>NC_090651.1:53095424-53443549 GCF_040937935.1 Hyperolius riggenbachi
TTAACCAGAACACTATCCAACCACTTATATCAGATTAAATGGACAAGGTGGTAGAAATGGGAGTGAATGATGGCCTGCTGGATAGGACTCTTGTTAAACAGTGGTCAGTATACTACTAATAGAGTGTTTGTTACATTGTGGGAATTGTGTGTATGACTGGCAATGATGAAACAGCTGGCTGGGACCTGGGTGACATATGACATCAGAGTCTAGAGAGGTTTAGCTGCACCCGAGCTATACATGGTAGCACAGATGAAAGGCGGTCTGGATTTCACAGTCACTTTGATGAGTTAATGTTCTTCCCACATGCTGTACTTTTTTGCTGACGTCTTTCTCAAAACTAACATCATGATCAGCAGTTCATGGTGTTTGCGGAATGCTAGTGTCGTTATCTTTCTAGTGGTGCTATATTGCCCTCTGCTGTTGAACTTGTTAAAGGGCCACTACAGCGGAAAAAAAAGTAAGCAGTTAATATCTGACAGAATCAACAGGTTTTGGAATCTTCTCATGGGAAATTCTCAGGGCTTTTGTTTGTTATCAAAAACATTTCCTGAATGGCAGTTGCTAAGTCTAACTGCCAAAATAGTAAGATACCAGCCAGCCTCCCAACACACTATTTTGGCAGTTAGACGCAGCAACTGCTATTCAGGAAATGCTTTTGAAAACAAAGAAACCCTGAAAATCTCCCCATGAAGGAGATGGACTAGTCCAAAACCTACCTACCGGTTCTCTCAGATTTTAACTGGTTTCTTTTTTACTGTAGTGGTCCTTTAAACTAAGGAAACCTAAAGTAAGAGGCAAATGGAGGCTACTTATTTTCTTTTAAACAATAACAGTTACCTGGCAGTCCTGCTGATCTATTTGGCTGTAGTAGTGTCTGAATCACACACCTGAAACAAGCATGCAGCTAATCTCGTCAGATTTTTGTCAGAAACACCTGATCTGCATGCTTGTTCAGGGTCTATGGCTAAAAGTATTATGCTGGGTATACATGATGCAAATGAGACAGTTGAACAGTTGTCAAGTCCAGCCACGGCTCTACTAAAAGATATATAGAAGCCAAGATGATTCTAGTTGGCTGAGAAAACACTGCTGATAACTGGATAAGGCTGTAAAGCTTGAAATGGTTTTATTTATTTTGTTTTGCATTTGGAAGGAGCAGATTTTACATCACACTGACATGGCGGATGTTTAGAATCTGGCTTGAGAAATTCACAAATAAAAAAAATAAAAAAAATTGAGACTCCAAGAAAGTTATATTTATCATTATTGCTACCATTATTTATCTTGTAAGTTTATTTTTTTGCGTGAAAGATTAACGCAACCCCAGAGCACATGTCTGAAGCTGCATACACACATGTAAACCATTGTCTAAAAAACGTCCAATAACGTCCATTTCAGCTGACGATTGTTATGTGTGTACATCGGCTGCCAATCGATATTGCTTGGGCAACGGGCATCGTTAAAGATCTGTCCTGTCAGATTTTTAACAACCCCCAATGCCTGAGCATGACTCTTCGCAATGCTTTTAACAAGCTCTGCCGACCGATTGAAGCCAATCCGTCATCCGCCGATCGTTGTCCCTCCGCCCTCCTCCATAGCGACTCGACATCTCACGGCTAGGGATGTGTCTGTACAGCATCGTCCCACGAATTGTTGCCCCAAGGGATCGTTTCTAGATCCCCGACGGGCGACAATCCTCGCATGTGTGTACTTAGCTTAACCACTTGTCCACTGAGGGGTTTTTACCCCTTTAGGTAGAGTGACCAGATTTTTGTGGGTCCAACCTGGGACGGGCGCGCCGCAAAGTAGGGAGGACTGAGGAGCGCGCAGCGACGAAGACTGGGGGAGGGGGCTGCGGCGCGCGCAGCGGCAAAAAATGGGCGTGGCCATGACATTGTATGGGCGGAGCTAACGTAATGATGTAACAGCGAGGCATAAGAAAGCAGTGTTTACGCCATGATGTGGACAAACAAGACTTTGCATCATGGGTGTGCAGAAACTGTGTGATGCTAATAGTATACCGTAACCACAAAGCAGCAAACATAGCCATCTATGACCATTAAATAATAAATGCAGTAACAGTTACCCCGGACACCAGAAAATAAACGCAATGGGCAACATGTCAGCACAAAATAACCGCAATGCGGGCAACATGTCAGTACAAAATAAACGCAATGCGGGCAACCATGTCAGTACAAAATAAACGCAATGCGGGTAACCATGTCAGTACAAAATAAACGCAATGCGGGCAAACATTTCACCAGAAAATAAATGCAATGCGGGCAAACATGTCAGTACAAAATAAACGCAATGCGGGCAAACATTTCACCAGAAAATAAATGCAATGCGGGCAAACATGTCAGTACAAAATAGATGCAATGCGGGCAAACATGTCAGTACAAAATAAACGCAATGCTGGCAACATGTCAGTACAAAATAAACGCAATGCGGGCAAACATTTCACCAGAAAGTAAACGCAATGCGGGGAAACATTTCGCTAGACAATAAATGCAATGCGGGCCAACATGTCAGTACAAAATAGATGCAATGCGGGCAAACATGTCAGTACAAAATAAACGCAATGCTGGCAACATGTCAGTACAAAATAAACGCAATGCGGGCAAACATTTCACCAGAAAATAAACGCAATGCGGGCAAACATTTCACCAGAAAATAAACGCAATGCGGGCAAACATTTCACCAGAAAATAAACGCAATGCGGGCAAACATTTCACCAGAAAATAAACGCAATGCGGGCAAACATTTCACTAGAAAAGAAACGCAATGCGGGCAAAGATTTCCCCAGAAAATTAACGCAATGCGGGCAAACATTTCACCAGAAAAGAAACGCAATGCGGGCAAACATTTCACCAGAAAAGAAACGCAATGCGGGCAAACATTTCACCAGAAAAGAAACGCAATGCGGGCAAACATTTCACCAGAAAAGAAACGCAATGCGGGCAAACATTTCACCAGAAAAGAAACGTAATGTGGGCAAACATTTCACCAGACAAGAAACGCAATGCGGGCAAACATTTCACCAGAAAAGAAACGCAATGCGGGCAAATATTTCACCAGACAAGAAACGCAATGCGGGCAAACATTTCACCAGAAAAGAAACGCACTGAGGGCAAACATTTCACCAGAAAAAGAAACACAATGCGGGCAAACATTTCACCAGACAAGAAACGCACTGCGGGCAAACATTTCACCAGAAAAGAAACGTAATTCGGGCAAACATTTCACCAGAAAAACGCAATGCGGGCAAAGTTCACCTGGAAAAAAAGCATTTACTCACCTGGCAGAAGACTCCTGTGGCGCACTCCTCCCGGGACCACCTTCCCCCTGCATATCTCCCTCGCTGACAGGGCTACGGCAAGATGGCGCCCGAAGCCCTGTACTGGAGACACAAATAGTCTCCAGTACAGGGCTCCGGCAGCCATCTTGCCGTAGCCCTGCTCGCCTGCCGGTGTCGGAACAGACACCGGAAGAGGAGGCTGGAGCGGGACTGCGGGCAATGAACTGGCACGGCGTCTATAGACGCCGCTGCCAGTTCATGAGGAGAGAGTGGCCAGAGTCCCGAGGCCGGGACGTCCCGCTGCTGAAAGCGGGACGTTTCTCGGGACCTCATTAAGCCTGGGACAGCGGACCCCGAATCCGGGACGCGTCCCGGGCAATCCGGGACGTCTGATCACTCTACTTTAGGACCAGAGTAATTTTCACCTGTCAGCGCTCCTCCCATTCTTTCGCCAATAACTTCATCACTACTTATCACAATGAAATTATCTATAGCTTGTTGTTTTGCCACCAATTAGGCTTTCTTTGGGAGGTACAATTATGCTATATTAAATGATTATTCTAAATGCATTTTAATTGGAATAATAAGAAAAAAATTGAAAAAATGCATTATTTCTCAGTTTTCGGCCATTGTAGTATTAACCACTTGAGGACCACAGTGGTGAACCCCCTAAAGACCAGGCACATTTTTACTAAATTGGCCACTGCAGCTTTAAGGCCAAGCTGCAGGGCCGCACAACACAACACACGAGTGACTCCCCCCCTTTTCCCCCCACCAACAGACCTCTCTGTTGGTGGGGTCTGATCGCCCCCAGGTTGTTTATTTTTTTAAATAAATATTTATATCTTTATTTTGTTTATATTTTTTCCTATTTATTAATTTATTTATTTTTGTCAAATCCCTCCCTCCCCCCAGCCGGCCAATCACGGCAATCGGCTGTCATAGGCTTCTGCCTATGAGAGATGATCGCTCTCTTGTCCCCCAGGGGGACAGCCGTGTCACACGGCTGAAGGCGGGGCAGAGCTCCGCCCCCCGAGCAGGAGATGCGCGCAATCTCCTGCAAATCCCAGCCCCAGGACTTGATGCCCATCAGCGTTAGGCGGTCCTGGGGCTGCCTCCGCGGCCACGCCCATCAGCGTTAGGCGGTCCCAGGGGGGTTAAAATAAAACGTTCTACTGTGGATAAAAGCCACACATTTTATTTACCCATTTGTCCAGGTTATTGTAACGTTTAAAAAATGTCCCTAGTACATTGTATGGCGCCAATATTTTATTTGGAAATAAAAGTGCATTTTTTTTAGTTTTGCTTCCATCACTAATTACAAGCTGTAAATTAAAAATCAACAGTAATATACCCTCTTGACATAAATTTTAAAATAGTTCAGTCCTTAACTACTATGTAATATTTTTTTTGTAAATTTTCTTTTTTTTCCTATACAAAAAAAAACAAACGTTTGGGTACTATGGGAGGGTGTGGGAGGGAAATAGTTAATTACAAATGTCAGTGTTGGGATTTTTATTAAATAAGTGGCTTTTGGTGTAATTTACTATTTAGCCACAAGATGTCCATAGTCATTATTTCCGATTCACTTACATAAGGAAGTGAATCGGAAGTAATGCGCGGCACTGTAACAACAGGAAGAGAAAATGAATGCAGGCATCTCATAGACGCCGGCATTCATTGAATCGGGGACTTAGATTAATGAATGGCAACTGCGTTCCCATTCATCTCTCCGCTAACGGGTGACAACGGGGAGCGCGTGGCAACTGCCCACCACTGAAGAAGACTTATATTCAAGGCCCTGGTACTTCAAGTGAAGTTTTGCCGGGCCGTGAATATACTGCACAACATGCAGTAAGTAGTTAAGATATATCCCTTCTCCTCCTGGAAGCCTCACTTGTTGGTGGAAGAGATGTGATGATTGGTGGTTACTCTCTGCTGAGGAAGGATCAGCTAATGCTTATTTATGGAGATCATCAATGAGATACTAATTTTTAATTTCACGTGTAATACTTTATCTCATAAGTCTTATAATTTAGTGTTTTTTGACTATATGCCGGGATTTTCAGAGACACAAGGGATTGATTTTAATGATTTATCATTCACTGATGGTCCATGAAATGATAAGTAAACAAAATACATGACAGTCCTATTACCAAAGACTAGCACTAAATATGTACCTGTTGGGGATGGTTCATATCACACTAAGCCAGTGATCTATAAAACTTGGCTCTCCAGCTGTTTAGGAACTACAAGTCCCACAATGCATTTGCCTTTATGAGCCATGACTGTGGCTGTCTGACTCCTGCAATGCATTGTGGGACTTGTAGTTCCTTAAAGGAACTCCGAGGAGTAATTACCACTTTACCACCACCAGTATGAGTTTCTACACTCCTGTGTTTACGTAAATATAAACGAATAATAAACACTTGACTCTGTTTCTTTTTTTAGAACACACTAACTCTATATCTCCATCTTGTGGCCAAAAATTAAAACCACATCCAAATACCCTATTATACACCTTCCCATTGAAAAATGAAATACATTTTCATTATTTTTAAAAACCCTTGGAGGTCAAGTGGAATGCGCAGTAGTCACACCGGCCGCCGTGATGACGACATCGTCCAGGAAGTGTCAGCCCGACACTCGGCCCCGGTGTCGCCAGTTGTGATTTCTGCGGAGGGGCCGGGAGAGGAGCCAGGAGGACGCCGGGGGACCTCCCGACCTACGGTGGTCTAGGGAAAGTTCCAATTTTGCTTTTAATTACTCCTCTGGGTCCCTTTAAAAAGCTGGAGAGCCAAGTTTGCAGATCACTGAACTAAGCCAATGAGTGGACATGGGAGCTGCAAGAATGGAGATTCATTTTAGGAGCCTTATGCTGGGAATACACGTTTCGTTTTTGCCTTCGTTTTAGCCTTCGATTCGTTTGGTAAACGAATCGAGTGTTGAAAACGTATGTGAAAATAGTCATAATCTCATTATAGTTTCGATTAATAGACCCCAAAAACGAACGACTAGTGATCGAACATGTTTGATATTATCTCTCTTTATCCATCTAATCGAGCCATTGGTAGGCTTGATGGCTGTTCAGATCGATTATATATTCGTTTATGCCGTCCGTCCCTGTACTACGTTTCGTTTCTTTGCAACCTTCGATCATTGGAAAAACGAAACCATCAGAATCGAAAAAAAAAACAAAACCGTGGGTGGTGAAAAACGAAACCGGTGGGGGGGGGGGCGCTCTGGGGGGCCACCGAGCTGGAGGGGTAGCTGGCAGGACGGGGGTATTGGGCCTAGCGGCGGGGAGGGGGTCGTACCCCCCCTCCCTCGCCTGGGTCCCCCGAACTGCGCTCCCCTCCAGCCTTACATAGAAGAAGCAGCCGCTATTTGTAAGACGCACGGGCGGGGAGGACTCACCTCTTCCCAGCGTGCGCTCCACTGACATCACTTCCTGCAGCGTTGCAGGAAGTGACGTCAGTGGAGCGCACGCTGGATCGAGGAAGAGGTGAGTCCTCCCCGCCCGTGCCTCTTACAAATAGCGGCTGCTTCTATGTAAGGCTGGAGGGGAGCGGAGGACGGGGGACCCAGGCAAGGGAGGGGGGGGGGGGTCCGACCCCCCCTCCCCGCCGCTAGGCCCAATACCCCCGTCCTGCCAGCTACCCCTCCAGCTCGGCGGCCGGCTCCCCGCACGGACGGGCGGATGCCGCCCCTGGAAATTTGCCGCCTGAGGCAAAAGTTTCACCCCGCCTCATGAGCGGGCCGGCCCTGCCCCTACCTACCTGTTTGCACACTATTCTGGCAGTTAGATGGAGCAATTACCATTCACTTAGTGCTTTTGAAAATAAAGAAAACCCTGAGAATCTCCAATGAAGATATAGGGTAGTCCAAAATCTGTCAGTTCTATCAGATTTCTACTACGTACTGTAAGTGACAGCAACATAGGAAAAAGTAATTTATAGCACATTTTACTCTGCAAGAAATATACTTTTATTTATGTGATTTCATGTATTTTAAATTTTACAATTTTTCACACTAGTGGTCCTTTACATTTTTACTGCACTGCTGAGTATTTGGCGGGTTCATTTAAAAAAAAACAAGAGCTAATTGCAAATCGCTGTGGTCAACCTACCTTTTCCTGATCATCAACAAGGCCAGAATGAGCACTGTTACTGCAACACCACCCAAAGAGGCTCCAAAGAAAGGTCCAAAATAATTGTCCAACCCTTTATCTAACAGAAAAGAAAAACGAATTTTAGAAATTCAATATAATAATTGTAAGGCGGAATTGTATTTGAATTGGAAATGCAATATTATTTACACTGATAAAGTGGCCACCAACGGTCCAATTTCTAGCGAAAAAATCGTTTGAGCGTTCAGAAATTGTGATCGGATTGGTTGTAAATAATCTCTGTTGATGAGCACAATCGATTACGAACGAACGATTATAAAAACAATCGTCCTACTGAATTTTCATCTAGCCAAAATTTGGATTTTCTGGTTGGTTGTGTGATAGATAGGAAGCAAAGATTGGTTCGTTGATGGTCTAGTGAATGATTTCACTTCCGATCTGAATTATCTGATCGCTGTAATGATTTTTCGCTAGAAATTGGATTGTTAGTGGCCCCTTAAAGTGGTTTTAAACTGACAAAATATTCAATAAAAATGTGTTTTCCTACTTTTTATAACCCATACAATTATCATATTTGCTTTTGTGCACAACTATTATTCATTTAGAAATTGTAAGTTCCCAAAGTTCAGTTTATTTACTTTGAAAGCTGCTGGTGCATTTTATTCATAACTGTTGTATTTCTATTGTAAATGCTCTCAGTAATGATTCCTGGCATAGTTTCAGTTCAGGACTCATTAGCAGAAGTTTCTGCACAGTCAGAGAATGTTTACTTAAAGCGGATCCGAGATGAAAAACTAACTATAACAAGTAACTTGTCTATATATCTTATCTAAAGTTTAGATAGTTTACACAGCAAATCTAGCTGCAAACAGCTTTAATAGAATATGATTATTTTTTCCTGTGATACAATGACAGCAGCCATGTTGTTTGTAAACATTACACAGAGGCAGGCTTCTCTGCATCTTGAGCAAAAAACCTAATCCCCCCTCCTCCTCCCCTTTGCCTCTGAAGTCTCTGGCTAGTAATACCTCCCCTCCTCCTGCCCTGACTGAGCTCCCATGAGCCCTTGCTACTGTCTGAAAGTGCCTTGGCTCTCTGAAAACCTGTGGGCGTGGCTTGTTTAGTTTATAGGGAATTAGAGTATTAAAACAAAAACAAAAAAGTATTTGGCTTGAGGAATGCCATATAAATAATAGGAAAGGAACACAATTATGCAATGTGTAAAAGTTCATCCTGGATCCACTTTAATTGTATCAAGTGAAGAATGTAAACATAAGATAAGGTTATCACCAGTTTGGATGCGGCTGCCCCTGCAGGAGAAAAAGTCAGTCCTGTGATTTAACCCTTTGAATGCAGTTTTACAAAAAAATTGTGTTACTATATTATATGCTGTAAATAATCTTTTAGAGCAAAGAAGAAATGCTGGGTTTCATTCCACTTTAACCTCCCCGGCGTTCTATTGAGATCGCCAGGGCGGCTGCGGGAGGGTTTTTTTTAAATAAAAAAAAAACTATTTCATGCAGCCAACTGAAAGTTGGCTGCATGAAAGCCCACTAGAGGGCGCTCCGAATGCGTTCTTCTGATTGCCTCCGGCAATCAGAAGTAACAAGGAAGGCTGCAATGAGCAGCCTTCCTTGTTTGGCTTTCCTCGTCGCCATGGCGACGAGCGGAGTGACGTCATGGACGTCAGCCGACGTCCTGACGTCAGCCGCCTCCGATCCAGCCCTTAGCGCTGGCCGGAACTGATTGGTCCGGCTGCGCAGGGCTCGGACGGCTGGGGGGACCCTCTTTCGCCGCTGCTCGCGGCGGCGATCAGGAAGCACACGCGGCTGGCAAAGTGCCGGCTGCGTGTGCTGCTTTTTATTTGATAAAAATCGGCCCAGCAGGGCCTGAGCGGCACCCTCCGGCGGTAATGGACGAGCTGAGCTCGTCCATACCGCTCAGGAGGTTAAGGCTAAGTTTTCACTAGAAACATGCAAATTGCACATGCACATTTTCAGCTGTGAAATTCGTATGCACATTCGCAAAAAAGAAAAAAAAATTGTGTGATTTTTACAAAGAAGGAACCCCAATTATTATTATCAATCACAGAAACAACGTGAAAAGGCCGAAATCACATTGCACGTGATTTTTCTGCATGCGTTATCCAAATAATACTAACATGGTTTTCAGTTCAAATTTCCCATTTAGTGACAGGCCCATAGGAAATTATTGCTGTGCAAATTTGTGTGCTGAAAAAAGGCACCTAGTGGATACAGGCCCTTAAATGGCATGATTGATACATAACTCCTCATATGCTCGACATGGGGGTACTCCATATAGGGACAATGCAAATAATAAACAAAAAAAAATGTTAAAAAAAGAAATATATATAACAAACATTTGTGTTGACTATGCATAATAATATTCAAGCAACTGTTACAGTGGCGTAGCTAGAGATCATGTGGCCCCATAGAAAATCTTTCATGGTGCCCTCAGATGTCGGCACTCATAAGCAATGCCACCTGCCCCTGCCCTATGGATATGCGTTAATTGGGAAATTTACATTCTCATGCAATCAACACAGCAAATAGTTTATGGGCACTGAGACAAAATCAGAGGGTGGAGGAACACAGGAAAGTTAATGGTAAATACATTAAGTACCACCTGGGGCCCCTATGCTGCAGGGCCCCATAGCAACTGCTATGGCTATTGCTACGCCCCTGAACTGTTATAATGAACAGAGGTAATAAACGTATTGGGGTATAGTTATTCACTAAGCTACGGTAAAATTGCCATGCGCATAATGCAAATCATCCCTGCAAAGCACGTGTTATGTACATAACGCGGGATGCTCTATGTGGGAAAGACATGTTATGGTACTTTCCCAAACACTGCTGCAAACGCATACAAAAACTCCTGGAAAAATGTAAAAACGCAAAGTGCTAAAAACACATGGTTTTCTGCCGTGCCTAGTGTGCTCCCAGCATGAACTATGCAGTGCAGTATCAATTAACACCTGCTTCATGCAGGTCTTAAAGCGGAACTGAAAGGTTAAAAAAAAAACAGTGTTTCACTTATCTGGGGCTTCTGCCAGCTCCGTGCAGCCTTCCTGTCCCACACCGGTCCTCTACGATCCTCCGTTCTCCCGCGCTAGCTACTTTCGATTTGGTCTTACCGTCGACGGCATATGCGCCTGCACGCCCCGAGCCACACGTATCTTTCTTCGTGTTCCAGCCGCAATAGCATCCTGCGCTAATAGCGCAAGATGGGCAGGACCGCAAAGAAAGCTACAAGTGGCCTGGGGCGCGCAGGCGCTGTTGCCGCATCCAGAGCCGGGACAAGATCCTCCAGCACCCAAGGCTGAGACACCAAAGTGCGCCCCTCCATCCCTGCCACCCCAGCCGTCACACACTGATTGCTATTAGACTAAGAGGTGCCACAGGGCCCACAACCTCCCCAACACCTTAATATCTAGTTACATGGCTTGCAGTCACTGCTATGTATCCCCTTTTCTTATTTATTTGTGCTTCAAACACAATTAGGAATGACAGCTGAATGAATTCTACACCCCCTCCTACACTGCGCCCTGAGGCTGGAGCCTCTCCAGCCTATGCCTCGGCCCGGCCCTGGCCGCATCGACCGAGCCAAAAGTAGCTGGCGGCGGGAGAGCGGACGATTGTGGAGGACCACCGCGGGACAGGAAGGCTGCACTGAGCTGGCAGAGGCCACAGGTAAGTGAAGCACTTTTTTTTTAACCTTTTGGTTCCGCTTTAAGTTAGTTCTTAAAGTGTACCAGAGACCTAGTAAAGTAAAGATTTGATACTTACCCAGGGCTTCCTCCCACCTCAAACACTTCTGTGTCCCTCGGCATCCTCCCGTAGTCTGCTTTCCAGCTGCGATCAGTCGGGTCCAGTCTGGGTCTTTTGCGCATGCGCGGACCTCCCGCGCACGCGCAGTAGTCCACGCATGCGCAGTAGACCTGGACTGAAGTGACTGGGCCAGTTACCGGGGCTGATTTCAGCTGAACAGCAGACCGCAGGAGGACGGCAAGGGACGTGTTTATGGGGCAGGAGGAAGCCCCGGCTAAGTATCAACTCTAAATTTACTTTACAAAGGTCTCTGGTTTACTTTAAGCTGCTAATAAAATGTACTCTGTGAACAGCTGAAAAGCTGTCTTAAATTGTTATGTAACATCAAACAAGATCATTTTGTAAAGTTTACATACAGTATATGTGTTAATGAATGTCTAAAATTAGCAGAAATCTTAGGTTATATACATTTTCTGTTAGCAAATCATAAGATAAGCATGTACCAATACAATAGTGAGCAAAAATAGTGCTTAAAGTGAACCTCAAGTCAGAAAAAAAATGAGTTTTACTCACCTGGGACTTCTACCAGCCCCCTGCAGCAGTCCTGTGCCCTCGCAGCCACTCACTAATCCTCGCGTTGCCGCATTACGAACGCATAGATATGCGGCAACGCGTATTTTTGTACGCGTTGCGGCCCGCAATAGTGCGAATTGCAGTCGGGAATGCGAAAAAAGCTATGCGTGGCCAGTCCTGACGGGCCTCTCGCCAAAAATGAAACTAGCTGGCAGCGGGGAACCAGAGGATTAGTGAGTGACTGCGAGGGCACAGGACTGCTGCAGGGGGCTGGTAGAATCCCCAGGTGAGTAAAACCCATTTTTTTTTTCTGACTTAAAACCAGAGACGAAGCACCCTCATGTATTTTATTACATTTATCAGTGGGAACATGACAGTAAACACCTACCCTGCTTTTAGTTTTATTCTTCTCAGTCTAATCTATCTGTTATCAACTGTGATAAGAATCCACCGACTATTCAGTCGAGGTTTGACCTGGAATCATTATAGCTGAGTCACTCTTCTGTGGAGTCTTTTCAAGCCCAAGCCTGCCACCTCCTGGATCAGATTTCATACTCAGAGCTGTTGACATAGGAGGGGCTGCTGCTGCCGAGAAAGAAGCTCTGAAACAGTGTATCTGTGTGCAGTGTGCAGCCAGTCATTATCTACTGTATGCAGTTTCATTTCTATGAGAGACACTTCCTACAGGCAGCCACATAGCATACCAGAATAATAAAGTTGAAAGCAGACAGATGAAAGCCTGCTGCAGCCCTGCTTGTCTATAGTCTAAAGACAGCACATCCAGAACAGTTTATAACCTGGAAGCAGAAGAGATATGAGCCTGCGGCCATATTGGATATTTCCTGGAGCAATAATGGATAAAAAAACACTCAAAAAGGCACTCCAGAGTGACGAAATTATCAGGTAGAGCATTTATTCTTTACAAGCTATCAACTGATATGTTTATTTTGTGTGAATCGTTCATCTCTGGTTCCCTTTAAGGTTCACTTTAATACAGTACCCTAACGGATTTTATTGAATCAACCTTGAAATTTATGGGTGTCTCAGCCTTGGGTGTGGGAGGACCTTGTCCCGGCTCTGCCTCCAGGGTCGGGGCTGTCTTAATTGGGCGTGGCAAAACATCCCAAAGGGTAGGGGCAGCATGACAGAAGGTTTTGAGGTGGAATGCGAAAAAAGCTACGCGTGGCCAGTCTTGACGGGCCTCTCGGCAAAAATGAAACTAGCTGGCAGCGGGGGACCAGAGGATTAGTGAGTGACTGCGAGGGCACAGGACTGCTGCAGGGGGCTGGTAGAAGCCCCAGGTGAGTAAAACTCATTTTTTTCTGACTTAAAGGGAAACTTAAGTCAAGTATAAAAAATGAGATTAACTCACCTGGGGCTTCCCTCAGCCCCCAGCAGCCGATCGGTGCCCTCGCAGCCCCGCTCTGACGCTCCAGGACCCGCCGGCGAACACTTCCGGTTTGGCCGTCACCGGCTGACAGGCATGGGAACGCGAGTGATTCTTCGCGTCCCCAGCCTGTATATCGCCCCCTATGCTGCTATTGAGACCAGCTGGCCGCAATAGCAGCATAGGGGGTGATATACAGGCTGGGAACGCGAAGAATCACTCGCGTTCCCAAGCCTGTCGGCCGGTGACGGCCAAACCGGAAGTGTTCGCCGGCGGGTCCTGGAGCATCAGAGCGGGGCTGCGAGGGCACCGATCGGCTGCTGGGGGCTGAGGGAAGCCCCAGGTGAGTAAATCTCATTTTTTATAGTTGACTTAAGTTTCCCTTTAAGGTTCACTTTAATACAGTACCCTAACGGATTTTATTGGATCAACCTTGAAATCTCTATTTAACGTCATAGCGTAGACAGCATTCAGGTTCATTGGTTTAGCTCCTGATTGCCTGTCTGGAGAGTCTTGTTGTACTGCAGCAGTATTTTACTGAATCAGAGCAGGGGTGACAAAGGCTGTCACAGGATGGGACTTGGAAAGAAAAGTGTGATTTTAATATAGGTAGCTGTCCTTACCTGGTTGAATATAAGTTAAAGTAAATGGGCTAGGCTCTGCTTCCACAGGCTTGGTTGATGCTGATCCGCAGACTGGGTAGTGTCCATTTGAGATTAAGGTCAGTGTTATATTCTTTGTTCCCAAATCTGGTGATTGAAAAGAATGAAGAAACATAATCAAATTACTTTACAACAACATTTCAGATGAGTACATAGTTGTAGTTTGTGAAGTGTTAAAGGGTAGAAAACGTTATGTGATCATGAATTCCAGACTAAACAGTTGACTCTTTAGTTTTGAATTAAATGCTTCCAGGCAGGCCCGAGGCAGAGGCAGGAGAGGCTCCAGCCTCAGGGCGCAGTGTGGGAGGGGGCGCACAACTCCCTCAGCTACCATTCCCCTATTGTATTTGAAGAGGGAAGTAAGAAAAGGGGATACATGGCAGTGACTGCAAGCCAGATAACTAGAGAAAAAGGTGTTGGGGGCCCTGGGGTGCCTCTTAGTCTAATAGCAATCAGTGTGTGACGGCTGGGGTGGGAGGGATGGAGGAGCGCATATGGGTGTCTCAGCCTTGGGTGTGGGAGGACCTTGTCTCGGCTCTGCTCCAGGGTCGGGGCTGTCTTAATTGGGCGTGGCAAAACATCCCAAAGGGTAGGGGCAGCATGACAGAAGGTTTTGAGGTGGACTTTGAGGGTGACCAAGTAATTATATCCTGGTGATCTTAGGTTGTGAAAGGTATGACTCAGTTTAAAAAAAAAAAAACGAAACTCTGCTACTCAAAAATCAGTAGGGATGGTCAATGGGATGCAAATAATTTTGAGTCGATGCAACACTATGCACATTTTGTATGCAAATGTATGAAGTTTGAAAATGAATCAATCAAATCGTTCTGAGGTAAAATGTGAGTGGTCCATTTTCAAGCTGCAAACATTTGCATAATCCTGCATCAACTCAAAATGATTTGCATCTCATTGACCATCCCTAATAGCCAGATGTAGCCCCTTAATTAGGTCGGGCCCCATTCCCATTATAGGCAGATGTAAGCCACCCTCCCATATGCAAAGTTAGTATGGAGCATGAGCATGGAATAGTTACACGTTTGTGTATGTATAATCTATACATATATGTATATGCACTCATACATGAACTCACTGCGCTCTGTGTAGAGGCTGACTGTGCTGGGCCGACTGACACCAGAGCTGTAGACGGCATATAATGATACAGTCACCAATCTTCCTGCAGGAAGTTCATCTGAAACAGAAACAGTTTGAAAAAAAAATGACCTTTTGCCTAATTTGGCTTTGCAACTAATAAAACTCTGATCAGATTGGACCCTCAAGCAGGTCAGAGTACTGTACAACCAAATATTTCTTCTGGCCATAAATAGAATCTTGCAGTTGGTGATGTAATCTTCTTTTTTTATCTATTTTTACTTTTAAAAACTCAATATCATTTTGCTTCACCGAAAGTTGTTAATCTGTTACTTACCGTGTTTTCTCAAATTTTAAGGGTCCTACATCCATCAATATTAGCCAATACGATAAGTGACCTGTACACAATTTTTAGGCATAACTGAATTTAGTGACTGTGGTAATAGCAGCTAATTTAAAACCAACCTATTTGTATGTATAGTACAGCTAAGAAATGGAACATTGGTGGCAAAGAAGAGAGTCTCATATTGTTTTGAAGTAAAGGAAGAGTTAAAAAGAGTTATCTACGCAAAAGAGCTTCTCTGAGCTGTTCCACCCACTTGGTTGAATACAGTCCTGTTTTCTAAAGCACTTAAAGAGACACTGAAGTGAGAAAAAAAATTATGATATTATGATTTGTATGTGTAGTACAGCTAAGAAATAAAACATTAGGATCAGAGACAAAAGTCTAATTGTTTCCAGTACAGGAAGAGTTAAGAAACTCCAGTTGTTATCTCTATGCAAAAAAGCCATTAAGCTCTATGACTTTCAAAGTGGTGGAGAGGTCTTCTGACTTTTATTATCTTAAGGCTGCATTTCCACTTGTGCGGTGCGAATCGCCGCGGAAAAAATTCGCATGCGGATGCGAAATTCGCATGCGGATCCATGCGAATTTTCATGCGAATTCGCACACGAATTCGCATGGATGATGATGCATGCGAATTTAACCATGGCAGTGCTGGTGTGCTTTTCCATTGTTTCTATGCGAATTCGCATGAAAATTCGCATGAAAATTCGCATACCCAAACCTCATGCGAATTTCCTATTAAATACATTGTATGCGATTCGCATAGCGGTATGCGGCATGCGAATTCTGATGGCTCTGCCATGCGAATTTTTTCTGCACAGAAAAACGCAAAGGAATCCTGACAAGTGGAAACAGTCCCATTCACTTGTATTGCTATGCGAATTTGCATGCGAAAAACGCATGCGAATTCGCGATAGTGGAAATGAGCCCTAACTGTTTAGTGAACAAATTTATTTTTCTCTGCCAGAGGAGAGGTCATTAGTTCACAGACTGCTCTGAAAGAATCATTTTGAATGCAGAGTGTTGTGTAATCTGCACATATTATAGAATGATGCAATGTTAGAAAAAACAATATATACCTGAAAATAAAAATATGAGAATATTCTCTTTGCTGCTAATCTTCTAGTAATTATTCATAGTACACAACCAATTCATGATATCATTTTTTTTTTCGCTTCAGTGTCGCTTTAAGCAGCCAAGAAACAGTGAGAGACAGCTTGAGATAAGGTTTACTGCAGGAGATTTCCAAGGGTCATTATTTCTGCTTTGTTTTATAGCTTAAACGACAGAGTGTGCTTTTAAAACTGCAACTGTGATAGTATGATGTAATGTTATTAAAAAAAAAAAGCTATATAACTGAAAAAA
Organism: Hyperolius riggenbachi; assembly: GCF_040937935.1. Classification (NCBI taxonomy): domain Eukaryota; kingdom Metazoa; phylum Chordata; class Amphibia; order Anura; family Hyperoliidae; genus Hyperolius; species Hyperolius riggenbachi. The sequence continues at coordinate 53,112,068 of NC_090651.1, forward strand.
ATGAGAATCTTTTCTTTGCTACTAATGTTTTATTCATTACCTGTACTACACTAACAATTCATTATATCATAAGTTTTTTTTCACTTCATGTTTGCTTTAACCTTCCTGGCGGTAAGCCCGAGCTGAGCTCGGGCTATGCCGCGCAGGAAGATATCTCAGCCCCTGGTGGAGCGATTTGCTCCATTTAAAATGCTGTACGCGCAGCTAGCACTTTGCTAGCCGCGCGTACAGCTTGATCGCCGCCGCTCTGCGGCGATCGCCCGTACGCAGCGGCGCAAGAGGGCCCCCCCCCCCCCGCCAGAGCCCTGCGCTGCCCGGACCAATGAGTTCCGGGCAGCGCTATGGGCTGGATCGGAGGTGTCTGACGTCAGGACGTCGGCTGACGTCCATGACGTCATTCCGATCGTCGCCATGGCGACAGGAGAAGCCAAACAGGGGAGCGCGTTATATACGCGTTCCCCTGTTTGCTATTGATGCCGGCGACGATCGCACTAGAGGGACACATGCGCCCTCTAGTGGTGTTTCATGTAGCTACCACTCTGGTAGCTTTACATGAAACACAAAAAAAAAAATTTAAAAAAAAAGGATTTTTGCCATTTTGGCAAAAAAAATTAACCGCCAGGAGGGTTAAAGCAGCTTTTCAGTTGTAGTCAGAGTGACTCACATGGACTAAATTCATTCCTGCAAATGTTAGGCATTAACGGTTATTGCACAGCCCAGAAATGCTCCAATCGTGTTTGCTGGGCTTGGGTTTGTTCATTGTTGACATATACGATGGAAATAGCATGGGGTCCCTTTCTATAGGTCAACCCGCCCCATACCCAGTCATACTGTATTGTGGAAAGCAAGATTAACAGCCATTGAGAATGGCTCTCTTCTCCCCTCATGTTGAAGAAGTAAATGAGGAAACATATTATGCTAAGCATGTCTGTAACCGCAAACTGTAGATAATATCACAATTATATGAAGTGCTTACCACAGGTTTGCTTTAGGCCTGTTGCACACTTGCTCACTGGTTCACCCCACGTTACGCTCCCCCACCGCATCCATGTCGCAAGGGCCATGCAACTCTATGGAGACTTGCACAGTTTGCATGATGTGACACGGTGCGATGGAAGTATCAAAATCGCCGCAATCCCCATGCAAAGTCTGCAGCGTGTTACCGCATGAACCGTGCCTACCGCATGGATTATGCAGCAATGCAAGTCAATGGGTAATGCAGCAAGTGTGCATGACGGGAGCACGGTGCGGCGCAAACCGACAGGAATCCCAGTGATGTACTTCCTGTCAAGTCAGGAGTACATCACTATCCGGGGGGTGGGCCTATGCATATGAAGCCTAATTTCTGCAGTGCAATGCAATGTTTGCACAACATCGCACTGCTAACCTCTGGGTTGCAACTGGCCTTAAAGTGGATCCGAGGTGAACTTTTACTCATTGCATAGTTCTGTTCCTTTCCTTTTGTTTATAGGGCATTCCTCAAGCCAAATAATTTTTTGTATTTGTTTTAATACTCTAATTCCCTATAAACTAGACAAGCCACACCCACAAGTTTTCAGAGAGCCTTGGCAGTAGCAAGGGCTCATGGGAGCTTAGTCTGGGCAGGAGGAGGGGGAGGTGTTACTAGCCATTGATTTCAGAGGCAGAGGGGACAGGGTGGTGGGAGGAGGAGGGGGGATTAGTTTTTTTTTTCACAGGCTGAGTGCTCAAGATACAGATAAGCCTGCCTCTGTGTAATGTTTACAAACAACATGGCTGCTGTCATTGTATCAGGAATAAATAATCATATTTTATTAAAGCTGTTTGCAGCTAGATCTGCTGTGTAAACTTTAGATAAGATATATAGACAAGTTACTTGTTATAATTAGTTTTTCATCTCGGATCCGCTTTAAGGATAAATGCATAGGACCACACTTATAAAGATTGGTGGCACGGTCGCTTAGTAGTGGATAGCACTCTCACCTTGCAGCAATCATGAGCCAGAGCACTATCTGCATGGAGTTTCCATGTTATCCCTGTGTCTGCGTGGGTTTCCTCCAGGCACTCAGGTTTACTCCCACATCCCAAAAACATACAGATAAGTTAATTGGCTTCCCGTTCCTGCTACAAAATTGGACTTAGGGCCCTTTTCCACAGCGCATTTGCACTGGCTGAATCGCAAAGACGCAAACGATTTTACAATCGCTACGGTTTGCTTTTTAACATAGGAATCGCGGTAGGTCATTTCCACTGCCGCAATTCGTTTTTTACGGGAACGCGAACGCGCGGCAGAGCGATATTTGCCGCGATTTTGCTATGCAGTGCATAGCATAGCAAAATCGCGGCCGCAAACGTCGGGGAATCGCCGGTAATTGCGATTCAGCAATCGCTAGCGTTCAGCGTGCACGCTAGCGACTGCTAGTGGAAAAGGGCCCTTAGACTATGATTGACACATGACTACAGTTGGGTTTAGATTAAAAGGACAGTTTCAAGACAATATACTCTGTGCATCGCTGCGTAATATGTTGGTGCTTTATAAATATTAAATAATAATAATGCCAATCTGATCGTCAGAGAAATAGCATTATTTCTGCAGCAGTAACTTCCTTTTCAGATAATTTTATGTATAAAAGTAGCGATCAACTGATCTTGTAAAAAAGGATCCCCAGTTCTCTGTGACAATCGCCAGATCATCGGGGCAATCGCCATACTCATAAAGGGGGTCATCCCCATGTTTACACGTCGAAAAATAGTGCTTGCCACTCAGTGGTGAATGCCACAGGCTGTAATGGAGAGGGCTGGAGAATAGTGAAGTATTTTCAAACACCGTTTGCCACTTTTGCTGCAGATCACCATTTTAAACAGCACCAGTGCAGAGCTACAGTGCATGTCAATGAGCCATCTTCCACTACTTTTCTGGTAAGAAGTAAAAGTTAGGGCGGGTTCACACTGCACGAGCTTTTTCATGGCTTGTTCACACTAAGAGCTCTTTTTTTAGCGCTCTTTTTTTAGCTCTTTTTCAGCACTGGCGATTTTAAAAACCGCCTTAAAAGCGCTAGTGCAATGGTCGCTTATGTGAGTGTTCTGACATGAGCGATGAGCTTTCTATCCAATTGCAAACCCGGCTCCTGCACCATTTTCTGAGCGTTTGCGATTCGATAGAAAGTATAGGGAAAACGCAAAGCGCTTTTCTAAGTGCTTTGAAATGCGATTTCCCAAGCACTTAAATGAATAAATACATTGTATTTATTCATTTCCGGGTCAAAGAGTTCACTTCCTGACTTCAGGAAGTGAAAAAAAACATTGCTCCACAAAAGCGCTTAGAAAAGCGCTTTTCTAAGCGAAAATCACTGAAAAGCGCTGATAAAATCACTCTATAAATCACTCAGCGCTTGCGATAGCACTGGCAATTTATAATGTGAACAAGGCCTAAGTGCTAGTGATCTGAAAAGCGCTTGCTAATGCAATGCTATGGGGGATTTTCTTTAAAAATCACTGCACAAGTGTGAACACACACTTATCATTACATTAGCAAGAGCTTTTAAGTTCGACATTTCGAAGCTATCGGCTGTTTCCTATGCATGTTGAGTATGTAAAGCGCTGATGTGTGTGTACACTTTGTACTTGACATTCAGCCTAGCTTGAGAAAGGTACTGATACCTTTCTACGCAAGTTGGTTCTGGGGTGCTGCCAGACTTGACCGAGGCACATCAACAAGCAACTAATAGAGAGGTGCTCCATTCCTTCTTTACAACATTAGCAAGAGCTTTTAAAATGACAAGCGCTTAGAAAAAGCTTTTACAGTGCGAACCAACCCTTACACTCGGCGACCAAGTTCTCTGTTCAAATGACTGGAATTCAGATCGCTACTTTAGATAAAAGCACTGCACAGCACCATAAATATGGCATTAAAAAGGGTGATCAGATTTTTAAAAGAGAACAAAAGACAAAAATGCCATTTTCCGCGTACGTTAAAAAAGGGCGCCGGGAAAAAAGGGCGCAGGGTTTTAAACGATAAGCATGAATAACGTTTAAAAAAAAAATTGTGCTATATTTCGTTTAAAAATAATGTTTTATAAAGTTATAAATCATTAAATAATGTGTATGAAATCGGGAATTGTAAAAACGTTAATCTTCCCTGTTTAAAAAGTGAAATGTATAATAACGTTTTATAAAAGATTAATAAGAATGTTACTAAAACTATACTTAACCCTACTCTCACACAGAACCCTCCCTGTACCTACCCCTAACCCCTAGACCCCCCTGGTGGTGCCTAATCCTAAGACCCCCCTGGTGGTGCCTAAACCTAAGACCCCCCCCCTGGTGGTGCCTAAACCTAAGACCCCCCCCTGGTGGTGCCTAAACCTAAGAGCCCCCCTGGTGGTTCCTAAACCTAAGGCCCCCCTGGTGGTGCCTAAACCTAAGGCCCCCCTGGTGGTGCCTAAACCTAAGGCCCCCCTGGTGGTGCCTAAACCTAAGGCCCCCCTGGTGGTGCCTAAACCTAAGGCCCCCCTGGTGGTGCCTAAACCTAAGGCCCCCCTGTGATTAGCATTAATAACGTTTAAAAAAAAATATTGTGCTGTTTTTCGTTTAAAAATAATGTTTTAAAAATTATAAATCATTAAATAATGTGTAATCATGAGAAGCAGTTATAAAACATTAAAAGTCTCCGGGCGCCGCTTGTAAAACGTTATTTTTCTCCGGCGCCCTTTTTTCCTGTTGGGCGCCCATTAAATGATATTTACTATAGGAGTGAATGGCGGCGCCCTTTTTGCCCACCTGCCTCATGCGCCCAAATTTCCTGCTTCCCCATTTCCCCCCCTCCACTTATATATGTCCTTTTGTGGTTTCTCCTATTTGTACTGGATGTAACAAGGAAACATTTTCTAATACTATCACAGCTACAATTATCTTATTTACCACTAGATGGCGAAGTCAGACAACTCATTATAGATGGAGGAAAACTGCATAATGAAAAATACAATTATTATTATTATTATTATTATTATTATTATTATGATTGATTTATAAAGCACCAAAACATTTTGTGGAGTTATACATGGTTATGGGGTATATAATAATACAGACAATGATATACACAAAATATACACAATGGTACAGAACACATAAATGGTAGACATAGTAATTAATTAATCAAAATGTATTGCAAATTCCAAGACACAAAAGGATGGGAGACAGGGAGAGCCTCACCCATGCAAGCTTACAATCTGAGGGCTGGAACCCACTAGAGCGATTTTTTGAGCTTTGAATCGCTAGCGCTTTCCCTAAACGCTCTGCCAATGTAAAGAAATGTAACAAATTCCACAGTAGCGATTGCGATTAGCAAAATCGCAATCGCAGGACATGCAGCATTTTGAATGCATTTGCGCTTCAATGTAATGTACTGAAGCGCTGGCAAATCGCTCATGGATCGCTACACATAGCAATTTGAGTACGATTACAAACGGTAAATAAAATTATGATGCATTGAAAGGACCCATCAGAATTAAAATCACTAATCGCAAATCGCTACACAATCGCTGGCAAAAAGCTTACACTTTTTAAAATCGATCCTAACAGCGCCGGAAAACTCTCATGAAATCGCTTACAAATCACTTATTAAAAACGCTAGCGATTGTGGTAGCGATTTGCGATTTGTAGTGGGTTCCAGGCCTCAGGGAGTAGGAAGGAAACAAAAGGTGGGGTAAATACAATTAAAGTTAATTAGATGAATTCATGCAGTTACCTTTTATCAAGAAATGATTTTCATTCTTTGAGATGTTTTTGAACAGCCCATTGGCATGTTTGTCACCGCAGGCATCCGGGTCCCACTGCAGAATGTACCCCCGCAGTGTCCGCAGAGGAGGCTGGGGGCTCTGCCACTGTACCCAAAATGGCCAAGAGGGGACAGTCAGATTAAGAGGTGGAGGTAAATCTATAGATAATGGGGAGACCAACAGACGTTTAACAACAATAAATAATAATCTGAGAAACTTTTCTGTAAATGTTGAACACAGGTGCAAACTATAATAATCATTATTATTTCACATACTGGGCTTGATTCACTAAACCGTGATAACTCAAATATCACACCTTATCAAAGATATCACACCTTATCAAAGTTAACACGCCTTATCAGAGTAGCATAGTGAGCGCTACAAACTTATGCCTGCTAATTGGCAATGACGAGAGCTCCACTCGTCCTGCCCTGAACCCCTGCGGGTCTGTTGTGCTCGCTATGCTACTCTGATAAGGCTTGTTCACTTTGATAAGGTGTGATATCTTTGATAAGGTGTGATATTTGAGTTATCACGGTTTAGTGAATCCAGCCCACTGTCATAGTTTCCCATGGTGCTGCACAAACATAGGTGTAACAATAGCCCCTGCGACTCCTTCGATTACAGAGGGGCGGTAGGGGCTTTGGGGGTCCCTTTCCTCCTATCCGCATGCAGAGTATGGCAGGGAGCATTATATTTACCGGCTTCCAGTGCCGCGGGCCTCCGTGCATCACAGCAGCAGCACTCCCTGCTACAGCGCTGTGTAATATGTTGGTGCGTTATAAATACAATAAATAATCATAATACCTTTAGCTGAGCTCCCGATCACATGACTCGCAGCGGTCATGTGATAAGGAGCCGGTGAATGGCAGCAGAGAGAGAGAAAGCTGTAACGCACAGAGGAGACCTGCAGCACTGGAAATATTAAACAGGTATTATTACACTCGCTACCTGTTCCAGAGCTGTGGGTCTCCTCTGAGCATCACTGCACTCTCTCTGCTGCCATTCACCGAATCTTTATCACATGACCGATGCAAGTCATGTGATCGGGGGCTCAGCTAAGGGCAGCAGAGAGTGCTGCTGCGATGCCTGGAGATCTGTAGTGCTGAAAGCAGGTAAATATAACACTCCCTGCGCTACTCTGCATGGTGGGAGGGGGTGGCGGGCAGAGCCGTAACTAGAAGTCACTGGGCCCCCCTGCGAAACTTTGGATGGGGTCACCTCCAAGACCCTGCTGAACACTGAATAGGGACTGTCTACAAATCTTTGTCTGCAAAACTTTGTGTATGATTCCTTAACAGCGGCTGAGAAGATGCAGTCATTCAAACAATTGTGCAGAGAGCTGAAAGCTTTTTCTCTCCATGCCCTTAGTTGTCTCTCAGGACAGGTAAAATAAACTCCCCCCCCCCCCCATGGGGCCCCCTGCAGCTTCTAGCCCCCCTGCAGTTGCATCCCTTGCAGGTTCTATTGTTACGCCCCTAGTGGCGTGGATAAATGCCAGCCTGGTCCCGGGGGGGGGGGGGGGCTATGGACCTACGGGGCCCCATGCAATCTTCAGGGAGGCCCCATACATGGTAGTTATGCCCGTGTGCACAAAGTAAAGTACAAACAAAGTGCATATTTCAAATAATGGAAAAAACAAAAAAACATACATTTGATAATGATTATACACAGATAACACTGTCAGGCTGGGTGCACACATAACATAACGTGAAAGGCTGCGTTTTATGTCATGTTTTACAGTAATGTGTGTGTTTTCGTGCGTTTTCACAGTGGTTTTTGTTTGTTTGCAATGCGTTTTGCATGCGTTTTTAATGCATTTGCGGTTCGCACATATATAAACCGCTTATGCATTTTGTATGTGTTTTCCATGCGTTTTTATATTTCCATTTATGCAAATCAGTAGGAAGACAACAGGAAGCGGAAATACAGCAAAAAAAAAAAAAATTCTTAGGAAAAACATATATAAAAAAACTCATAGAAAACACATGAAAAACGCATACCATTGCGCTCCCATTGACTTCCATTATGTGCGTTTTTGCTGTGTTTGTGAATATTATGCAACAAAACCTGCGTTTTTAAAAACGCAGGTTTGAAAACACATAGAAAACGCATATGCGTTTTTTTTATATGGGTTATTTCCTGCGGCCCATAGACCTCCATTAGCAGCACAAACGCAACGTTTTCCGCTGCGTTTCTGCGATGTGTGCACCCAGCCTCAGATACACCTGTCAGACATACCCTCTTTCTCGCAGATTGGTACATGGGATGGTGGCGAGGTCCCGTAGGTGTTGAAGGCGGAGACAGACACCGTATTTATTCCCATTGGTACCAGTGTCATACATCGCAGCTCTGATGGCGCACATTCGCTGAGAGTAGTTGTATTCCCTTTATTCGAATAGAAGACTTCATATCCAGAGATAGCTCTCTGTGGCAGTTCCGCCTCACCTGGCTATGGTAAAACATGATCAGATTAGTCAAATCAGTCCTAATTCTTGTTTCCCGATTTTATTTTTATTGTCAGTGGAGGTGAACAGGGGACTATATCATTACGTACTCAATTTTCATTCAACTGTTCCAAAGAGATTCCCTTTCAAAATGTCAGTCATGTGGCCCAGGACCCATTCAGAAAACCTCCCAGCTGCAGCGCAGAACTAATCCACTCGCCTCCTTCTTATGCTGTTTATAGAATAACCAGGGCCAGTTCTAGACTTTTTGCTGCCTGAGGTAAACTTGTGAGGATGCACCTCCACCCCTCCTCCCAGCAACTCCATTCCTCCTCAGTCAGGACAGCAGTGCCACCTCCTCCCTTCCCTTGACTGTATATGGATGCATTTTTTATGTTGTTGAACTCACTGCATAATTTTGTATCTATGCAATCTTGCACTAGGGGTTAATTGTTGAATGGGTGGGGCAGTGTCCAGCCCGGGTGTGGCAGCACACTGGCCACCTATATCTGCATTCTTTGTGTGTCTTGCCACTGTTACACACCTGATGAAGGACCTGCGTGTCCGTAACATGTAGTGTCTGTTTGCAGCCAGCGGAGTGCCACCTCTTCATTCATTGCTTGGAGTATACCTGGACCGTAGAGCAATTCGGTCGAGGCCAGGCACTGGCAGATACCCAGTATAGTTCTACCTGGATGCTGTTCTCCATTGGATTCACATTTGGGGCCACCTCCTCACTTCTGCTGTGCAAGTCAAATGAAACACTGCTGCTCTCCTGCCTCCCCATACTCACTCACTGTCAGACTCCTCACACAGCACAACAAGCTGCTATTCCCCAATGATGACGTCTTCACCTCACTCGCATTCCTCTTGCTTCTCTTCCTACTTTGACTGCATACTGTTAGCATAAACACACAGTACAAACATGCTGCCCCTGTAACCTCTGCACCTGATGGAAATGTTTCACCTTGCTTCATGAGAGAACCGGCCCTGAGACAAATTTTTTGTAGCCGGCACTAGAACCCAGGGTGTAACTGTAAGAGGCCCAGAGTTCTGGGTGGCCCCAAGCACATGCAAGCAATCCTGAAGCAAATAAAAAAACAACAACAAATACTTACTTATGGAGAGGGAAGGCTCTGGGTCCTATAGAGCCTTCCTGTTCTTCCCCCTCAATCCAGTGCCGTCACCCTCATTGCAGTCTTTGGCTGATGGATCAAAGACTATTCTGAGCCGCCACGGGAGACTTTGGAAGTCTCCAGGAGCCCGAGTGCTCCTGAGGACGGATGGGTCCATACTGCGCCTGCGTGTTCTCTTGCGCACTCGTACCTGCATAGCACGGAGCTGCCCGTCTTCTGGAGCACTCTGGCTCCTGAAGACTTCCGAAGCCTCCTGTGGCAGCAGATTGGAATGAAGTGACAGCGCAGGAACGAGGGGACCGTGAGAAGAACGGGAAGGCTCTACAGGACCCAGAGCTTTCCCCTATATACATATTCACTTCAGGATTGCTTTAAAGAGGAACTGTAGCCATAGTAACATCTCACTAATATAAATGCTAAAGTTTGGATGTTTGTTACTGAATCACGCAACAATGGCTGAACGGATTTGAATGAAATTTGGCACACACATACAACATTACCTGGAATAACATATAGGATACTTTTTATCCCCATAACCAAAAAGTGGGCAGAGACAAATACAGATTTCACTGGGAAAATGTAAACTGCAGCCATTCTTACACTGTTATTGGCAGGGTTCTCAAACTTTGCACAGTTGGTCACTGGGTGACTGGGATTAATATTCAGGAAATGGGTGGAGCCTACAAAAGCCAATCAAAATTCACCTATTGATTTTCAAGGGGAATATTTAATTGCTGCCATTCTTGCCCTGTAAATGGCACAAGCCTCAAACCTGGTACAGTTGGTCATTGGGTGACTGGGGTTCCAATTCAGTAAAGGGGGTGGAGCCACAGCCAATCAGATTTGTTTCATTTCAACGCAAATTATTGATGGCAAAGGCTGCAAAGCTCACAAACTAGGTCATTGATTAATTGAGTAATTGTGTGTTAGGGTTAGAAAAGTGTGTGTGTGTGTGGGGGGGGGGGGGGGTCAACACCAGCCAAATACATACCCGGGAAATGCCGGGGCATCAGCTAGTCTCCCAAAATGCTTGGGGTGGGGTAGGGGGGGATGGGAGGATTCCACATAATAAATAGCCTAGACCAAGCCTCAGTGGGAGGGCTAGACTACATACTTACAGTTATTGTAGTCCCTTACACACTCCAATGAGTTCTGGGTCACCATGAGCTCAAGGTCACTTCAACCTGAATTATCGCAAATTCTTTCTGTTTTAAGAAAGCAAACGCTTGTTTTTCATATACAGCTATAGGTAGTGTTTATGATGCTGAAATCTGGATATTTAATGTAAAAGTGAGTATCCTGAAAGACTTGCTGCATTCTACTATATGTCACTATGGTACCTCTTCTGCACTCAGGAGCTGGTACACAAGTCGCGATAAAAACAACCAGGTTCCAAATTGTATTTAGTCGCAGAAATAGAGGATGTTAGATTGAAAAATGGATTGCATGCATGCAACAGCATTCTGTCCTAGACCCTTTCACCAGCACTGAGGTTTCCTCTTGTGGAAAGGGTTCCCCAGCAGCAAGCAAGCAAACGGTTTGTCTGGTGATTGGTTGCCTGGTGATTTTAGACTGATTTAAGTGCATGCATGTGTGTCCTAGAATGGTAGAACCTTAATTCAGTCCTGGATTTAGATTACAGGAGCCTATAGGCACAGATGTTCTGGCACCCTTGACTGAAGTACCCTTCATGTACCTACAAACCCTCTCTGAACTGCACTGCCAGTGTGCTGGATGGCCCGGCTAGCTTCTCTTCCCTACTTCCCCTGTGCAGCATAGGTAGCCACAGGTGCCCCTTGGTATTAGGTAGCCAGAGGTGACTCCCAACTATTAGGATAGTTCTTGGTTGAAGGGAGATCTTGTCAGTAGAATACTGAGAGCAGAGTGAGTAACCTCTCATTATGCTCTGCTCAGGACTCTGCATAAGGAAGGGGGGTGGGTGAGGGGAGGAAAGTGAGCCGCCTTTCCATCATCAGGCACCTGTAGGCATGTGCCTACAGTGCCTTATGGTAAATCTGGCCCTGACCTTATTTACACTTAATAAACTACTTGTGAGAATGAGGTGGTCATACCAGTATGAGGATGGTGACTTTCTGGGTTCCGTTAGGATATTCAGGTCCCAGAATCCTCCAGGCATCGGGAGTTCTCTCGGGAGCTGTGTGGAGAAAAACAAATTATACGTAACTGAAACCAAAATGAGCTTTGTGCAGGAGATGCAGACTACTTATGAGAAATGATTTTTATTACAGTTGAATCTTGTTATAGTAAACTTTGATATAGTAAACCTCTGGCTATAGTAAACTATTTCCCCAGATCTCAGAAAATGCACCTATATTCATATAGAATGTATGACAAATTCTAATATAGTTAACTTCTGGTATAGTAAACTACTTGGTCAGGTCCCTTGAAGTTGACTATAAAAGGATTCTATGGTATATATTTACAGAATATAGCATGTACATCTTTCTCAGCACTTTACAAAATGTACATAGTCATGTCACTAACTAACCTCCATTTTTAACCACTTGAGGACCACGGTGTTAAACCCCTCTAGTGACCAGGCCATTTTTTACTAAGTAGGCCACTGCAGCTTTAAGGCCCCGCTGCAGGGCCGCATAATTTAGCAGCACACAAGTGACTCCCCCCTCCTCTTTTCTCCCCACCAACAGAGCTCTCTGTTGGTGGGGTTTCATCCCTGCTGGGATGTTTTTTTTTTTTTAAAACAAATATTTTTTTAATTTATTTTTCAATAAAATGTTGCTATTTTGTTTATTTATTTAATACTAGCACCGCCCTCCCTCCTCCCGCCAGCCAATCACTGTGATCGGCTGTCATAGGCTTCAGCCTATGACAACGGATCACCCCTGAGCCTGCCAGGGAGATAGCCGTGTCGCACGTTGTACAGTCCCAGAGCTGTACAGTCCTATTAGACACCGTCTAACAGTCTCCGAGCGGCGATCGCCGATGGGAGACTGAAGGCAGTTGTGCTCCGTCATTCATGCGAAGATGCGCGTGCAATCTCCTGCAATCTCTGCCCGCAGCCATTCACGCCAAGCGGCGTGGAGCAGTCCTGCGGCTGCCGACGTGTTCACGCCAATTGGCGTGGAGAAGTCGGTAGGGGGTTAAAGGACAACTGAAGTGAGAGTTATATGGAGGCTGCCATATTTATTTCCTTTTAAACAATACCAGTCGCCTGGCAGCCCTGCTGGTCTATTTGGCTGCAGCCATGTCTAAATAACACCAGAAACAAGCATGCAGTTAATCTTGTTAGATCTGACAATAATGTCAGAATCATGTGATCTGCATATGCTTGTTCAGGGTCTAAAGTTGAAAGTATCAGAGGCAGAGGATCAGCAAGATAGGCAGGCAATTGGTATTGCTTAAAAGGAGAAAAAAAATCCCTCTCACTTCAGTTGTACTTTAAAATAAAATGTAAACAAAAGCCAAGCATGTTTTTCATGGTGATTTTCAGCAGGTACTGAAAACAGATTACAGGCCAATCGCAAACAGACAAAATGCAGTATGTAGAACGTTTTTTTTGTGCCGATCGGAAAAACGTGAGCGCTCCCATGAGTGAGTGAATCAGAGAACAGCTGGCAGAGGAAGGCCATTAGAAGTTGCACATACCCGATGGTGGCATCTGATGGGAGTCACTCCAGTTACTCCAGTATCTATTGCCAGTCTCCTCTCTGCAGCGCATGCGCAGGGAATCCACAGCCAACATCTTCTCTGCAAGAAAGCTGTTACTACTGTTGAGTTTCACTCCGATCTGAAAAAAAGAAAACCCGCCAAGGTAAGGCAAACTGCAAGATGTTGTCAGCCATTGCTACAAAAATATTAACATTATTTACTTACAAAGCACCAGATTTGTATGCATTGTTGAACAATAAATAATGGGGTACAAAGTAAATATACAGATTTGCAACAAAAAAGTAGATGAGCGCATCAGGCAGCCTCTGATTGGGTACCAACAGAGATGCGCTGAGCCCCCCCAGAGACAAATAACGCACCGTTTTTTTGCCTATTTCAACTTTTACTTTTTGTCGCACCCAGGTTATGCATATGTATGTTTTTAATTTAGTTGGAGGTAGGTCCCCTTCCACAGAGGCTGACTTCATCATGGTGAGAGGGTTAAGTACTTGATAATTTGCATGCAAGCTATTATGGAAACCAACACCCTCCAATGGTAGTTAGGTGCATCTGATTTGAATGCAGGGTGTGCATGTTGTCTATTAGTAGGCTCTGCAAACTCATGCAGCTAGTCATTTAGATGCAGTTTGTCTTAAAGGTTACCGAGGCGAAAACAAACAAATGAAATAAACGATTGTATCTATCTTCCTTCTCCTAAAAATGACTTTTTGAGATATTCCCCAGTTTTATTTTATGTTTAAATCTGCTTTTTAACTGTTTTATTGTTTTTGCTTAATGTCAAATTAGTTGAAGTATGCCAGAGCTAAAATTTATGAACTGTTGAACCTTTTTATCTCTTTCCTGCTCTCAGAAGCCATTTTCTGCTAGGAAGGTGTTTTATAGTTGGAATTTCTTATTAGTGTGGGTTACACTGTAGTCACTTAGGCCTAGTGCACACCGGAGCGTTTCCGATGCTGTTTGCGATCTGCTTGCGGGTGCGGATCTGCTAGGGTAATGTATTTCAATGGGCTGGTGCACACCAGAGCGGGAGGCGTTTTGCAGAAACGCATACTCCCGGGCTGCTGCAGATTTTGGATTGCGGATGCGTTTCTGCCTCAATGTTAAGTATAGGAAAAACGCAAACTGCTCTGAAAAACGGCACTTCAGAGCGGTTTGCCAGGCGTTTTTTGTTACAGTAGCTGTTCAGTAACAGCTTTACTGTAACAATACATGAAATCTACTACACCAAAACCGCTACACAAAACCGCAAAATGCTAGCTGAAACGCTACAGAAAAATAAGAAAAAGCGTTTCAAAATCTGCTAGCATTTTGCGGATCTGCTAGCGGTTTTTGGTGTGCACTAGGCCTTAGGTCTGGTGCACACCAGAGGAGTTTTTCTGAGCGTTTTGAGTTTTTAAATCTGCTGCTAATGTTATCCTATGTGTCTGTGCACACTGGAGCAATGAGGTTTTGTAAAAAAAACCCATAGCATTAGGCCCAGTGCACACCAAAACCGCTAGCAGATCCGCAATACGCTAGCGGTTTTGGGAGCTGATTTCAGAGCGATTCTAGGTATGTTTAGAGAGGTTTTCTAAACATACCTAGCGGTTTTGGGTGCGTTTTTGTGTAGCAGATTACACATATTGTTACAGTAAAAGCTGTTACTGAACAGCTTCTGTAACAAAAATGCCTGGCAAACCGCTCTGAAGTAGCGTTTTTCAGAGCGGTTTGCGTTTTTCCTATACTTTACATTGAGGACGAAACGCTTCCGAAATCCGCAAACGCGCAGCAGGAGGCGCGTTTGCGGCTTGGCAAAAAACTCAAAGCGCCGGTGTGCACCATCCGATTGCAATACATTAGCCAAGCGTATTTCCAGGCGGATGCGGCCGGCGGATCGCTCCAAAAACCGCTCGGTGTGCACTAGGCCTTACATTGGAAAGAGCTTTTGAAACCTCTAAAAGCTCTTCCCAATGTAATGCTATGGGTTTTTTTACAAAACCTCATTGCTCCAGTGTGCACAGACACATAGGATAACATTAGCAGCAGATTTAAAAACTCAAAACGCTCAGAAAAACTCCTCTGGTGTGCACCAGGCCTTCATGTCAGGACTGAGTCAGCCACTTACATACCTGATATTTAACTCTTTCAGGCAGGGAAAGAAAAAAAGGAACACAGCATAGTAAATTGTGTGCTTGGCACTGTGCATGCACATGCCTATCTCATCATGTCACATGTCACCTCGGGTATCCTTTAAGTAGCGCTGCCCTTCTGTGTATAAATACATCGATTATATAACATGTTGGGGGGAATCTAGATAGCAACCTGGAAGTGTTTGCAATGACTTGGATAATTGGGATTAGTGAGTGGAGTGTATCCATCTAGAGTTACCTGTGCAATGTGGAAAGCCTGCTTACAGCTCTATACCCTGATACCAAGTCTGTTAAATGTAAGTGCAACTTCACAATACATTTTATGTGTTTTATGGATTCACACTGTGTATAGTGTCTATTTTATCTGCGGTTATTTTTTATTGAAGCACATTTGCAATCAGGATTTTTAGTGACAGAGGGCCGGAACCCGAGGTGCGAGAAGGAAGCTCCTATGGAAGCTGCTATATTTGTTTACTTTTAACCTTTTGAGGACCACAGGTTTATACTCCCTAGTGACCATGTGATTTTTTTTTACAATTCAGCACTCTGCAGCTTTAACAGTTTATTGCTCGGACATACAATTTATCACCCAAATGAATGTTAACTCCTTTTCCTCTCAATAATAGAGCTGTCTTTCACGGCCAGGCCGAGGCTGAGGCGAGAGAGGCTCCAGCCTCAGGGCGCAGTGTAGGAGGGGGAGCACAACTCACTCAGCAGTCATTCCCCTATTATGTTTGAAGCAGAGAGAAATTAGAAAATGGGATACATGGCAGTGATTGCACGCCAGATAACTAGAGATTAAGGTGTTGGGAGGTTGGGGGCCCTGGGGCACCTCTTAGTCTAATAGCAATCAGCTAAGAAAATAATTTTTGATGTTGTATTGTCTCATATGCTGACATTTTTTTAATCTATCAACTCCTCTCAGAAGCTGTTCTTAGGCCTGGTGCACACCAAAACCCGCTAGCAGATCCGCAAAATGCTAGCAGATTTTGAAATGCTTTTTCGTATTTTTCTGTAGCGTTTCAGCTAGCGTTTTGCGGTTTTGTGTAGCGGTTTTGGTGTAGTAGATTTCATATATTGTTACAGTAAAGCTGTTACTGAACAGCTTCTGTAACAAAAACGCCGGCAAAACCGTTCTGAACAGACGTTTTTCAGAGCGGTTTGCGTTTTTCCTATACTTAACATTGAGGCAGAAACGCATCCGCAATCCAAAAAATGCCTCACCCCGGGAGGATTAGTTTCTGCAAAACGCCTCTCGCTCTGGTGTGAACCACCCCATTGTGATACATTGTCCAAGCGTATCCGCAGCCGAAAGCGGCTGCAGAAACGCTGAAAAAGCCGCTCGGTGTGCACCAGCCCTGTGCAAGGAAAGAGCTTTACGGCTGTAATTCCACATCAGTGAGAATTACACTATAGTCCAACTAATGATGCCCATATGTGGTACAATTTTTTCAGATAAGAGAATTTTGTTTGATTATTCTGTTAGATCGAATATATTTTTCCAACAACATGATCGTTTTTCTTTATTGAATAAAACAAGATCATCGTTCTTTTTTATGATCAAAGAAAAGATTTTTAGATTTGAACGTTTTGGTGGAGTAAATGGGAAAATCGAACGTTTTTGTTTGTGCCAAGTATGGGCACCATTAGTCCAACTTGAGAGAAATTGTCACTTGCATAACTGAATATTAACTCTTTCATGTAGAAAAAGAAAATGAACACAGCATAGTTATTTGTATGCTTAGCACTGTACATACCGGTACATGTCGTCATGTCACATGTCACCTCTGGTATCCTTTAACCCCTAGTCGACCACTCCACATCAGTTGGCGTAAATGGCTGCGGGCGGGAATTGCAGGAGATCACGCATCACTGCATGAATGACGGAGCTCCGCTCTGCCTTCTGTCTCCCAGTGGTGATCGCCGATCGGAGACTATTAACACTGTACAGCGCTGCGATCTACAGCAGCGATGTACTGGGGAAAGCCGTGTGACACGGCTGTCCCCCTGGGAGGCACAGCGATCGGCTGTGATAGGCTGACGGGGGAGAGGGAGGGAGTTTTAGAAAATAAATTAAAAAATAGATACATTTAATTAAAACAAATAAAATACATATTTATAATAAATAAATAAACAATACTGGGGGCGATCTGAACTCATCAACAGAAAGCTCTGTTGGTGGGGAGAAAGGGGGGGTAATCACTTGTGTGTGCTGAGTTGGACGGCCCTGCAGCGAGGCCTTAAAGCTGCAGTGGCCCAATTAGGAGAAATTGGCCTGGTCACAGGGGGGGGGGGGGGGGGGGGGTTAACACCACGGTCCTCAAGTGGTTAAAGGGAACCTGAGCCGAAGCTCGAGTTCAAAAGAGTTATTTATCTAAAGAGAGGGAAGCCTCAGGATTCTATTGAGACTTCTCTCAGTGCTCCGATGTCCTCCCATAATCAGCGCGGCCCCCCTCCACATTGGGGCTGCGCTTCATCGCTGTTATAAGCGCGGCCGTGCATGTGCAGTAGCACAGACTTACTGCACATGCGCAAGTGTGGCCACGCTGACGGGTCCTGATATACTGTAACTGGCGACAATGCCTTGTCACCAATATTTTGGGGGCAGGACTAAGGCAGGGGATCATCAGAGCATTGAGGAAAGCCTCAATAGGATCCTGAGACTTCCCTCTCTTTGGGTAAATATCTAATTTTGTACCTAAGCTTTTGTACCCAGGTACACTTCAAAGAGGAGCTGTCAGACTCAGCAATACTATCTCAGAAAAAAAAACAAATATAAGTAGATAAATACTTGCTCTACTTGCATAACATATGTATTGCACTGTCCACGTTTTGATTATAGTGATTTTTCTATAGTAAAAAAAATAGAAAATCCTTCTTAGGATTCTCCATCTTAACTGTGTCTATTTTGAAGCCAATCCTGATGTAATTTCCTCCCTTACTCTCCTCTGTCTGATTGTGTATGCATTGCCCACCCTACTCCCAGTCTTCAGGCACTCCCACCCAGCTGTGCAATAGAAAGTCTCAGCATGAGAAATATTGGCCAAACAGAGAGGAACAGAGGTGTGGGAGGGAAAAACAGGAGGGAAAGAGGCTTCAGCCAATCAGGCTGCATTAGTTAAGTCTGAGGGGAAAGTAAAGAAGCACAAGAACACAACCCAGCATGCACTGCAACTTCCTTTGTGCAGCAGATGTACCAAATAAGAGCCAGGGAAACTGGGAAATGTTTTATGGATAAGAAAACTAAAGAGGCCCATACACTGGTCGATTCCAGCCATTGATTGCTCAATTGATTCCATAGAATTGATCGATCGATCAGAAATCGATTCAATCAAATTCCCTATGCGATCGATTTGCAGCTGATTTTGATCGATTTTGATCAGTTTGATCTATCTGACAGAATGGAAAATCTAGGTCGATCTTCTGCTGGCAGCAGATCGATGGCCCATGGAGTTGCATTGGATCTAATGGTCCAATAATGCATTTAGATCACTTTCCAATAGATTTAATTCTGAAATCTATTGGAAATATGTTCCTAGTGTGGGGCACACATCAGATAGATTCCTGTCAGATCGGACTTGACAAGCATCTGCCAGAAATCTATCTGATGGTCAAATCTGCTGCAAATCTATAAGTGTATGGCCACCTTAAGAGTGATTTTTAACGTTTGGATTGCCTGGTTAGCATCCTTATTGCTTGTTTACCAGATAAAAATAAGGAATTGATTTTTTATTTTATGCCCGACACTTTAACAGCAGCACTGCAGTGCAATAATTGTGTTCATGTTAGGCCTGTTTCACATTGCACCGTAAGAACAGATCTGTTGGACACGTTCTGCCGATTGGACCTCAAGTTTGGGGAGGCTGCGATAATTTCGGAGTGACGGATGCGTCACACTGACCACGCTCTAATGGAATGGATCAAAAACTGATGCTCTATAAAACAAACACAGATCAGTTTTTGATCCGTCCGGTGTGAACCAGGCCTATATATTAGACCGTCAAATATTGTTTCTGCTGCGACTTGTTTCAAGCTAATTTCTTTGTTTGACTTTTGTTGTCCTTTAAGCAGTGTTCCCCAAACCTGTCCTCAAGTACCACCAACAGTGCATGTTTTGCAGAAAACCACTAACATGCACAGGTGGTGTAATTAGCATCTCAGCAGAGCTGATTAACTACCTCTGTGGATTTCCACAAAATATGCACTGTTGGTGGGCCTTGAGGACAGGGTTTGGGAACACTGGTTTAAAGGGACCCTGGGCAGTAATTTAAATTCAACAATTTCACTTACCTGGGGCTTCTTCCAGTCCACCGTAGGCCACGAGGTCCCCCGGCGTCCCCCTGACTCCTCTCCGTGTCCCGCAGGCGGCTCCCGTTAATGGCAACACCCAGGCCGGGTGACTCTTCCTGGATACTCACACTCGTCATCATCACGCCGGCCGCTATGCGTCATCACGGCAGCCAGCCAGTGTGACAGGCCTGCGCATGCGTGGTTTTCTAACTCTAATCCGTGCATGCGTAGGCCTGTCAAGCTGGTCGCCATGATGACGCGTAGCGTGATGACGACGAGCGTCAGGATCCAGGAAGAATCGGCCCGGCACCCGGCCCGGGTGTTGCCAGTAACGGGAGGTGTCGGTAGGACTTAGAGAGGAGCCAGGAGGACGCCGGGGGACCTCGCGGCCTACAGTGGACTGGAGGAAGCCCCAGGTAAGTGAAATTAAGTTACTGCTCAGGGTCCCTTTAAATGATCTTTATAATCCTGAGGACAACATGTGCTGTGCAGGAACACATTGTTCTAAAGAAAACAACCATTCAGGGTTTGGTGCTGCCTGTGAAGATGTTCACAAGAAAACAGGTGGCAGAAGAGGAAGCAGAGCGGTGCCAGGAACATCACAGAGCTGATTATCTGTCTGATAGGGAGTGCTATGCGGTCTGCAGCCGTAACTTCTACACAGTAATAGGATGACCTTTCTGGGAAGCCCAACGATCTCATTCAGTGAAAGTTTCTATTTTTTTCTATAAGAATACAAAGCGCTAAAAAAAAAATCTTTAGAAAAAAAAAATACAAATAGCGTTAATCTACAACAGAATCTATACTAAGCTTTCCGTAAACATATTTAGAATGTTTTAAATAAGCAGAATACAATTTACTGGCTGGCTCAAAAGATTAAAAGAGCTTGATTTCAATATAATATACTCAGTGGAACTCACATTATTAGGAGTTCATCTACTTCTGACATCAGAGGCCAAATGAAGCAATCTTATGTTACACATGCACAATTCCTGTGCTGAGTGCAGGGCCGGTGCTTCCATAAAGGTAAAGGGGGCAACTGCCCCAGAGCCTGTAGTGGCCCCGAGGTGTGTCCCCCTCCTTTCCAGCTATAGCAGGGTTTCCCAACTCTTGTGCCGAGACACATTTATGTGTTGCGGCAGGCTCGGGTATGTGTCGCCAGTCTCCCTCCCACGCTTCTCTGCTCTGCCTCCACTCCGTGTAGAGTTAGAGCAGGGCTACAATTAAATGGCCACCGATGTCCACAAATTCAGACATCGGCAGCCATTTTCTTGTAGCCCTGTTCTAACTACTGTATACAGTAAACACATAGCGGAGGCAGAGCACAGAAGCAGAGAGGGAGACAGAGCGGGCGCTGAAGAGAGACATCAGACATCGCGCTGGAACCCATGGAGCTGGTGGTGTGATCCGTGGCCACCGTTTGCACATTCTACTGGGTGCACCTACGCCTGAATTCCTATACTGGGGGCTCCTACACCTGACTTTCTATACTGCGGGCACCTATGCTTGGCTACTTACACCTGACTTTCTATACTGGGGGCACCTATGCTTGGCTACCTACACCTGACTTTCTATACTGGGGGCACCTATGCTTGGCTACCTACACCTGACTTTCTATACTGGGGGCACCTATGCTTGGCTACCTACACCTGACTTTCTATACTGGGGGCACCTATGCTTGGCTACCTATACTGTTGGCACATACATACCTATACTGAGGACACCTACATACCTATACTGAGGTTACCTACATACATATACTTAGGGAACCAACATACCTATACTGAGGACACCTACATACCTATACTGAGGCCACCTACATACCTATAGTGAATGCACCTACACCTGACTTCCTATATTGGGGGCAGCTATAGCAGGCTACCTATACTGAGGGCACCTATACCTGGCTACCTATATTGGGGACACCTAAGCCTGGCTACCTATACTGGGGGCACCTATGCTTGGCCACCTATACTGAGGACACCTACACGTGTCTTTCTATACTGGGGGCACCTATGCCTGGCTACCTATACTCAGGGCACCAACACCTGGCTATGATTTTTAAGTGTATTTTCATCCATTTTGGGGTTATCATTAATATATCTATTTCTATTATACATATGTGATGTGTCACAGAGATCTCAGTGTTTTGCTTGAAATTTTACGGCTTCAAAAAGGTTGGGTACCACTGAGCTATGGTGACCCATATGCCTGCAGGGAATGAGGCAGAGAGGCGCCATGGGGAGAAGTCCGGAGTGTAGAGCATGGTGCAGCCTCCTGTGTCCTGCCTGGAGTAGGCAAGACCCCGCTGTGTGTATACTCTGGATTTGTAAGTGAAAGGAGGAAGGGAATAATGGGGTCCCCAACTATGCTTTTGGGGACATATGATGGACACCTAATAATTTTGTATGTCTGGGAGTGTGGTGGAATGGATCCTGGGAGTTGGCTAGGGGGCTGCGGGGAGGAGGGGGGGGTGCCTAGGGGGTCTCCCAAGTTAATTTTGCCCCAGGGGGCCCCATAGTAGATAGAATCGGGCCTGTGTGTGTGTATTGTGGGATGTCAATAAAGTGTTAATATAGCATTTTTGGCTGTCATAGGGAAATCGCATGATTTACAAGACAATGAAAAAGACATGGTGACTGGCTACCAAGCCAAGGGCAGGAAATGGACATGATAAAGTTGCACTTACAATGATGTAGCATTTTTGCGTGTGTAGGAGGCTCCTAAACGTGCCCCAATGTAAGCCTACAGCCTGGCCAAGGGCTTGTGGCTACGGTGTTCCACATGGAGAGAGGGCGGGGCACGTCTTGATATGTCATCACTACGCTTCTTGGCGTATTCCACGCCTTTATCAGGTCTTGATCGAAGCATAGTCGGAACACCTAGTGACACGCAGAAAACGCTACTTCACTGTAAGTGCAATATTATGGTGTCCATTGTTAATAACAAGGTTAATGCACAAATGGAGTGCTCTTTTTTTACCCATCCTCTACCAAGCCAATGGCAGCAGAGTTTGTGATCAGCAGCTGTGGTCAAAGTATCCCATGAAAAAGGGGCTGATTCAAAAACCCTTTCTCCAGGGACGGTTCTAGACTTTTCGCTGCCTGAGGCAAACTCAGCTACGCCACTGCCTGCTCCCCCCCTCCCACCGTGGCCGCTGCTCCGTGTTACCTTGTTATAAGCTGGCTGCCGCTTCTTGTTTTATCGTTCACGCCGGCCCCTCTCCTCCGTGTGAGCTTTGAACAGCAGCACGTCCTGCGACTGCTGTGAAGCGGAAAGGAAGGAGGGTAGTGGCGATGTATATGCAGCCCCAGGGCCCATGCCGCCTGACGCAAATGCGTAACTTTGCTTCATGAGCCAACCGTCCCTGCCTTTCTCACATAGCTGTAAAAAAAGAGGCTACGTATACACCTGGGAAACACTCTTTGGTTTTCCAATTACACCAGTAGTGAGAATTCCAATGACCTCACCAAAAAATGAAGATCTAAGTAAATGCTCAGCTGCAGAGTTTGTTGTAAAATCCCTGGTTAGAAACCCAGACACTGCATACTTCCTGCATGAAAGGCGGTCAGTGCTACAGACTGCAATTTTCTCAGGCAGATTCAGACTATGCCTTCCCCCACTGCAATCTTAGCTGTGGGGATGATGCAATACAAACATCACAAGCAGCCTCACTCAGGCTAGGAACACATTTAGCAGAAACGCTAGCGTTGCGTAAAACGCATCGTTTTGCCGCTAATGGAAGTCAGTGGGCCACATCAAAAAACGCATATGCGTTTTTTATGCATTTTCAAACATGCGTTTTCAAAAACGCTGGTTTTGTTGCATGTTTTTCAAAAACGCATCAAAAACGCACATAATGAAAGCCAATGGTAACCCAATGTCCTGTTTTGTATGTGTTTTTCATGCGTTTTATATGCATTTTTTTATTGTTTTGATGTATTTCCGCTTCCTGTTGTCTTCCTAGTTATTTGCAAATGCATAAAATGCACGCAAACGCATATGCAGGGAAAAAACGCACACAACCTAAAACTCAACCTTTCACACACAGCCAAGTGTGCACCCATTAGTTATGAACTACTAGATGATATTTTGAGATTTGTGCTTAAAGAGAATCTGTATTGTTAAAATCGCACAAAAGTAAACATACCAGTGCGTTAGGGGACATCTCCTATTACCCTCTGTCACAATTTCGCCGCTCCTCGCCGCATTAAAAGTGGTTAAAAACAGTTTTAAAAAGTTTGTTTATAAACAAACAAAATGGCCACCAAAACAGGAATTAGGTTGATGTACAGTATGTCCACACATAGAAAATACATCCATACACAAGCAGGCTGTATACACCCTTCCTTTTGAATCTCAAGAGATCATTTGTGTGTTTCTTTCCCCCTGCAGTTCTCATGCACTGAAGTTTCAGGCTGCTCGTTTCTTCATGCAAACAGCTTTGCCTTTGTCTGTAATTCCTCAGTATGTGAAAGCCCAGCCAGCTCAGAGAACGATTTATCCAGCTTGTAAAAGATAAGAGAGAAGCTGCCCTAATCTAAATAATACACAGGCAGTGTGCATAGAGGGTAGTGTTGGGCGAACAGTGTTCGCCACTGTTCGGGTTCTGCAGAACATCACCCTGTTCGGGTGATGTTCGCGTTCGGCCGAACACCTGATGGTGTTCGGCCTTTAAAGTTCGGGTTCGCCCCGAACTTCTAATGGCCGCCGAACAGGGCCGAACAGGGCCCTGTTCGGCCGAATACTGCCCCCCTATGGGGTCGCAGGCATAAGGGGGGAGCATGCCCCGATCGCGGGGGGGGGGGGGGGTCGGAAATTCCCCCCACCCCCTCCGCTAGCGCTCCCCCCTCTGCCCGCTTCCCCATACAAAAGTTTAAGCAAAGTACCTGTAGTGGATGGCCTGGCAGTGGGCGGCACTGTGGAGTGAGGAGGAGGAGTCCGGAGAGTGACGAGTTGAGGGAGGCCGGGCAGCGAGCGTGAGGTCAGAGAAAGGGCGGAAGTACCACAAGGGTACTTCCGCTGAACCGCCCGCTGCCCGGCCTCCCTCAACTCGTCACTCTCCGGACTTCTCCTCCTCACTCCACAGTGCCGCCCACTGCCAGGCCATCCACTACAGGTACTTTGCTTAAACTTTTGTATGGGGAAGCGGGCAGAGGGGGGAGCGCTAGCGGAGGGGGTGGGGGGAATTTCCGACCCCCCCCCCCGCGATCGGGGCATGCTCCCCCCTTATGCCTGCGACCCCATATGGCCCCCAAAAGCTGGATGTTCGGAAAGTTCGGGGTTCGGCCCGAACATGCCGAACATCTCGGCCATGTTCGGCGAACTTTCCCGAACCCGAACATCCAGGTGTTCGCCCATCACTAATAGAGGGGCCTGGAAGGGGGAGTTCATAGCAGAACCACAACACTGAAGAACTTGGCAGCCTTCCAGACACAGGCTGACAAGTCTGACAGGGGAAAGATACATTGATTTATTACAGAGACTGTGATAGTACAAAGCAGGGGCGCCGCGAGGCATAAAGCGAACCAAGCGGTCGCTTGGGGCCTCAAGATCGTAGGGGCCT
Organism: Hyperolius riggenbachi; assembly: GCF_040937935.1. Taxonomy (NCBI): domain Eukaryota; kingdom Metazoa; phylum Chordata; class Amphibia; order Anura; family Hyperoliidae; genus Hyperolius; species Hyperolius riggenbachi. The sequence goes on from NC_090651.1 coordinate 53,137,043, forward strand.
CGGCGGCTCAGTGACGTCGGCGTGACGTCACTGTTTCCCCGCAGCCCCGTGCGGCTGGCAGGGCAGGGCAGGGCTACGGGAAGATGGCCGCCGCCGAAGACCTGCTTTGGAGACTAATTATATGCCTCCAGTACAGGGCTTCGGGTGGCCATCTTCCCGTAGCCCTGATTCAATCAGCGCGGGAGATTGGAGGAGGGAGGGAGCTCCGTGGGAACTGCGCGCCTGAGGAGCCGGCCGGGAGACGGGGAGAGGAGACGGGGAGAGAAGACTTCTGCCAGTGCCACTGCCAGGTGAGTAAATTCTTTTCTTTTTGCAGCTCTGAAAATGTGGCCCTAATTGTGTTTGATTTCTGCTGAACTGTTCCCTAATTGTGTTTGATTTCTGCGGAACTGTTCCCTAACTGTGTTTGATTTCTGCTGAGAATGTGCCCTAATTGTGTTTGATATCTGCTCTCTGCTGAACTGTTCCCTAATTGTGTTTGATTTCTGCTGAACTGTTCCCTAATTGCGTTCGATTTCTGCTGAACTGTGCCCTAATTGTGTTTGATTTCTGCTGAAAATGGGCCCTAATTGTGTTTGATTTCTGCTGAACTGTTCCCTAATTGTGTTTGATTTCTGCTGAAAATGTGGCCCTAATTGCGTTTGATATCTGCTGAACTGTTCCCTAATTGCGTTTGATTTCTGCTGAAAATGTGCCCTAATTGCGTTTGATCTCTGCTGAAAATGTGCCCAAATTGCGTTTGATTTCTGCTGAAATGTGGCCCAAATTGCGTTTGATTTCTGCTGAAAATGTGCCCAAATTGCGTTTGATTTCTGCTGAAATGTGCCCAAATTGCGTTTGATTTCTGCTGAAATGTGGACCAAATTGCGTTTGATTTCTGCTGAAAATGTGCCCAAATTGCGTTTGATTTCTGCTGAAAATGTGCCCTAATTGCGTTTGATTTCTGCTGAAATTTGGCCCTAATTGCGTATGATTTCTGCTGAAATGTGGCCCAAATTGTTTGTTTTCTGTTGAAATGTTGCACAAATTGCGTTTTTAATTTCTGGTGTCTGGGGTTACTGTTGCTGCATTTATTATTTAATGGTCATAGTTGGCTATATTTGCTGTGCTACGGTTAAGCTCCGCCCATACAATGTCATGGCCAAATCCATCTGCGCGCGCCTCAATCACCCCCACATCCATTTTCCCCGCAAACAGCCCCGCCCCAATCCGCCCTCCAGCTCCACTTACATGTCATGGCCACGCCCACTTATGCAGGATAGCCACACCCATTTTTCGCTAGGATAGGGCCACTTCCTACAGTCCGCTTGGGGCCACAAAAACCTTAGCTGAACCCCTGGTACAAAGTGCTGCAGTAAGCCAGAACACATTAGAATAGCTTTTTTAACTTGTAGGATGATAAAAAACAGGATGCAATTTTTGTTACGGAGTCTCTTTAAATATGGGCTTTAAGCAAGTTAATTCTACATACTGTCTTTAACAATGAACGATTCAGAGCCATATACTGCAGCTCACAGTAGCTCCGCCTCTCTGGTGTCCGATTCCCCCAATTAAAGAAGACGTTGAAGGCAGCAGGGAGCACGTGAGTGATGACAGGAGTAATGGGGACCACTGGGAAAATATAAAGGTTGTGATATGTATGAAGGCGGGAATCTAAAACTTCAGCCAGAGAGATAAATATACAGGTAAAGGAAATTTAGATAATATTTTTCTTACATTTTGTTTATAATTTATATTTAAAAGCTGGAAAAAAATACAGAATGATGTGCTATGTTATTGTTATAATAAATTGTGCTTGAATTTGTTATAGCAACTATACAGTTCATGATTTCTGAAAGCAGTAGGGTATTGTACCGTGTTAGCCATCAGTAAAAGCAAGAAGTTTTAAACCAGGATGATACCATTTATTGGCTAACTAAAAATGAATAAAAATAAGCAAGCTTTCGGCCTTGCAGCCTTCGTCGGGCTTACATGATATAACCCTGACGAAGGCTGCAAGGCCGAAAGCTTGCTTATTTTTATTCATTTTTAGTTAGCCAATAAATGGTATCATCCTGCTTTAAAACTTCTTGATTTCTGAAAGAATATGTAAATTGACTAGAGAGTGCCTGGGCTAAAGTATAATGTCAGTGTTGTGCTGAATTCTGTGTTCATTCTGTGAGCTCCTCTGGGGCAGGGTCTAATAATGTCTAATGTCAATGTTTTTCTGAACTCTGTATTTATCCTGTGAGCTCTTCAGGAGAAGTGTCTAATGTCAGTGTTTTGCTGAGCTCTGTATTTATTCTTAGCTCTTCGGGGGCGGGGTCTAATGTCAATGTTTTGCCGAACCCTGTGTGAACAGAGTTCGGCAAAACATTAGATTGCTTCTCATCCCTTGGATGAGAAGCAATCTAATTATAAAAGAATGGGTTACTATCAGTCAGGATTTGGCCCAGAAGTTGATTGAGAGCATGCCCACTCGAATTGCAGAGGTCCTGAAAAAAAGGGCCAACACTGCAAATACTGACTCTTTGCATGAATCTCATGTAATTGTCAATAAAAGCCTTTGAAACATATGAAGTGCTTATAATTATATTTCAGTACATCACATAAACAGCTGAAACAAAAATCTAAAAGCAGTTTAGCAGCAAACTTTGTGAAAACTCATATTTTTGACAGTCTCAAAACTTTTGGCCAGGACTGTACAGTATAATAACTCATGGGCATTTTTTTTTTTTGGCACTTTGAGAAGTAGTTCTTTAACCACTTCACCCCAAGGCGTTTTTTACCTTAACGGACAAGAGCGATTTTCACCTTTCAGTGCTCATCCCTTTCATTTGCCAATAGCTTAATCACTATTTATCACAATGAAATGATCTACAGTATATCTTGTTTTTTTTCACCGCCAATTGGGCTTTTTGGGCTTGATATTTGTTTTCACTAATTACTTTATTTTCTATGCATTTTAAAGGGAAATACAAGAAAAAAAATGAAAAAATACACTATTTCTCCAATTTCATCCCCTATGGTTTTAATATAAACACTGCTACTGTACATAAAACCTACACATTGTATCTGCCTATTTGTCCTGGTTATCACAAGATTTTAATTATGTCCCTAGTACAAAGTATGGTGACAATATATTATTTGGAAATTAAAGCGGCTTAACACCCAGCATTACAACTTTGCTTTAAAAGATTGCTTACAGCTTACAAACTATTATGCCAGATTTTTTTTTAAGCAGAAATTCACTGAATGGGTTAAACATGACATTTTAGTGTTGGATTTAACTAGGAATCCGCATCCGTTCTTATCTGTAGTTACAAATGTATCTTTATTTGGAATACAAATAGACCTTTGAAAAGCCTGCAGGGGAAGCCCTCTTTGTTCTCTCAGAGCAGTGTTTGTTTGTTACATTGTAGATAGATACATTTGTAACTAAACAAGCAAGCACGAGGAGCATTTCTAGCTAAATGCAGCACTAAAATGTCATGTTTAATCCATTCAGTGAATTTCTGCTAAAAAAAAAAAATCTGGCATAATAGTTTATAAGCTGTAAGCAATCTTTTAAAGCAAAGTTGAAATGCTGGGTGTTAGACCACTTTAAGGTGTATTTTTTTTTCTTTTTGGGTGTTTTTTTTCACTATTTTCACGTGCACGGGGATGCACGTGCACACGCGGGAGCACGCACATGCAAGCGCACAGCGGCAGCAGCACTGTCTGACTTGTAAAAATGTCCTGGAGCCATTAAGAGGCTCTAGCAGGACGTTTTTATAAGTCAGCATGTCATTAAGTGGTTAGCATAGCACAGCATCAATAACATACTCAAAGTATTATTCTTGTAGGGATCTTACCTATATCCGAGAGGCGGACCTGCACGGCATCAGACTCAGAGGAATTCAGCTGATTTTTAGCTGTAATCTGTACTTGAATCACGTCATCCTGGGTTCTGTTCACTGTGAACCACACAGAAGCTATTTGCTTCTCCGTGTCCTGCTGCGTGTCCTGCTGCGTGTCCTGCTGCGTGTCCTGCAAACTAAAGTACATTTTACATGACAATGTGCCTGATAGAGAATGTATCCAATTCATGAAATTATGAGCTGTGTTGCCCCCTGCAGTTTTTTCACACAGTCTTATTAGTTCTAATTTGCAAGCAATCATTTTTTTAAGTGAATTCTACATCATTGTGTCTAGATCTGCAGATCCTAAGCACAAGGGCCATTTTCATTGCACTATTGCTTAGCCCTCTGAAGAGTTCCTGCAATGCCTCGTACCAGAAAACAGACATTTAATTATTAACCGGTCCTTATATGGAAACCCAAGCACAGTGCTTACTAATTGATGATGGGGGTCAATGAATAATAGAAGGGACTCCAGGAGTGCAGAGAGGTGCTTATACCGGTCCTCTGCACACTTAAATTAAGGACCACTAGTGCAAAAAAGTTTAAAATTGAAAACACAAATAAGAAGTACCGTACATTTCTTCCAGACTAAAATGAGCCATAATTTCCTCTTCTCCTATGTTGCTGTCACTTACAATAGGTAGTAGAAATCTGACAGAACTGACGGGTTTTGGACTAGTCCCTCTCCTCAAGGGGGACTCTCAGCATGGCCTTTATTGTTTATGAAGACACTCTCTGAAAAGGATTTATACAGTGACTAGTGGATCTAAGCCCATTATAATAACAAGCTCTAGTCATCCCTCACAACCCCCCTCACCACTGCCGCCGCATGTCAGCGAGTGCGTCTACGCCCGCCTGCGCCCGCACGTCCACAAACCGTGCCCACACACACCCGCCCCCTGGCCTCGTCCTCTTCCTGCTCTAACTGCCGCCCGTGTGCCACGCATGTGCGGTACACAAAAGCAGGCTGATAGTCCTTCATTCCAGGCACATCGGACTGTTATCTTCACTGGAGAGCATACTACTTCCAGTACAGTACACAAAAGCACGGACACAGGGAAACACAGGAGGAGGACGCAGTTACACATGGGATTAATTATATAGGATGCTGGCCCGCCTCCCTGGTCACTACACACTTTGGCAGTTGGACAGAGCAACTGCCATTCACTAAGTGCCTTCGAAAGTAAAGAAAACCTTAAAGAGGACCTCCATCCAAAAAAGAAAAATCCGTCTGCGCTGCTGTAATGAAAAGTTATATTTACCTCCGGAGTCTTGTCCCACGAAGCCGTCCCGAAGTCCCCGCATCACTACACTTTCGCCGCCTGGCCCCGCCTCCTCGTTCCTCCGAGAAAAAACGCCCGGCTATTTACTGCATTAAATTGCTGGGCTTTTTTTCTTGGAGCCCTTAGGCTACTAGATGTAAAATAACTAAAATAAGTACTCAAGTGTATAACCCATAGAATCCATTGCAGCAGGATGGAAACTGCCTGGTCAGCACTGAAATCAATATTTAAGACAGGAGGCTGAACTGCATGCTTGTCTGTCAAGCCCGATTTCATACTTTTTCCACCCCTAGGCTAAGTATATTGGGGCACCCCCTTCGATGTGCAGCGGCGCCCCTCCCATTCCATGTGCAACGGCACCCCTCTCTTTTATGTACAGCCCCGCTTCCATGTGTATCATCCCTGTACTGCTGCCCCTCTCCTTCATGTACATCTCCCTTGGGCATCAGCTTCTATTTTAAGTGTTGCTCCCCTTTGGCAGCCTTCTCTTTCCCAAATGGCAACCCCTATTTCATGTCCAGGTGCCCCCTTAGGCTGCAATCGCACAAAGCCCGGGCCTTTGTAGTCTTCTCAGAAACCCAGCTCTGCTGACAATCGAGCGTCTTATCTGCCGGCCACAAGCGTCATTCAAGTGCAACTCAGATTCAAGTGCAACTCAGATGCAACTCAGATTGCTTCTGTCTTTACAAAGGAAACAGCACTGTTGCAAATTACAGAGGCGGAAGAGTCTCAATCTTCTAACTGTAATATTAAATACTTAACGCAGGAAGAAGTAAAGGCAAGACTAAATAAATTAAAAATAGACAAGGCACCTGGCCCGGATGGCATGCATCCTCGGGTCCTAAGGGAATTAAGTTCAGTTATAGATAAACCCCTTTATCTTATCTTTTGTGACTCTCTTGCAACTGGCAGAGTCCCAGTGGATTGGCGTACAGCCCACGTTTTCCCATTATTTAAGAAGGGCAAAAAATCAGATCCAGGAAATTATAGACCTGTAAGCTTAACATCAGTTGTATGCAAACTATTTGAGGGGTTACTAAGAGATACTATACATGACTTCATAGTAGAAAATAATCTTATTTCTCAGCATCAACATGGGTTTACTAAAGACAGGTCCTGTTTGACTAACATGCTCAGCTTTTATGAGGTAGTGAATGCTAATATGGATATTGGGAATGCTGTAGATGTGATATACTTAGACTTTGCTAAGGCCTTCGACACTGTTCCCCACAAAAGTCTGGTGCAAAAGATGAGGATGCAAGGACTGGGGAAGAGTCTGTGTGCTTGGATAGGGAACTGGCTAATGGACAGAAAACAAAGAGTTGTGGTCAATGGATCGTACTCAAAATGGGAGACTGTTAGCAGTGGGGTCCCACAGGGGTCTGTACTGGGTCCAGTGCTCTTCAATTTATTTATTAATGACCTAGTGGATACAGTAGTGAGCAATGTTGCTATTTTTGCAGATGATACAAAATTGTGCAGAATCATCAACTCTAAGGAAGATAGTGTTATATTGCAACAGGATCTGGATAGGATGGCTATATGGGCACATACATGGCAGATGAAATTCAATGTTGACAAATGTAAAGTCATGCATTTTGGTCGTACCAATGGTCTAACACCATACAAAATAAATGGGATACAGTTGGGAACATCAAACTTGGAGAAGGACTTAGGAGTACTCATCGACAACAAGTTAAATAATCGTACTCAATGCCAAGCCGCTGCAGCTAAAGCTAACAAAATTTTGGGATGCATTAAAAGGGAAATAAAAACTCGAGATGCTAGCATAATATTGCCCCTGTTTAACTCTCTAGTAAGGCCACATCTGGAATATGGAATTCAGTTCTGGGCACCACATTACAAAAAAGATATTGCAGTTTTAGAGCAGGTGCAGAGACGAGCAACAAAATTGATACGTGGGATGGAAGGTCTCACTTACCAAGAAAGGTTAGATAAACTGGGTTTATTTAGTCTAGAGAAAAGACGCCTTAGAGGAGATCTAATTAACATGTATAAATACATCAGAGGGCAATATAATAGCTTAGCGGATGAGCTTTTTGTCCCTAGGCCTTCTCAAAGGACTAGAGGACATGATCTGCGCATGGAGGAAAAACGTTTTAGCCATTTATTTAGGAAAGGGTTCTTTACAGTAAGAGTGATTAAGATGTGGAATGCATTGCCACAGGAAGTCGTTATGGCAAACTCTATACCTGCATTTAAAGGGGGCTTAGATGCTTTCCTTGCGTTGAATGACATCCATGGCTACAATTACTAGGTAATGCCAATGATGTTGATCCAGGGATTTTATCTGATTGCCATCTGGAGTCGGGAAGGAATTTTTACCTTGTAAGGGTTTTTTCGCCTTCCTCTGGATCAACAGGGATATGTGAGGGAGCAGGCTGGAGTTGTACTTTGTACTGGTTGAACTCGATGGACGTATGTCTTTTTTCAACCAAAGTAACTATGTAACTATGTAACTATGTAACTATGCAGCCAAATGGCAGCGCTTGTTACATCATGCGTGTCGGGGAGGGGTCACGCCCATAACAAACTGCAGCGTTTGTCACATTGGCAAAAACTCATGTAAAAATGCATGTAATGATTGTCTATGGGGCCGCTGCTTTTTCAGGAGGCATCTGCAATTCTGCATAGTGTTAAAATAAAAAAAAATTATATCAAAAAAACTTGCACTAATTTTCCACACAACATATTTGTTTCCTATTGAAATCATTGGCTACTGTATAAAAAAAAAAATCATGCGTGAAATTGCACACAATCGTGCGGAAAAACGTTTGGGGGGAATTGTCTGCAGTTCCCATAGACACAAGTGTGGTCCGTCCCACAAGTATTACAAAGTACTGCGACAAGTCACGTCTGAGCACAGCTGCTGCAGCTGCACTTAGATGTTACTCCCTGGGGAAGTAGCTGCCCAGTGCGGGTACAGAGGAGCAAGGGAGCAAGAGGTGGTGCAATAGAGAGCAGCTGACAGATGGTGAACCCACCACCTTCAGTTGATCATATGAACAGAGCAGGGACAAGGTCCTCCACCACCCAAGGCTGAGACACCAAAGTGCGCCCCTCCATACCTCCCACCCCAGCTGTCACACACTGATTGCAATTAGACTAAGAGGGCCACAGGGCCCACAACCTCCCCAACACCTTAATATCTAGTTATCTGGCTTGCAGTCACTGCTATGTATCCCCTTTTCTTATTTCTTTCTGCTTCATACACAATTAGGAATGACAGCTGAATGAAATGTGCGCCCCCTCCTACACTGCGCCCTGAGGCTGGAGCCTCTTCAGCCTATGCCTCGGCCCGGCCCTGCATATGAAAGAGGTCTACTGAGAAGGAATGGAACTGCGACCTTCATCAGTAAAGTTTTACATGCTTGTGGTTTTCTTCTGACAAAAGGATGAGACAAGCTCGCAGAATGTATTCTCTACCCTCCCCCAAGCTCATAAAACATAACTGGGGCAACGCGAACGTGGCGTTTCTAGGCCTAAGGATGTCATCGTGACAAAAGGTGATCTGATTTGTAGAAGCAGAGTGTGAGACCACAATGAGTTGCAGCTATATGGAGACTTCTTTACCAACGCAACCAAATTAGTCAATTACACCTTCACCACAATACAGCCCCAAGTTGCTAAAATGACTCCATGAATTGCTGTCTGAGAAAAAAAAAACCTTATATACTGAAATATCTGGGCCAGTGTGTAGCTGAAGGGCAGGGGAGTAACTACAGTGGAGCAGCCTCTGCAATCAGAAGGGCCTCTGGACCCCCGATCAGGTGTTTTTGTGGCTACACTTGTTACGGGAGTGACAATTACAATGTCCACACTTGTTTTATGATCCTTGTAAGATAGGTCCCCAGTCTGTTCAAAATGCCAGTCAGTTCAAAAGCCCATTGTCCTGATTGCAGCCATGCAAGGCATTTGTAATTCATTTGTTGTGGAAGTTGCTTTAAAAGAGACACTAAAGCGAACATTTTTTATGATATAATGATTTGTATGGGTAGCACAGCTAAGAAATAAAACTTTAGAAGCAGAGACATGAGTTTAATATTGTTTCCAGTACAGGAAGAGTTAAAAAAAAAAACGCCAGTTATCTATGCAAAAAAAGCCACTGAGCTCCACGACTTTCAAAGTCGCAGAGAGCTCTGTCTTCTGAAGCTTGTTATCTCAACTGTTAGTCACTATATTTTCTTTTTCTCTCCAGAGGACAGGTCAATAGTTCACTGGCCCGCTCTGTAAAATCATTTAGAATGCTGAGTAGTGTGTAAACTGCAAATATTAAAGAATGATGCAATGTTATAAAAAAACACTATATAACTGAAAATAAAAATACGAGAATATTTTCTTTGCTACTAATCTTCTAGTAATTATACTACACAACCAATTAATTATATCATATATATTTTTCCGCTTCTGTGTCTCTTTAAAGGACAACTACTGTGAAAAAATGTTACATACATAGTTACATAGTTATTTTGGCTGAAAAAAGACATACGTCCATCGAGTTCAACCAGTATAACGTACAACACCAGCCTGCTCCCTCACATATCCCTGTTGATCCAGAGGAAGGCAAAAAAAAACCCACCAAGGCATGGTCCAATTAGCCCCAAATGGGAAAAATTCCTTCCCGACTCCAGATGGCAATCAGATAAAATCCCTGGATCAACATCATTAGGCATAACCTAGTAATTGTAGCCATGGATGTCTTTCAACGCAAGGAAAGCATCTAAGCCCCCTTTAAATGCAGGTATAGAGTTTGCCATAACGACTTCCTGTGGCAATGCATTCCACATCTTAACCACTCTTACTGTAAAGAACCCTTTCCTAAATAAATGGCTAAAACGTTTTTCCTCCATGCGCAGCTCATGTCCTCTAGTCCTTTGAGAAGGCCTAGGGACAAAAAGCTCATCCGCCAAGCTATTATATTGCCCTCTGATGTATTTATACATGTTAATTAGATCCCCTCTAAGGCGTCTTTTCTCTAGACTAAATAAACCCAGTTTATCTAACCTTTCTCGATAAGTGAGACCTTCCATCCCACGTATCAATTTTGTTGCTCGTCTCTGCACCTGCTCTAAAACTGCAATATCTTTTTTGTAATGTGGTGCCCAGAACTGAATTCCATATTCCAGATGTGGCCTTACTAGAGAGTTAAACAGGGGCAATATTATGCTAGCATCTCGAGTTTTTATTTCCCTTTTAATGCATCCCAAAATTTTGTTCGCTTTAGCTGCAGCTGCTTGGCATTGAGTACGATTATTTAACTTGTTGTCGATGAGTACTCCTAAGTCCTTCTCCAAGTTTGATGTTCCCAACTGTATCCCATTTATTTTGTATGTTGCTAGACCATTGGTACGACCAAAATGCATGACTTTACATTTGTCAACATTGAATTTCATCTGCCATGTATGTGCCCATATAGCCATCCTATATGTATTGACATTTACAATACATGAACATAAATGTACATTTTTTTCCCAGAGTAAAACGCACTATAAGTTATTTTTCCCTATGTTGCTGTCACTTACAGTAGGTAATGAAAATCAGATTTGACAGATTTTGGAGTAGTCCATCTCCTCATGGGGGATTATCAGCTATTTTTTTATTTACAAAAGCATATACTGAACTGTAGTTGATTAGTCCAAAAGCCAAAATAGGGAGCAAAGTACTGTGGCAGGGAAGTTAACTGACATATTTGCGTAGTTTCTTTCCAGGGAGTGCTTTTGTAAAGAATAAAGGTAGTACTAAGAATCTTTCACGAGGAGATGGACTAGTCCAAAATCTGTCAGATCTGACAGCTTTAACTACCTACTGTAAGTGACAGCAACATAGGGGAAAAAAAAGGAATTTTTAGTGCATTTTACTCTGGGGAAAATGTACATTTTATATTTGTGTTTTAAAGAGGAACTGTAACCAAGGATTGAACTTCATCACAATCAGTAGCGGATATCCCCTTTCCCATGAGAAATCTATTCCTTTTCACAAACGGATCATCAGGGGGCTCTGTATGGCTGATATTGTGGTGAAGCCCCTCCCACAGTGTGATGTCATGACCCTGGTCCTGACATCACACTGTAGGAGCCTTGTTGCATTGTGGGAAATAACAGCTGTTTCTAACTGCTAGCAACATCTCCTTCCTCTGACATCACCTGCCAGCAGTAAAAATGTCGCCATATGATACATTTCAGAATGTAAATCAGGGAGAGGAAAGATATTACAATGGGCAAACACTGACTGAATCAATTTAACCACTTGAGGACCGCCCCCAGCCGATGGGCGGCGGCAAAGTCCGGGCCCAAACGACCGCAATACGCCCATCGGTGGGGGCGGCTGCGGGAGTGGCTATGCGGCGATCGCGTCATTCGTGACGCGATCAGCCGCCGGGGACTGGCTCCGCCCACCGCTCGTAGTAACCCGCCGGCCGTTCGGAAGCGCCGGCGGGTTACTAGCACCCGGATCGCCGCTGCACATATGTATAATAGGCTTTGTAATGTATACAAAGCCTATTATACTGGCTGCCTCCTGCCCTGGTGATCCCAGTGTCCGAGGGACCACCAGGGCAGGCTGCAGCCACCCTAGTCTGCACCCAAGCACACTGATTTCCCCCCCCCCTGCCCCCTGATCGCCCACAGCACCCCCCAGACCCCCCCCCCCTGCCCACCCCCCAGACCACTGTTTGCACCCAGTCACCCCCCTAATCACCCATCAATCACTCCCTGTCACTATCTGTCAACGCTATTTTTTTTTATCCCCCCCTGCCCACTGCCCCCTCCTGATCACCCCCCACCCCTCAGATTCTCCCCAGACCCCCCCCCCCCCCCCCGTGTACTATATGCATCTATCCCCCCTGATCACCTGTCAATCACCTGTCAATCACCTGTCAATCACCCGTCAATCACCCGTCAATCACCCCCTGTCACTGCCACCCATCAATCACCCCCTGTCACTGCCACCCATCAATCACCCCCTGTCACTGCCACCCATCAATCAGCCCCTAACCTGCCCCTTGCGGGCAATCTGATCACCCACCCACACCAATAGATCGCCCGCAGATCCGACATCAGATCACCTCCCAAGTGCAGTGTTTACATCTCTTCTCTCCTCTAAACACCCACTAATTACCCATCAATCACCCATCAATCACCCCCTATCACCACCTGTCACTGTTACCCATCAGATTAGACCCTAATCTACCCCTTGCGGGCACCCAATCACCCGCCCACACGCTCAGATTGCCCTCAGACCCCCCCTTATCAATTCGCCAGTGCAATATTTACATCTGTTATTGCCTGTAATAACCCACTGATCACCTGTCAATCACCTATCAATCACCCCCTGTCACTGCCACCCATCAATCACCCCCTGTCACTGCCACCCATCAATCAGCCCCTAACCTGCCCCTTGCGGGCAATCTGATCACCCACCCACACCAATAGATCGCCCGCAGATCCGACATCAGATCACCTCCCAAGTGCAGTGTATACATCTCTTCTCTCCTCTAAACACCCACTAATTACCCATCAATCACCCCCTATCACCACCTGTCACTGTTACCCATCAGATTAGACCCTAATCTGCCCCTTGCGGGCACCCAATCACCCGCCCACACGCTCAGATTGCCCTCAGACCCCCCCTTATCAATTCGCCAGTGCAATATTTACATCTGTTATTCCCTGTAATAACCCACTGATCACCTGTCAATCACCTATCAATCACCCCCTGTCACTGCCACCCATCAATCACCCCCTGTCACTGCCACCCATCAATCAGCCCCTAACCTGCCCCTTGCGGGCAATCTGATCACCCACCCACACCAATAGATCGCCCGCAGATCCGACATCAGATCACCTCCCAAGTGCAGTGTTTACCTCTCTTCTCTCCTCTAAACACCCACTAATTACCCATCAATCACCCCCTATCACCACCTGTCACTGTTACCCATCAGATTAGACCCTAATCTGCCCCTTGCGGGCACCCAATCACCCGCCCACACGCTCAGATTGCCCTCAGACCCCCCCTTATCAATTCGCCAGTGCAATATTTACATCTGTTATTCCCTGTAATAACCCACTGATCACCTGTCAATCACCTATCAATCACCCCCTGTCACTGCCACCCATCAATCACCCCCTGTCACTGCCACCCATCAATCACCCCCTGTCACTGCCACCCATCAATCAGCCCCTAACCTGCCCCTTGCGGGCAATCTGATCACCCACCCACACCAATAGATCGCCCGCAGATCCGACATCAGATCACCTCCCAAGTGCAGTGTTTACATCTCTTCTCTCCTCTAAACACCCACTAATTACCCATCAATCACCCCCTATCACCACCTGTCACGGTTACCCATCAGATTAGACCCTAATCTTCCCCTTGCGGGCACCCAATCACCCGCCCACACCTCAGAACGTCCTCAGACCCCAGCCCTGATCACCTCGCTAGTGCATTGCTTGCATCTATTTCCCCCCTCTAATCACACCTTGAGACACCCATCAATCACCTCCTGTCACCCCCTAGCACACCTACCCATCAGATCAGGCCCTAATTTGCCCTGTGTGGGCTCCTGATCACTCGGCCAAACCCTCAGATCCCCCTCAGACCCCCTTCCGATCACCTCCCCAGTGCATTGATTGCATCTATTTTCCCCTCTAACCGCCCCCTGAGACACCCATCAATCACCTCCTGTCACCCCCCTAGCACTCCTATCCATCAGATCAGGCCCAAAACATCCTGTCATCTAAGAGGCCACCCTGCTTATGAAAGGTTCCACAAAATTTGCCCCCTCATAGACCACCTGTCATCAAAATTTGCAGATGCTTATACCCCTGAACAGTCATTTTGAGAAATTTGGTTTCCAGACTACTCACAGTTTTGGGCCCGTAAAATGCCAGGGCAGTATAGGAACCCCACAAGTGACCCCATTTTAGAAAGAAGACACCCCAAGGTATTCTGTTAGGTGTATGATGAGTTCATAGAAGATTTTATTTTTTGTCAAAAGTTAGCGGAAATTGGATTTTTATTGTTTTTTTCACAAAGTGTCATTTTTCACTAACTTGTGACAAAAAATAAAATCTTCTATGAACTCACCATACCCCTAACGGAATACCTTGGGGTGTCTTCTTTCTAAAATGGGGTCACTTGTGGGGTTCCTATACTGCCCTGGCATTTTAGGGGCCCTAAACCGTGAGGAGCAGTCTAGAAAACAAATGCCTCAAAATGACCTGTGAATAGGACGTTGGGCCCCTTAGCGCACCTAGGCTGCAAAAAAGTGTCACACATGTGGTATCGCCATACTCAGGAGAAGTAGTATAATGTGTTTTGTGGTGTATTTTTACACATACCCATGCTGGGTGGGAGAAATCTCTCTGTAAATGGACAATTGTGTGTAAAAAAAATCAAAAATGTGTCATTTACAGAGATATTTCTCCCACCCAGCATGGTTATATGTAAAAATACACCACAAAACACATTATACTACTTCTTCTGAGTACGGCGATACCACATGTGTGACACTTTTTTGCAGCCTAACTGTGCTAAGGGGCCCAAAGTCCAATGAGTACCTTTAGGATTTCACAGGTCATTTTGAGACATTTGGGTTCAAGACTACTCCTCACGGTTTAGGGCCCCTAAAATGCCAGGGCAGTATAGGAACCCCACAAGTGACCCCATTTTAGAAAGAAGACACCAAAGGTATTCTGTTAGGTGTATGATGAGTTCATAGAAGATTTTATTTTTTGTCACAAGTTAGCGGAAATTGATATGTATTGTTTTTTTTTCACAAAGTGTCATTTTCCGCTAACTTGTGACAAAAAAAAAATCTTCTATGAACTCACCATACTCCTAACAGAATACCTTGGGGTGTCTTCTTTCTAAAATGGGGTCACTTGTGGGGTTCCTATACTGCCCTGGCATTTTAGGGGCCCTAAACCGTGAGCAGTAGTCTAGAATCCAAATGCCTCAAAATGACCTGTGAATAGGACGTTAGGCCCCTTAGCGCACCTAGGTTGCAAAAAAGTGTCACACATGTGGTATCGCCGTACTCAGAAGAAGTAGTATATTGTGTTTTGGGGTGTATTTTTACACATACCCATGCTGGGTGGGAGAAATCTCTCTGTAAATGGACAATTGTGTGTAAAAAAAATCAAACAATTGTCATTTACAGAGATATTTCTCCCACCCAGCATGGGTATGTGTAAAAATACACCCCAAAACACATTATACTACTTCTCCTGAGTACGGCGGTACCACATGTGTGGCACTTTTTTGCACCCTAAGTGCGCTAAGAGGCCCAAAGTCCAATGAGTACCTTTAGGATTTCACAGGTCATTTTGCGACATTTGGTTTCAAGACTACTCCTCACGGTTTAGGGCCCCTAAAATGCCAGGGCAGTATAGGAACCCCACAAATGACCCCATTTTAGAAAGAAGACACCCCAAGGTATTCCGTTAGGAGTATGGTGAGTTCATAGAAGATTTTATTTTTTGTCACAAGTTAGCGGAAAATGACACTTTGTGAAAAAAAACAATTAAAATCAATTTCCGCTAACTTGTGACAAAAAAAAAAATCTTCTATGAACTCACCATCCTCCTAACGGAATACCTTGGGGTGTCTTCTTTCTAAAATGGGGTAATTTGTGGGGTTCCTATACTGTCCTGGCATTTTAGGGGCCCTAAACCGTGAGGAGTAGTCTTGAAACGAAATTTCTCAAAATGACCTGTGAAATCCTAAAGGTACTCATTGAACTTTGGGCCCCTTAGCGCAGTTAGGGTGCAAAAAAGTGCCACACATGTGGTATCGCCGTACTCAGGAGAAGTAGTATAATGTGTTTTGGGGTGTATTTTTACACATACCCATGCTGAGTGGGAGAAATATCTCTATAAATAGACAATTGTGTGTAAAAAAAATTAAACAATTGTCATTTACGGAGATATTTCTCCCACCCAGCATGGGTATGTGTAAAAATACACCCCAAAACACATTATACTACTTCTCCTGAGTACGGCAATACCACATGTGTGGCACTTTTTTGCAGCCTAACTGCGCTAAGGGGCCAAAAGTCCAATGAGCATCTTTAGGCTTTACAGGGGTGCTTACAATTAGGCACCCCCCAAAATGCCAGGACAGTGAACACACCCCACAAATGACCCCATTTTGGAAAGTAGACACTTCAAGGTATTCAGAGAGGAGCATAGTGAGTCTGTGGCAGATTTCATTTTTTTTTGTCGCAAGTTAGAAGAAATGGAAACTTTTTTTTTTTCTTTTTTTTGTCATAAAGTGTCATTTTCCGCTAACTTGTGACAAAAAATAAAATCTTCTATGAACTCACCATGCCTCTCACTGAATACTTTGGGATGCCTTCTTTCCAAAATGGGGTCATTTGGGGGGTATTTGTACTATCCTGGAATTTTAGCCCCTTATGAAACCTGACAGGTGCGCAGAAAAGTCAGAGATGCTTGAAAATGGGAAAATTCACTTTTGGCACCATAGTTTGTAAACGCTATAACTTTTACCCAATCCAATAAATATACACTGAATGGGGTTTTTTTTATCAAAGACATGTAGCAGAATAACTTTCGTGCTCAAATGTATAGGAAATTTTACTTTATTTGAAAAATGTCAGCACAGCAAGTTAAAAAAGTCATTTTTTTGCCAAAATTCATGTCTTTTTTGATGAATATAATAAAAACTAAAACTCGCAGCAGCAATCAAATAGCAGCAAAAGAAAGCTGTATTAGTGACAAGAAAAGGAGGTAAAATTCATTTAGGTGGTAGGTTGTATGACCGAGCAATAAACCGTGAAAGCTGCAGTGGTCTGAATGGAGAAAAAGGCTCTGGTCCTTAAAGGAATACTTAAGTCAAAAAAAAAAAATGACATTTACTCACCTGGGGCATCCCTCAGCACCCCGAAGCTGGATTGTGCCCTCGCAGCCCCGCTCCGATCGTCCTGTCCCCGCCGGCGGCTACTTCCGGTTCGGCGACAGCCGCCGACAGGCTGGGAACGCGGCTGATTTTCCGCGTTCCCAGCCGCTGCTATCACTTTCTATGCTGCTATAGCGTCTATATATACGCTATAGCAGCATAGAGAGTGATAGCAGCGGCTGGGAACGCGGAAAATCAGCCGCGTTCCCAGCCTGTCGGCGGCTGTCGCCGAACCGGAAGTAGCCGCCGGCGGGGACAGGACGATCGGAGCGGGGCTGCGAGGGCACCATCCAGCTTCGGGGTGCTGAGGGATGCCCCAGGTGAGTAAATGTCATTTTTTTTTTTTGACTTAAGTATTCCTTTAAGGGGCGAAAAGACTGTGGTCCTGAAGTGGTTAAACATAATTATTGTAAAAAAAATTACTTCTATTTTCATTACGTTATTTTCACTGGAATTCCTCTTTAAAGGAAATCTAAAGTTAAAAATACAAAAAAAAACCAGTTTAAGTTAACTGGGGCTTCTTGCAGCCCCCGCAGCCATCCTATGCCTGTGTGTCCATTCGAAAGCTGGCCGGCCACACGCCTGTCCTCATGCACGGCAGCTTTCTGTGCATGTGCAGTATGGGAAAATCAACACTGCGCATGCGGCATGCTTATAACAATCCCGGCAATGGCTGCGCCAGCAGGGTGTGCGTGGCTCGGGCCGCACATGCCCAGTAGCCTCCAACTGGCCACAACACCTATCAGGGTCACCGCTGCTGGCTGGAGGGTCGCGGAAGGATGGCGCAGGACAGGATGACTGCTGTGGGCTGCAAGAAGCCCCAAGAAAGTTATACTTATTATTTTATTTTATTTTAAGGCTTAGTTTAAATGTTAAACTTTACATTTTAAAAAAAAAATTTAACAGCTGCCTGGAAATACTGAGAATCCGCCAACAGTTTTAAACTTTCAACCACCCGACGGATGAATGCAAGGATGGGGGATGGAGACTGGTTAACAGTTGTTCCACTTCAAACCCTTAGCAACCACAGAGGTCAACTGATTAAGAACCTTCCATGTAAACCTAGCCTAGGCGTTTTGTTCTGAGTAAGAATGTATTTACTGTGAATGCTGCTGAGGACAAACCACACTTGTTTTTTTTTAAAGACTAGGTTTAATAGACAAAAATGGTCAAAACTACATAACAGGCAAACATAACAGCAAAACTAAACCAGTGGGAGCTCAAACTACATGCAAATAAGTTACATTCATTATTACCTGAGTTGGAACTTGAGATCCCTTTTCGATCATACAGCCCAATAGCCATTTTAGTCCTGCTGGTCTTTCAGGTATCGGCAGTGTCTGAAGCACACACTTGAAACAAGCATGTGGCTACTCCAGTCAAACTTCAGTCAGAGCACCTGGTCTGCATGCTTGTTTAGGATCCAGTGGTGCAACAATAGGGGCCACAAGCCATGCAGCTGCAGGGGGGGGGGGGCTCTAGGTCCCGCCCAGGGACGTTTTGGGGGGCAGGAGGGATCGCAGCATGAAGGGAGAGCATTGGCCACCTACATCAGCGGGAAGGAGGGCCACTCCCCCCCTCCCTCATTTTGGGCTCTCCCCTCAGTGCTCTCCCTCCAGCGTTAATAGGTGGCAGCAACGGCGGGCAGGAACACAGACGTACCTCCATGCATTCCACCGCCGGAGGTTCCGCTCTCTAAGCATCTGATGCTACTTCCTTTTTATCAGGAAGTAGCATGTGGCACTTACAGATCGGACCTCCATGGTGGAACACATGGAGGTTTGCCTGTGTTCCTGCCCGCTGCTGCTGCCACCACCTATTAATGCTGGAGGGGGAGCGGCGCGCTGAGGAGAGAGTGTGAGGGAGGGGGGAGTTGCCCCCCCTCCCCGCCGATGTAGGCGGCCAATGCTCTCTCCTCATACTGCAACCCCTCCTGCACTGTAAAACGGCCCTAAGCGGGCCCCGGAGGGAGGGCATCCAAATTTTTGCAGAGGGGCCCAGTGATTTCTAGTTACACCCCTGTCAGGCCTAAGGCTAAAAGTATTAGAGACACAGAATGAAGGGGACAACCAACTTGCATTGTTCAAGAGGAAAAAAATATGGCAGCCTCCATATTACTGTCACTTCGGGCTCCCTTTAAACACATGGCCATTCAAGCAATGCCATTCATGGAAAACCATATGCACAGCTCAACAGCCAATACACAAAGTAACTTCATACAGTCACACCACACGGTTTGTGCGTGCTGCTTCCACTTCCTGCACTGCACCCCCGCCTTCCCCTAAAAATGGCCTCGGAGGGCCCCAGAGCCAGGGGCCCCCCTCAGGCTTCTCCCCCTAAGGGCTCACCTACGGCTGCATCCCTTGCAGGGTCTATTGTTACACCCCTGGGCCCCAAGCTCCTTAGTTCTGCCACTGAGTGTGAAACTTAAAATTGTGCTATTCAGATTCAGGAGCTACTAAGTATCATTGGCTCAGTTTCAAGTTGAATGTTATTTTATTCCTGAGAAGTCTTATTTGGAAAGTCTACTTATAGATTAAAAAAAAAGAAAAACCCTCGCACCCAGCAAAGACAGAAGCCGTGGTTTGGTGGTTAAAAGCAGAATGCTTTTTAATATCACTCATCTGTTTCCTGTTAGCCCTGATATCTCTTTATTTATCAGTACAGGCTAGCTAATAGAGAGAATGCCTCACTGACAAACAAGATACATTTCACAGGTAATAAATGAGGGCATCTTTTCCTGTCATCAAAACTGAATCACTGAGCTGATCTAGCTGCAGCTTAAAACGGGCCTGAACTCAGAACTTCCTCTCTGCTCTAGAAGATAAGCAACAGCATAATAACCTTTAAATAAAAGCATTTCTTTGTTACAGCTGATAAAGATCCTACAATAAATCTGCAGTGTGTCTACTTCCTGCTTTCATGGAAGCAGACAAGACAAGTAACATTTATATCGCACTTTTCTCCTGGCGGATTCAAAGTGCCAGAGCTGCAGCCACTAAGACGCGCAGTAGCAGTGTTAGGCTGGTTTCACAGTGGGACGTTACAGGCGCACGTTAGAGCAGCCTGTAACGCAGTCCACTGCACAGTAATGAAAAATCAATGGGCTGTTCACAGTGCCCACGTTGCGTTACATTGTAACGCTGCGCCACAAGCCAACGTACTGCATGCAGTACTTTATACGCGGCTGAGCCGCGTTAGACTGCTTGCACATGCTCAGTAATGTTGGGGAGGAGCGGAGAGCGGCCAGGCACATGGCTAATTAATATTCACTGCACGTTGTGACGTGCAGTGTTTACTTCCTGGAGCGGCCGCTCTGTGCAGCGATTGGCCGGCGGGACCACGTGATGCGGAGAGCTCCGCTCACGTGGTCTCCGCAGTGACTCCGCAAGAGCAGGCGCACCAAGAGCTGCTTGTAACGCGGCTCTTGGTAGTGTCCTGCTCCAACACCACCAGGCGTTGCGTTAGGGGGACACTAACGCAACGGTTATGCGACCTCAACGCCCCCTCTAACGCAACGTCCTGGTGTGAAACCAGCCTAAGGGAGACTTGCCTAAGGTCTCTTACTGAATAGGTGCTGGCTTGCTGAACAGGCAGAGCCGAGATTCGAACCCTGGTCGCCTACGTCAGAGGCAGAGCCCTTACCAGCCAAGCAGGCATATTGTTATCATCCAGTGCTTTCAAATAAGCTCATCTGCCTTATCTGCTGTGGCAGTCAGATGACACAGGGGAAAGATGAAATTACAACTTGTGATTAGACACAAATGAGGATACACACAGGGTGCATTTCTCTCTGTTTTCCTTCTGTCCTGTACAAGAGTTCAGGTCCACTTTAATAATAGCTCAAATCAGAGTGTGCATGAGAGAAGTTCTAATGATAGAAAAATGTGCTCATACATCAGGAGGGGTATGGGCACTGGGCAGATCGCCCATACACTGCAGACCGATTCCCGAGCGATTTCAGCATGCTAGATTTCTAATGCTGACTAAATCGCTAAGCCTCTTGCTATACAGAAATTGAAGACAGCAAGATCCACTCCGGGATCTGTCTGGCCAATGTGAGAAATGGCTGGGCTACTGGGGCTAATGCGCAACATAACCGTCAGTTATCGGACTTTGGCTGGTCAGAATGTGACCTGACCAAAGTTGGCTGGCCAAGTCTCGGAAAAAAAGGAGCAAATCAGTAAAGTTCAGTGGCGGTGTCTGTAATGCCCCAGACTCCTCAACCCGCCCACAATGTCCTCTCACCTCTCCACGTTGCCTTCCCCGTCCCCATTCCACTCCCTGTGTCCTCTCACTGTGATGGGAAAACAGACAGGGCAGCCCCTCCCAGCAGCGTGCCTGTGTGTGGCCTCCTCTATGACTTCTTATTGCAGCCCCCTGTCCACACAGGTATGCTGCTGGGAAGGGGTGCCCTGTCTGAACTTCAGGTTCTGTCCGTACAATATATATCAATAGATGTCCAGAAATTTCACTAGATAACAAAAGTTCTTCAACACCCTTCTTTAATTCAGTGTCATAGTTATGGGACCTCAGTGTAGTTCTCTCTTTGACCCCCAGGCACAATCTGACAGCCTAGTAGTCTGGGACACGCCCCCCTCTCATACAGCATTTAGGAGATGCATCCTAAAAGTAAACCGAGCACCATGTTTAGCATCCAGGCTCTCTCAATGGCACATTAAATATGCTTGCCAACAATGTGACTCATTTATTTAAAAAAAAAATCCTATTTTACCTCTTCTTTTTACATTTAAAGGTCTAGCAGGGGGAGGTTATTACCTACTTCTGAGTCCTGCCCCACCACAGAAGTTTCAGGCAGATAAGGACTGATGGGGGAAGGGGTAAATAAAACACTGGGCTTCAAAGAGTTTACAGAAGTCACAACTTCTACTGGATAAATAATGGACAGCTAGAAGGAGAGAGGGGGGCGGGGGGAAATGGCAGGTCCTATAATAATTAGAAACCAGGAAAAAAAAGTGGTGCTTAGTTGCCTATTAAGATACAGTAGGTCATGGTGCGCCTTAATGGTGTAGGGCCTACACTATGTAAGGCACACCATGACCCACTCTAGGCAGTGGAAAAAAGAAAAACGGCACTAAAGCCATGCGACTGCAATACTACAATAATTAATTTTTAAAAATGAATGCATTATACATTTTTTTTAAACTAATAGTACCCATACACAGTACAATAAAAATGTTTGATTTTCCTGTTTTTTTTCAACCAAAACGGTCAAATTTTTTTTTCAATTAAGAAAAACGAACGATTATCCCTTTTTTTTCTATAAAAATCCGATCAGACATGTTGGAAAAATCTTTATATTCGATCTAACGGAATAACTGAACTAAATTATCTAATTAAATTATCTAATTGAAAAAAAAATGAAAAAATTGTACCATGTATGGGCACCTTAAGACTGCAAAAGTTACAGTAGCTAATGGACCACAATGCCCCTATCACGAATTAAAACATAACTTTTATTGGTCATGTAAAATATAGGGCATTACAAGTGTTCATAGGTCAATTCTATGAGGACAGCATGAATCCTAACAGGGTTGATAAAAATCTATGTCAACCCTTTTTAGGCGCTCCAAACTTACTGTCTACAGAATAAAGACACACTTGCCTCAATTCACGGAGCATTATCAAACGTTTATCAAACACTTTATCAAACGTTTGATAATTTACCTCATGGGTAAAATCTTATTTTAAATTCACTATTTACCGATAAAACGTTCAACAAATATATAACACCTTAGTGAATTGGAAATGAGATTTTACCCATGTGGTAAATTATCAAACGTTTGATAAATTGTTTGATAAACGTTTGATAATGCTCCGTGAATTGAGGCCATTGTTTTGTATTTGATCTGAGGAAGCGGACTGTGCTCTGCAAAACGCGTTATCGTTTATAGTGTCTGGTGAACAAGACATTTTTTGTTTGAAATTGGCATTGTCCCTTCTATTAGAGGTAAGACATGTTTTATTATGTATTATTATTTTTCATGAAACAATATAGATATACAGTACCTGTCATCCACTACCACCTATTTTTGGGGCACCTTCTCCCTCCCAGTTGTTATGTTAAGTTAACCCTGCATTTCTGAAAAACCTCACTGAAGGAAGGTAGTGACAAGATGGACTAGGCCATGTAATACACCCCAATGTGGGAAACACAGCCCAACACGTTTCGCCCCAATTTGGACTTTGTCAGGGGCATATTTATATACAGTGCAAACAAGTGTCAAATCATAAATAAACAATAAAGCTCCCCACCAAACAAAATAAAGTCAGAGCTTGTTTTAGTGCGTTAGGGGCATTTGTTCCATTAGGAACTAGTTGTTATATTATAACTTCCATGAGTTTTTTTCGTTTCAAAAGTTACAATAGGTTTGCTTGGGGCTGGGATGAACCAGGTTTCTGCAAGTCCTGAAGTTCTTAGCACTTAAACTACCATTCAGAAGTAACACGGTTATTGCACCAAGGCCCATATGCAATTCACATTTTCTTCTAAGTTTTCTCCTAGGTGATAATTTCAAACCTTGCCATAAAATGCATTTTAAACCACCAGCAAGTAAGAAGATACAAAAAATAAGTTTGGTAGTACTTTTTCACCAACTTTTAGGTACTTTTTCCATTGTTAAATGCTTAAAAGTTATTTTAAAGAGAATATGAAAATTATCTCCTAAGAGATAACTCAGGAGAAAAAGTTAATTGCATATGGGCCCAAATCTCATAAAACACAATAGGGAATAAATGTTGTCTACATTGGCCTGACTTAAAAGAACTACCTGTTTTGATATACAAAGTAACAATCTGAATAAGAACCTGACAATTCTGAGAATAGAGATGAAATAGAAAGGTGCAAAACTGAAACTGGAGAGTGAAAACAGGAATGTGAAAAGGAAATACCATCGCGTCCCCCTATGTTTAATTCTCCACTCCAATTAAACATTTTAAATTCACTCCCTAATGCAAGTCAGGAAGTAAACTCTTTGACCCAAAAAATAATAAATACAATGTATTTATTATTAAAAATGTGAACGCAATCGCTGCACAAAAGCGATTTTGTGAGCGTTTGCGATTTTCCTATACCTTCCATTGAGGCAAAATCGTCTCAAAGATGGTAAAGGCAGCTCTTTGCTGAGCAGATAGGAAACGAACCGCTCAGATGTGAACTCTCTCATAGGGAGTCATTGGACAAGCGTTTTTAGGGCGATTTTGAAAATTGCCTGCGCTTAAAAAAAAAAGGCCGAAATCGCCTCTAGTGTGAATGAGCCCTCACAGTGATAATGATGATAGTAAAACACTAGTAAATTTTACAAATATTTTACTACCGCTAAACCTAACCCTTCTCTCACACAGAACCCTCCCCCCTCCGATGCCTAACCTTAACCCCCCTCCTGACACCTAACCCTAAAAATTTCAATATCTAAAACTTTCTAATAAATTTGAAAATAATAATTTTCAAAAAAGAAAAATTGTTAAATACAAAAGACCAAATATTTCAATAAAGGTTTATATGAAAAGGGCGCCTGTAAAAAAGGGCGCCTGGTGGAGCCCATATATACCAACTTCGGCTACAAAAAAGGCGCCTGGTGTAGCCCATACAAAAACTTCGGCTACAAAAAAAAAAAAAAGGCGCCTGGTGTAGCCCATATAAAAACTTCGGCTACAAAAAAAAAAAAAAAAAGGCGCCTGGTGTAGCCCATATAAAAACTTCGGCTGCAAAAATACTCCGGGATGTGTTAATTACTATTCCCCCTCCAGGCCGCCATGGATAGTGGAGGAATGAAATAATTCGGCTTCCAGCACTTGTAGCCCATATAAAAACTTAGGCTACAAAAAAAGCGCCTGGTGTAGCCCATATAAAAACTTCGGCTACAAAAAAAAGGCAATAATATGGGCTACAAAGGTGCACCCTACTGTAGCCTAAAACCTTGTAGCCGAAAAAATATGGGCTACAAAGGGGAGCCCGCTTGTAGCCTATATCAAAACTCGGGTGCCCTTTTCTACACCTTGTAGCCCATATTTCCATAAATAACATTGATGTCTATGGCGGCGCCCTTTTCATACAGGCAGCTCAGGCGCCCTTTTTAACCGATACCTTCAATAACTAATTTTCTAGTTTTCAAAATTATACAAACTTAATCTTTTTCTTAAATCAAAAAATCAAAAGCTATCATCTAATTTTCAAAAGTATGTTTATTGGGCGCCCATATTAATGCTTTCAGCGGGCCAGTAGCCAATATTTGCATTTGTGCCTATGGCGGTGCCCAAATCATCCATTATTAGCCGCAGGCACCCAAATTTCCCGCTTATTTTTCTAGAATCCATACCCATGAGAAGCGTTACACTGGGGCACACTGGGGCACTGCCTCCCCCCAGGAATCACTGTGTCCCCCCCCTCTCAGAAACATACAGTTAACTGACTGTTTCCAGGCTCCAGCAGCATACAGTGAACAAGATGGGGTCTGTAAAAGACTCCATGTTAGCCTGAGTCTATGTAGGTAATAAGTGAACCAAGGGTCTTATCTATTTGCCATGAATACCTCACAGTCCTTGCGAGATCCCTTGTGTGGATGACACTTACAGTACATTTGCAAAAAAAATTGTTCCACCTCCATCTGATTGCATGTTCTAACGTTGTCAGTCAACAGGAATAGAGTCTGAAGAAGGATTACAAGCTGAAAAACTAGAGCTTGCATTTTACAGACAGGAAGTTTTAAATCAGGATAATAATCCTGATAACTTGCTGTCTTTAAAATACAAGCTCTAGTCTCCAGTAATGCTTAGCTACTAAGATAAGGAATTACACACAGTGTTTCTCTCCCTCCTGCCTCTTCCACCTCCCATTGCTTGAGACATAGGCTGGGGGCTGGAATAATTTGTCTGTGATCTGTCCATACAGGAGCAGTTTGCTACCAAGTAAGGATTAAAGCATCCCAGACAACTAGCCAAGTACATCTGTAGGTAACTTTTCTTCAATAATAGCGCCATCATTTGGACAATCTGCTTTGCTCAAAAGCCTCTGAGTTCTGTTTGTGATGTTTACATTTGGCATTGTTGAAATAGTAAGCCTTAATTTTATCACCTGAATTAGTAAAAAAAAATCTAAAGCTCACCATGCAAACATCGATTTGGATCACCCAAATGGGCCCCAATAGCCAGCCGTCATGCCCCTTTGGTGCCCTCCCCAAAATTTCAAAGCTGGAGCCACCACTGTCTGTGTCTACATCAGTGGCCAGAACAGACATAATGTCAGGATCTGGTGGCCATGTGAGGACGGGCGGGGAACTCAAGACCAGGAAGTGCTTATATTCAAAACTCAACCTAATTAGCCACACACACAAACTGCAACTCCCAACAACCCCTGCAACCAAGTCAGAGTAAATGTGAACTATTACTTTAATTGATTCGCCGCCGGAGTGCATAAGAGCGGCCCTGAGCTGTGCGCGCCCGCCTAAGAGTACAGAATGGACGCGCACGATCTGACTCCAGGGATGCCAGGGATGCTGCTGCAGGAGGCAGAAACTGCATTTTGCCACCGTACTGTGCGGCTAACGCTGGTTACTCCGCCACTGGAACTGCCAACAGGTGTAAATGGTACACATAAAAAGCCTAGATCACAGATAGCTGAGTAATGCTGGCACACATAGAGATGGGAGGTACAGGGTTAGCAAGCAAAGCTATGGAAACCTGTCACACCAACAGGCGTCACTACAACAGTGTTTGCTGTACGTGTATAAACTCTACAGTGCAGTAATAAAGTAAATAACAGCCAGTCAGGTCTATGCATGGGGACAAAGTCAATACTGCATGATCAATACATTACTAATAAGACGATTAGAGCCTAATGATAACTCCTTTAGCTTGGACGCTTCTTAATTTTGTTTATAGCTATATTAAATAAACATAAACTAAGAGAAGGTTCTTTATGAAAGTAAGACATCACACTTTACTATTTAGTGTTTATGTAGCGCCGACATCTTCTGCAGCGCTGTACAGAGTATATTGTCTCAGAGGGGCTCACAATCTAATCCCTACCATAGTCATATGTCTATGTATGTATGGTGTATGTATCGTAGTCTAGGGCCAATTTAGGGAGTAGCCAATTAACTTATCTGCATGTTTTTGGGGTGTGGGAGGAAACTGTGCTGCCCGGAGGAAACCCACACAGACACAGGGAGAACATACAAACTCCGTGCAGATATGCTGGGGAATTCAAAGGGTCATTACTTCTGTTTGTTTTTCAGCTCAGCGAGGCAGATTTGACATGGCTGCAGTTTAGAATCCAGTCTTAAAATGAAGCCCTTAAACTAAACATGCAAGACTCAGTTCCATGTTCTACTTACCTTTAGTAAAACACATACAATTAATCATCCTATCATCTTATTAGTTTATTTTCACTTCAGGTTTGTTTTAAAGCGGAACTGAAGAACTTAAAAAACACAAAAGTTACCTGGGGCTTCTGCCAGCCCCTTGCAGCCTTCCTATCCTGCGCCCGTCCTCCACGGTCCTCCGTTCTCCCGCCGCCATCTAGTTTCATTACTGTCAACTAGAAAGTCAACGGCAACTATTTGCGTTCCCGCCCGCAATAGCATCCCGCTAGTTTTTCAGTTCCGTTTTAAGTCATCAACTACGCCCAAAGGGCTGTAAGACCCTTGTCTACATATTAAATGAGGGGAAGACGCCTTTATGAGCTATTCGGTCTTCCAAGATTGTTAGAAAAATTTCCAGCCTTTATAGCACGAGCAGTTTTGCTTCACATAAAGTGAATAAGCAGGGGCGTAACTACATGAGAGCAGACCATGCGACTGCAGGGGGGCCCAGAAGTGTAAGGAGGCCCCAATTACTACTTCACTCTCTCTGATAAAGGGGCCCAGCCTTCAGATCAGGTGTTTAGTGGCTACACTTGTTATGGGTGTGACGTGTACAATGGCCACACTTGTTTTATGACCCTTGGAAGATGGACTCCCAGGCTGTGAGGGTCACCAGGGGGAAGCAAGAGAAAGGCTGTAAATATTGGGGGGCCCCATCAAAGTTTTGCTGGGGGGCCCCTGATTTTAGTTACGCCCCTGGCTATCGGATGTTATAATTCAGTCTGTACCCGAAATTAGACTTGAAGAGCACTTACCTATATACATAGCTTGTGGGTAATAGTGTTTCCTTTCCTTTGTCCCAAGTACATCTCATCACAGAAGAGAATTCTCCCAAGGAACAGGATATATTTGTAGGCTTATCTGGAGGATCTGAAATGATTAAATACTTAAAGAGAACCTGAACTGAAAATGAAAAGTCAAAATAACCATACACAGGTCATACTTCCCTCCTGTGTAGTCGACTCATCAATCTCTTTCTCCTCTCCTACATCCTGTTTGTCCACTGTGATCAATGGAATTCTCCGTCCTCCATTTTAAAAATGGCCATTACCCCATAACAGCTACTGGGTCAGCACACTGCTAAACTGTAATATCACCCACTTGAGCCATAGGGAAACATGGACATTATCTTGCACATTAACAAGTAAGTGGTATATTTCAGTTCTGACAAAATATTGTCAGAACTGGAAGGGATCACTGTAAGAAGAAAATGGTGAGCTTCTGAGAGGAACTGGCGGTGAGGTTAGTATGTAATATTCATTTGCCGCTATATCATGTGTTTATTTTAAATAATTTTTTTCACTTCAGGTTCCCTTTAAATAGCCATATTACCAGAAAGAACTACTTTAGCTATTCCTATGCTGTGTGCTGTGCAAACCTCTTAGCATGCCTGTGCGAAGCAGTTGAGTCCAACTACTACAGTGTATAAGTAGGGCCAGTGGTTTAGTGTGAGGGGAAAGGAAAAGAGTTTAGCTATAATGGCCCATGTGCAATTCACTTTTTCTACTGACTTTTCTCCTAGGTAACATTTTCACACCTTGGGCCATATGCAATTCACTTTTTCACCTGAGTTTTCTCCTAGGAGATAATTTTTCATTTTCGATTTAAAAAAACCTTCCAGCACTTTTCAACCAAAAAAGTACCAAAAAGTGGGTAAACAAGTACTAACAAAATTATTTTGAGTATTTTCTTGCTTTCTGCTGGCTTAAAGGGCATTTTGTTGACAAGTTTAAAAATATCACCTAGGAGAAAACTCAGGAGAAAAAGTGAATTGCATATGGGCCCTTGTCTTTTAAACCACCATTAAACAAGAAAGTACTTTTTCAGCAACTTTTTGGTACTTTTTTAATAGTAAAATGTTTAAAAGTTATTTTAAAGAGAATATGAAAATTATCTTTCAGGAGAACAACAAAAAGCATACCATTCTATTCTTTATTTTCTCCTGTGCCCCTCTGTGCTGTTTCTGCCACTCCCTGCTGCAATCCTGGCTTGTAATTAACAGTTTTAGGCAGTGTTTACAAACAAAAGACTGGCTTCTAACCACAGTATCATAGGCTGAGAACTAGCTTACTGTGTGACTCATGCAGAGCTTGGAGGGTGTGTGTAAAGCTTCTGCCAATGACAAGCAGTGCTGCACATTCCACACATTCCAGCCTTAGCCCGACAGACACGCACAGAGGAAAGGAGATAAGATTTATTACAGAGACAGTGCAAGTAGGAAAGGCTGCAGTAAGACAGACTACATTAGAACAGGTATAGGAACTTATAGCATAGAAGAAATAAGGCTTAACATTTTGTTACAGAGTCTCTTTAACCCTCCTGGCGGTATAAAAAAATACGCCAGGAGGCAGCGCGGCAGTTTTTTTAAAAAAAAATTTTTTCTATATCATGTAGCGAGCCCAGGGCTCGCTACATGATAGCCGCTGCTCAGCGGCATCCCCCCGCCCTCTTCGATCGCCTTCGGCGATCTCCGATCAGGAAATCCCGTTCAAAGAACGGGATTTCCTGGAGGGCTTCCCCCGTCGCCATGGCGACGGGGCGGAATGACGTCACCGACGTCACTGACGTCGGGTCGTCATTGGGAGTCCCGGGCCACCCCTCGGCGCTGCCTGGCACTGATTGGCCAGGCAGCGCACGGGGTCTGGGGGGGGGGGGGCCGCGCGCCGCACCGTATAGCGGCGATCGGGCGCGCGGCGGCGGCGATCAGGGTGCTGGCGCAGCTAGCAAAGTGCTAGCTGCGTCCAGCAAAAAAAAAATTAAACAAATCGGCCCAGCAGGGCCTGAGCGGCACCCTCCGGCGGCTTACCCCGAACTACGTTCGGGGTTACCGCCAAGAAGGTTAATGCCTTTAAAACCACCAGCAAGCAAGAAAATACTCCAAATGATTTGGATAGTACATCTTCACCATCTTTTGGGATTTTGACAGTACATTTTCACCATCTTTTGGGATTTTGATAGTACATTTTCACCATCTTTTGGATACATTT
This sequence comes from Hyperolius riggenbachi, assembly GCF_040937935.1. Taxonomy (NCBI): domain Eukaryota; kingdom Metazoa; phylum Chordata; class Amphibia; order Anura; family Hyperoliidae; genus Hyperolius; species Hyperolius riggenbachi. Next base: position 53,167,513 of record NC_090651.1, read on the forward strand.
TTCAATTGTAAAATGCTGATAAGTTACAGTATTTTAAGGAGAAGATGAAAATTATCTCCAAGGAAAAAAACTCAGGAGATAAACGTAATTGCATATGGGCCAATTTATAGAAAAGCTCAGAGGGTTAATGTTAGGCAATAAGGTAGCGGAAAAGGAGGTTAATGTTAGATAGTTAATGGTCATGTCTAGGAGAACTCCTGGAAAAGCATGTGGTTTGTTTGATCAGCTGATAGATTTGCAAAGCTCTGATTTGCTGCGATCACACATCCTGCTTTTGCACATGATTATAACTAGCAAATCAGGGACTTACCTATCTATCACCTGACCAAACTGATCACATGTTTCTCCATGAGTTCTCCTAGACATGACAATCACTAGTGCCTTAGGCGCATAGCCGTGTACATACAGTAGCAGTAGTCTTTAGTGTTAGGCATATAGATAGAGATAGAGGTATGCTTGGGAGAGGGGTAAGGCAAATGGGTAGGGATTTGTTTTGATAGGGACGTTAGTGTTAGGAGAAGCAAATAGTAGATTACCGACATTCTAACTATTGGTAATGACCCGTGCCAAAGTCTATTCTATATGTATGCTGCCTGGGCCTCTTCCACCCTCAGCTGAGCAGAAAGCAGGAGAGTTTGATGGAGAGACACCAGACTGGTTTCGACACTGTGTTCATGGAGATAAACCATTGGCAGAAGCAAGACACAGCGAAAATTAACTGACAGTGTGTAACAGTGTGTAACCTGCTGTTCACCTTGGCACTGATCCACTGGAGTGCCATTAAATCTTATAGATCAGTTGAGAGATCTATACCAAGACAGTCAGAAGTGCTGCAATTAGAGATGGCCCGAACGGTTCGCATGTGAACTGATTCGCGAGAACTTCGGTGGTTCGCGTTCTCGGTGAACAGCAAACTATATGCGAGTACGACTCGTCCCCTATACTTCATCATTAGAGTCAACTTTAACCCTCTGCATCACAGTCAGCAGACACATGGTAGCCAATCAGGCTACACTCCCTCCTGGAGCCCCCCCCCCCTTATAAAAGGAAGGCAGCGTCGGCCATTTCACTCACTCGTGTGGCTGCAGTAATTAGAGGAGGGAGAGCTTGCTGCAGAGACATTAGGGAAAGCTTAGTTAGCTCTTATTAGGCTTGTTATCTTGCTCCTTGCTGGGACTTATTGCTAAAAGGCACCCCTCGACAGCTCTTTTGAGAGCTAATGTTGTTCTTGTGATCTATTTTTTTTTGTGTGTGTGTGTGTGTGTCCCACAGACACTTGTTGCATATACAGCCCTGTCAGTCAGTCGCAGCTGTCCCTTGGCCCCTTGGTAATTCCTACTGTGCCACTGCCGGGCCCAGCACATTCAGTGACTACCTGTTCAAGGTACCTGTGTGTGTGACAGCTGCACATTTGTAATACCAATCCCTGCATACCTGTTCAGTGCACCTACCTACGTGACCGCATGCAGTGTTATATACCAGTCACTGCACCTGTTCACGGTACCTGTGTGTGTGACAGCTGCACATTTGTAATACTAGTCACTGCATACCTGTTCACTGCACCTGTGTGACTGCACATTGTATTAGTCAAGTCAGTGCATACCTTTCACTTCATCCCCCCCAATATGGGCATAACAGGCAGAGGCAGGCCACCCGGCAGGTCTGTTTGAGGTCGTGCTGTCATGATTTTGTGTACAGTGTTCAGTAGGCACTTGCCATCAACCCCCAAGATTGTCAGGATGTAGTTGACTATTTAACACAGAACACCTCATCTTCCTCAGCTTCCGCATGGAACCATGACATATCTTCCTCCTCCTGCTCTGATTCTGGCACCCCACTTAACACTCAGTCGGCCGCCACCACCAAAGTGCCATCATCCCAGGGCTCAGCAGTGTGGACATTTTTTTGTGTGTCTGCCTCAGATGAGAGCAATGCCATCTGTACTCTCTGCCACCAAAAATTGAGCCGTGGAAAGACCAAGACCCGCGTATGGACAACTTGCTTACGAAGGCACATGATGACAAAGCACAAACTGCAATGGGATGACCACCTGAGGAAAAGCAGCAAACAAAAGCAAAGCCACACACCGCAGTGGAAGATACCAGGCCGAAATTATTTCTCAAAAAAGGTGATGCCCAAACTGTACCGTGATGTTGAAAGGCAAGTGGTGTTATCTCTGGCACACAGCATTGGGTCAAAGGTCCATCTGACCATGTGGTCTGCAATGCACAGTGAGGCCTGCCCGAAGACTAAGTCAGTCCCCACACACAGCATCTCTGCCTGCAGGCTGCTTGACTGCCTTCTCCGCCACCACCAACAGGGTCCAGGAGTCCAGGCGGATTCCTGAATTTTTAAGGCCACTGCTAGCAGCGGCTGCAAACAAAACCAATAACAATTTTTTTCTGATGTGTGTACATGCCTGCCTGCACGCCGTGTGACTGCCTGCCCCAAGACTAAGTCGCTCCCCACACAGCATCTCTGCCTGCAGGCCGCTTGACTGCCTTCTCCGCCACCACCAACAGGGTCCAGGAGTCCAGGCGGATTCCTGAATTTTTAAGGCCACTGCTAGCAGCGGCTGCAAACAAAACCAATAACAATTTTTTTCTGATGTGTGTACATGCCTGCCTAATTTTTCTGGCTGCACTGCAGCTGCAACAACAATACAAAAGGCATGTACATGTGTCAATTCCCCTTCGTGATCGTTACCTTGGCACACCCAAGATATTAAGGTCGTTGCTTCATTGTGGACAGACCAAATTCGATCAGCTGGACACTCAGTTACTGTTATGTCATTGAGCTACCTCAGCCCGACCATATGGGCTTGAAAACCGCCATGGCCTGCACTCTGGCCATGGTGCGCACCACCAGTCCAGGACGGCCTCAGTTGCTGTTGTTATGTCATTGAGCTACCTCAGCCCGACCATATCGGCTTGAAAACCGCCATGGCCTGCACTCTGGCCATGGTGCGCACCAGTCCAGCATGGCCGTCACTACACAAACAGCTGTTTGCGGTGCGTTACACAGTGAGTTTGGTGTGTCCGTGTGAAGCAGTACACTAATTACACTACCTGATTGATGTATACACATGCAAGATGTTTAAAAGCACTTTAGGCCTCCAATTTAGCATGCAATGTGATTTCTGCCCTTAAAACGCTGCTTTGCGTCAAATCCAGATTTTTCCCCGGGACTTTTGGCGTGTATCCCACCCCGCCATGCCCCCCTCCAGGTGTTAGACCCCTTGAAACATCTTTTACATCACTTTTGTGGCCAGCATAAATGTTTCTAGTTTTCAAAGTTTGCATCCCCATTGAAGTCTATTGCGATCGCAAAAGTTCGCACGAATCGTACTTTTGCGGAAGTTCGCGTCCGAGGTTCGTGAACCGAAAATCAGAGGTTCGAGCCATCTCTAGCTGCAGCGTCCTTGTACCCAAACACAGTGGCGTCTCTAGGGAGGTGCCGTAGGTGTGAACCGCACCAGGTGGCACCAGCAGAGGGGGTGACCATGACACCAAGCTCCAGGCAACAGGATACCCTCCCATAGCAAGTCTATCCCGTATAAACCCTTCCAACCAACAACAACAACTGTGTCCAGTGTGGTATCCCTCCCTGTTTCATCACAGCAAGAATGGCCAGACCCCCACCCATAGCAAAGTGTGGCCAGTATAACAATCCCTAACTCCTCCCTTCTCCCGTAGCAAGTGTGTCTAGTGTGGTACTGCTCCAGCACCCCCTGCAGCAAGTATGGCCCCCACACACACACAGTAAAGTATGGCCTCCTCCTGCCTTCCCCCCATAGCAAGTATATCTAATGTGGTACAGCCCCTTAACCCCCAATAGCAAGCATTAGCCTTCCCATATTGCAAAGTGTGGCCATTATAATAGACTCCTCCCTCCTCCCATAGCAAGTCTAGTGTGGTACCCGTATCAAGTATGGCCAGAACCCTGAACCCCCCCCCCCCCCCCCCCCACACACACACACACACACACACACACAGAGCAAAATATGGCAAGTAAAACATTTCTTATCTCCTGCCTCCCCCCATTGCAAGTGTATCCAATGCCCCCTAACCCCCTATAGCAAGTATAAGCCCCCCTCCCCCCCATAGCGCTGCGTAATATGTTCGGCGCTTTATAAATACAATAAATAATAATAATAATATAGGAAAGTGTGGCCAGTATAACAATCCCTAATTCCCCACTCCCCCATAGCAAGTGTGTATTGTGTAGTACTGCTCCAGCACTCCCCTCCCCCCCCCCCTTTCCCACATAGCAAGCTTTGCCAGAACCCCACACCTTCATTTCCAATAGCAAATCATGGCCAGTATAACAATTCCTAACTGACAGTCACAAGCAACATTATTACAAGACAAGTATTATTTGTGTAGCCTGGGGGTGAGAGAGGGGTAACACCATGAGTTTCTGCACCAGGTGACAGTGACACCAACCCTAGTGACGCCTCTGTCCAAACATCTTACTTCTAACACATAAAATACTTACATCCAGCTCTCAGCGTCCCCGTGTGCACAGTGTACATTATGTAGCCACATTTCAAGTGACAGTCAACATCCCGATTCCCTCTGACATCAGGCAGCTCCACAGTAGAGAATGTCTGATTCCGCCAATCTGGTGTCCTGAAGTTGTCATCTATTGCAAACACAAGGGACCCTCTCCGATTGCAGGGGTCGTTGGTTAGTGTGCAGGTCACAGAAACATCTGTTCCCACTGACACCACTGAGGCTGGGTTAAATATGACATCTCCACGCTTTAAGAACCCTGCAGGGGTTAGAAGTAAACTACAGTCAAATAAAGAAAAGAGATGAAAATATAGAAAAAAAAAATCACAGCAGTTACGATGTTTAAAGCTCTAACTTCTAAAATTGTTTTTTTTTTTGGAATTATCTGATGTCCATAAAACTGTTAGTAGTTCAACTGTTAAAGGAATACTATAGGGGGGGTCGGGGGAAAATGAGTTGAACTTACCTTCTAATGGTCTCCCGCAGACATCCTGTGCCCGCGCAGCCACTCACCGATGCTCCGGCCCCGCCTTCAGTTCACTTCTGGAATTTTAGACTTTAGGCTTCTTGCACACCAAGACGTTGCATTAGGTGCCACGTTAAGGTCGCATAACGTGCACCTAACACAACGTATGGTGCTGCAAGAGCCGACGGTAGAGTGAGCCGCGTTAGGCGGCTCGAGTCCTATAATGTCTCCCAGAGTGGCGCTGATTGGCCAGCGGGACCACGTGATGCGGAGCGAGACACTCCGCATCACGTGGTCCCGCCGGCCAATCAGCGCCCGCCAGTGCAGTGAATATTAAGTAGCCATGTGCGGCTACTGTAGCTGGCTCTCCCCGCCTCCTCTCCGCCCCCCACTGCGCATGTGCAAACAGTCTAACGCGGCTATAGCCGCTCCAACGCCGTAGCATGCTGCACTTTGCACAGAACGTGCAGCGTTACATGTAACGCAACGTGGGCTGTGTAAACAGCCCACTTGTGTTACATTGCTGTGCGTTGGGGGAGCGTTACAGGTGCACTAACGTGCGCCTGTAACGTCTTGGTGTGTAAGCAGCCTTAAAGTCTGAAAACCACTGCGCCTGTGTTGCCGTGTCCTCACTCCCGCTGATGTCACCAGGAGCTTACTGCGCAGACACAGACCATACTGGGCTTGCGCAGTACGCTCCTGGTGACATCAGCGGGATCGAGGACACGGCAACGCAGGCGCAGTGGTTTTCAGACTTTAAAGTCTGAAATTTCAGAAGTAAACTGGAGGCGGGGCCGGAGCATCGGTGAGTGGCTGCGCGGGCACAGGATGTCTGTGGGGGACCATTAGAAGCCCCGGGTAAGTTCAACTCATTTTCCCCCGACCCTCCTACAGTATTCCTTTAAAAACAAACTGTTTGTAGTCACTGCCCAGATATCTGGAAACCCTCTCTCAGCTTCTCCTTTTCCTCCCTGCAAACAAGTTTCTTAACCACTTCAGCTTATGCATCCGAGCAATTTTCACTTCCCATTAATTCGCCAATAACTTTATCACTACTTATCACAATTAATTGATCTATATCTTGTTTTTTCCACCACTAATTAGGCTTTCTCTGGGTGGTACATTTTGCTGGGAATTATTTTTTTTCTAAATGCATTTTAACGGGCCATTATAGCTTTAAAATAATACATGCTACCATGATTAAAACCCACGTATTGTATTTGCCCATTTGTCCTGGTTATTACACAATTTAAATTATGTCCCTATCACAATGTATGTCGGCAATATTTTATTTGGAAATAAAGGTGCATTTTTACACCCATCACTATTTACAAGCTTATAAGTTAAAAAATAATAGTAATATTCCCTCTTCACATGCATATTAAAAAAAAATAATCAGACCCTTAGGTAACTATTTATGTTTGTTTTTTGTTTTTTATTGTAAATTATTTTATAATTAAAACAATTAGTGTGGGGTAAAACAGTTAATTTTAAATGTAATAAAAATTGTATATATATATTTTTTTAAAAGTATGTAGATGTAGATTTAATATTTGTCAGAGCCCCCCCTCTGCACGTGCCTGCAGGAATGAGATCAGTCAAGCGAAGTACACCATGTCTAATGTAAAGCTGTAGGCAAGTCCTGTAAAAAAAAAAAGTATTCTACAACAAACCGCCCTTTTTACAACCTATTCTAACACATAAGCAGTTATCTGGGGAGCATGATGATTTGGAAGGTTGAAGTTAAAGTTGTAGTACAATCATTACCCAAACCTTTTCTGATGCAGAACATTTGAATTTTTTTATGAAGGAATAATGATTATCAGATGGATTTAAAGAGAACCTGAGGCGGGTATTTTATATCTGAAGAGCACACAGAGGCATGTTCTGTGCATAATTACATGCCTCTGTGTCTCTGTATTGCTGCCTCTAGCCCCCCCCCTTCCCCTCCCTCCCCCCTCGGTGTGCTGTGCCCCCCGAAAAAAGCGCCAGGCTAGCAACAATCTGCTTGTCGCTAGCCTTGTATTTACCTGCAGCCTGTCATTCTATCTCGGCTCCCCCACCTCTGTCCCCCTCGCTATCCGCCTCTGTGTGCTTCCTCCATTTGGAAGCTAGGCCGTGACCTGGGAGGTACTTCCTGGGCCACGGCTTAGCTTCCGTGATGCGCTGGTCCATGCCGCAGAGTCACCGTTTATATTTGGTAAATTCTACATGTCGCTGGTAATATCTGCAAATTGTTGGCATTATCTATTTGTCTTTGGTAATATCTACATTACCTTGTATGGTTTTATTAAATAAGAAAAGAGGGCATAATGCGAGGGCTGGGGCGGAGTTTTGGGCATCAAAGCTTATGTGCCTATAAACTCCTGAACTGTAAATTCGGCCCTGGCTGCCAACCACGATAGGTAATGACAGGAGGGGCATGAGGAAGGGGAACCTCCCACTAGTGACAATAACTGAACTTGGTTGAGATCAGCTGCCATCTCTGGTGAAGCAGCAGAATGACAAGAAAGCGGAATTACCTTCAGAAACAATCATAGTGAATACATAATAAATGCAAATGACATTCCATATAGAAGGAGAAGCTCCCATGTCTTGATGTGGCATCCGGCGCCGATCGAGCCATCTTTACTCCTGTGTGAGAAAATAGAAAAACTGAGAGGAGGAGTCACAGACATGCACATGTGAAATATGATGAAATAAACTATTTTCTAAAAGGAAAAAACACAGGGGAGCCAAAAGCCACAATATAGTGTTGTATGTATGAAGCAATTGGGGACAAAGATGATGGCCCAAGGCAAGGTAGATTTGGGGCCCCCTTGAGGTCCTTTTGGTAAGCTGAAGTGGAGAGAGGTCAGAGAAGGTGGCAGGTGAGCACCCTTGACAACCACTAGGCCCCAGGCAACTGCCTGGGTTGCCTGGCAGATGATTCTGCTCTGCACCAGACAGGCTTTACTTTGTGACATGTGTGATGGGCGCAACATCTCATTTTCCTGGGCTGTCCCTCTGCTTTGGAACTGTCTCCCAACAGCCTGGACGTCATGCTCGGAGCCTGGAAACCTTCAAACGCACTCTGAAAACATACCTATTCAGACAAGGCTATCATTTTCTATAGGTAGCCTTGGTAGTTCACTGCCCCATTCCCTGTGTTTTCTTCCCTATTTTTTCCCCACCACTTACCTTTAGCATAGCTCCCAACTGTCCCTCTTTTGGAGGGACAGTCAATCTTTGGGAGCCCTGTCCCTCTTTCCTCCTCACTTGTCCCTCTTTCTCAAGTAAAAAAATGTGTTTGATTGACTCTAAACTTTATTCTCATCCTTTAACCATTTCAGCCCTTGGGGATTTTTCCCCTTTGCATCAGATCAATTATCACCTCCCATTCATTCGCTAATAACTTTATCACTACTTATCACAATCTATTGATCTATATCTTGTTTTTTCCGCCACTAATTAGGCTTTCTTTGGGTGGTACATTTTGCTAAGAATAATTTTTTTAATAAATACATTTTAACAGGATTAATAAGAAAAAAATGGAAAAAAATCATTATTTCTCAGTTTTCGGCCATTACAGCTTTAACCTCTTGAGGACTGCAGGGCTAAACCCCCCTAGTGACCAGGCAATTTTTAGTTTAAAAGGCCACTGCAGCTTTAAGGCCAAGCTGCAGGGCCGCACAACATAGCACACGAGTGATTCCCCCCCCCTTTTCTCCCCACCAACAGAGCTCTCTGTTGGTGGGGTCTGATCGCTCCCCCCATGTTTGTTTTTTTTTTTATAAATATTTTTGTTTGTGTTTTTTTTTTAAAAACAGCTGTTCCTTTAAACACCTTCCCTCCCTCCCTCGCTTCCTCCCCCCAGCCAGCCAATCATGGCGATCAGCTCTCATAGGCTTTACCCTATGAGAGCCGATCGCTCTCTTGTCCCCCAGGGGGACAGCCGTGTCACACGGCTGTCCCCAGTGCAGCGCTGCTGCTGATCGCAGCGCTGCACAGAGTAAATAGACGGCGATTTCGCCGTCTAACACTCTCCCGAGCGGCAATAGCCGCTCGGAGACTGAAGGCGGGGCGGAGCTCCGCCCCTCAAGCAGGAGATGCGCGCGCAGCCTGCGCGCGATCTCCTGCAAAACAGAGCCCCAGGACTTTACGCCAATTGGCGTTAGGCGGTCCTGGGGCTGCCGCCGCGGCCACGCCTACTGGCGTGACGCGGTCGGCAAGAGGTTAAAATAATCCACACTACCATAATTAAAACCTATGTATTTTATTTGCCCGTTTGTCTCGGTTATGACACTATTTAAATTTTGTCCCTATCACAATGTATGGCGCCAATATTTTATTTGGAAATAAAGGTGCATTTTTTTCCGTTTTGCGTCCATCACTATTTTCAAGCTTATAATTTAAAAAATGTTCATAGTATACCCCCTTCAAATGCATATTTAAAAAGTTCAGACCCTTAGGTAACTATTTATGCCTTTTTTTTGTTGTTGTTGTATTGTAATTTTTTTTTCCCCACCGCACCGCGCAGCAGCGCAGCAGAGCAGCCGCCCGGACGTGAGCTTCACGTCCGGGCGGCAGAAATGGTTAAATTGATTTATTACTAATTTTAAAATGTTAATATGAAGGAAAATGCATCAGGATAGTTTGCAGTGTGGTTTGAATTATAAAACAACATATTTTTCTTATGAAATCTTAATGGTATGCGTAACTAGGGTTGTGACAGGGGCATGATCAGGGGTGTGGCAGGGGCGTGGCTTAAGTGTCCCACTTTCTCATCTTAAAAAGTTGGGAGGTATGCCCTTTAGATTGTGAGCTTGCAAGGGCAGGGATCTCTTCCTATTGTTTCTTATTTTGCTGTAATCGACCATATGAATTCGTACCATTTTTAGTGATATCTCAAATTTATAAACTAGGGGGATGCAGCTGATTCCCAAAATATTTCATGCTGAAATCAATTGGGAATCGGTCAGTGGTGTATGAGCACGTGACAGATCTCTCTCTAATCAGATTCGATCAGAGAGAGATCTGTCTCTTGGTTGAATATGTCCATTATCACTAGATCTATGGGTACCTTAAAGCGGACCCAAACCAAACATTTTTTTAATTCAAAATATTTAGTTACACCACTCTGACACATACAAAGATAAATAAACTCTCCTTCAAGCCTATGAGCATTTCAGTGCATGCTTTTCACCCTTCTCTTTTCATAACTAGGGTTATACAGGTGGCAGCCATTAGCAATTCCTCCTTTGCCGAACACCTCATACTCCACCAGTCTGCCAGATTCTGTCCCGGCAATATGAAAGGAAGGGAGGAGTTCCTCCAATAAATGTAAAATATTTTATATTTGTCATCATGCAGCTGAAAAAAGGCTGTTATATATTAGTATAATTTAGAAAATAGATTTTATTTCTGAAATCTTGTATTTTTAATTTGGGTCCACTTTAAGAGCCAGAGCACCTCCAGAAATATATATACTCGCGTATAAGCCTAATTTTTCAGCACAAAAAATGTGCTGAAAAGTTACCCCCTCTGCTTATATGCGAGTCAGCGGAGCAGAACAGATGGTAACGCAGGTTTTGTTACTGGCAGGTTTTGTTACTGGCTCCCTGCTGTGTCTGTGCCCCCCATCCTCTGCAACATAGTGTGCAGAATGTGCTGCTTAGGACTACCTATGTCCCCTGGCTTGTGGAGCGGAGTGTGCAAGAAATGTGTCAGCGGTGCAATGATCGGGGATTCTTCCTGTGTAGCAATCGCTGTGTCTCATATAGAATACATCTAGAGGGGCCTTGAGACACAGCTGTATCATCCTTGGGGTACATCTGGCTATGGGGATGGAGGCTGACTTGTACTGGGGGAACATCTGGCTACTGTGGAGGGGGCTTATACGCAAGTCAATCACTTTTTCCTGGTTTTTGAGGGGAAAGTGGGTGCCTCGGCTTATACACGGGTCTGCTTATACACGAGTATATACAGTACTATAAAATCTTTGATGCTGGAGGGGTTAACAGTGGAGCTTGTTCCTCACTACCCTCCCTCTTCACAGTACTTTTGTATTACAGGTTCTTGTAAAATGCAACTTCCTACTTGTGAAATCTCTGCTAATCTCTCACCTGCATGTTTTGAAGGTAAACAAAATGGAGTTTGTATTGTGTGTGTAGGTGTGAAATGGAGAACTGAGAATGACTGAATCATCCTGAGAGGAATCAGTGAAACAGAGTGACTGGCCTTCTCAAACTTAGGGATAGTGATCACCATAAAGCACTAGCGTAATCGCAAACGCTCAGCGCTTTTTGAAGTGATTTTTCAGAGCGATTCTAGGCATGTGCCTAGCGATTTTCTAATCATGCTTAGGCCCCATTCACACCTTAAACCGCAAAATGCCGGCGATTACCGCTACCGTTTTGCGGGAGTGATTTTTCCGCAATTAACACAGAAATATCACTGGACACTAAAGCGTTTTTAGAGCGATCGCGATTAGCGGTTTTATATATGCTAATGCGAACGCTCCAGAATCGCCAGAGAGATGCTACATGCTACTAGTTTGCGTTTCAGCTAATCGCTGCAAATTGCCAAAACGATTAAATGAGAACAGCCACATAGACTAATATTGCACAAGTGCTTTTTTTTAAAACACTTGCGATTTCCAGCTATGCTGAAATCGCCTGAAAAGCGCTGTAGTGTGAATGGGGCCTTAGCGATTTTTGGAGCGTTTTGGTGTAGCGTTTTTTTTATATTTTGTTACAGTAGAGCTGTAACTGAACAGCTTCTGTAACAAAAACCTTGGAAAATCGCTCTGATCTTGCGCTTTTCAGAGCGATTTTGCACTTTCCTATACCTAACATTGAGGCTGAATCGCCTTGGAAATCAGCAGAAATGCTGCAGGACCCACGTTTGCGTTTGGGAAAAAAGCACATTGCTCTGGTGTCATCCATCCCATTCAAATACATTAGCCAAGCGCTTTTCAAAGCGCTAGCTTTTTTTAAAGCGCTCAGAAGCTCTTGATGTGCAAAGCCAATTGCTAATCGCAATTGCTACTGTTGAATTTGTTACATTTATTTACATTGGCAGATCGTTTAGGGAAAGTGCTATCGATTTAATGTGCTCCCCAAACGCTTCAAAAATCTCTCTAGTGGGTTCCAGCCCTCAGACTAATTCAGATGCTGCAGACAGAATATTATTTGATGCTGCCATGTTATAGAAGATCAATTGAGGAAATGCAGTTCTGAATTTCCTGGTGCAATAATCTGCTTTATTTATGCTACAAAGAGATGATACCCTGTAAAAAAAAATCCCCATACAACTGGAAGAGGAAATAGAAATAAGGAAATATAGGTGGTGATTGAACCTTAATTAGGTTAATTTGACTTAAGAATTTAGTACATTCTGACTTCCTGCTAATTCAGGTCTGTCCAGTAGATTGGCTGTTCACTTACTTACTCTCCACACTGACAGAAGTAAATCACAAAAAAGGCAGCAGCTTTACACCAACTCTCAGGCTACTAAGGAACTAAAAGTCTCTCAATATTCAGCATTCAATGCAGAGTGCAGTGCAAGTTTGTACTGTTCTGCTAATCTCTGCTAATCAGGAAATATAATCATTGCCAGTCAAGGGAAGCTCTCTACCTGGGCTGGTCTGTTTATTTTGCTCCTCCTCCTCCTTTGCTGAAGTGACCTGTCAGCTGTTCCCACGGCAACGTGTCTATTCAGCAGAGAAGGAAGGGGAGCAGAGTGAAGAGACCAGGTAGACAGCTGCTCCTGTCTGGCAATGACTACATTTGCCGATTAGCAGAGATTAGCAAAACAATATAAACTTTTGAAAGTAAACATTTTTTACTCACAGGAGAAATGGTTTAAATGTTCTTTTACGTTCCTAGTACTTAAATTTCAGTTTAGGGAGTTTAGTCCCACTTTGATTAACAATAAAATATATTTCTAGTTCTTTTAAAGCCCTAGTAAGTCCTTGTTGCTGCAAAATGGCGGCCAGTTTTTGCCCTCCATTCCTTGCTTTGGTAAGTAGAGATGGTCAATGAAATCTGAGTAGAAACAGCATTATACAAATGTATTCACCTTGAAAACAGACCAATCCAATTCCATTATGGTGGATTTCAATTGGTCCATTTCAGACTGCATTAATTAGCATATATAATAATCTACATAACCCTGCATTGATTTGGTATTTACATCTCATGGACTATCCCTAATGGTAGGCAGATTTTAATTGCTAGGTGTCATTTGTAAATCAGGAAAAATCAGGAATGCAGAGGGCACAGCAATGGAAGTGACTAGCTTCCAGGCACTATGGTGGCTTAGTGGTTCGCTCTCTCACCTTGCAGCGCTGGGTCCTCAGTTTGAATCTAAGGGTGCATACACACATCAGACCATAGTCTTTGGAAAGTGAAAGATCACAGACCAATCTTACACCATTCCATGTAGTATGAGAGCCATACCTACACAGTCTATTCTATGGAGCTGAACTCCCCATCAGAAAAAAATCTTGGCAAGATGCTGCACACACAGATGCTGTACAGACACAAAAGATCAGTATCTGCAAAAGATCTGTTCCTGCAAAAGATCCATTCCTGCAAATTGCATTCATAGTCTATGGGATCTGCAGATCATCATACACACCTTGTTTAACTGACATTCATCTGCAGATCAGACAATCATCTGCAGATCTGAAAATCCATCCTGGTGGATGTGATCTGCAGATGATCTTCAGATGATTGTCTGTTAAACAAGGTGTGTATGATGATCTGCAGATCCCATAGACTATGAATGCAATTTGCAGGAACGGATCTTTGCCAGGAACAGATCTTTTGCAGATACTGATCTTTTGTGTTTGTACAGCATGTTTGTGAGCAGCATCTTGCAAAGATTTTTTCTGATGGGGAGTTCAGCTCCAAAGAATAGACTGTGTAGAAATGCTCTCATACTACATGAAGGGTGGTAAGATTGGTCTGTGATCTTTCATTTTCCAAAGACAATGGTCTGATGTGTGTATGCACACTAAGCCAGGGCACTATCTGCACAGAATTTGTATGTTCTCCCAGAGGCGTAGCTAGGGCTTTCAGCGCCCGGGAACAAAGACTATTAATGCGCCCCCTAAGGTCAAAGCTGTGCCGTGCAAAAAGGGGCGTGGTCACGTAACTAAATGTGGACGTGGTTATGGGTGGAGCCAAATGTACAGGAAGTTAGCAGTAGTGAAAGCAGACCTGTCAAGCAAGCTGTTGGATGAAGATACTTCTCCATTAAACATAATGTACTAATAAGCAATAACCAAATAATAGAAAAAAAGCAAAATAAGGGCAGAAAAGTACTATATTGGTTTAAATGGGGTGGGGCGCCAGGCAGACTCGGAGGGCTTTTACATGGAGAATTTATTTGCACGCTCCCACCTGATGCCCCCTGGAGACACAAAGATAAACCTCAACCTATCACCACATGGCACATACCCCCCACCTACTGACCCCCTCCTTCACATCATATATACCTAAATTAAATATAGATCGATAGACCTCACCCTTGACTTCATATATACCTTCATACATACATATCATCATGTCATATATACCTTCTTACCCCTCCACCTCCTCCCAATCAACTATAACCAACCTTGCTTCCTGCGCATATCATTGATAGGTGTATGTATGAAGGTATATATGAAGGTACCAGGGTGGGTCTCTCTTTCTATCTAGGGGGGTCAGTATGTCTCCTATAAACAATTTATGGAATCTGCAGGAAGGTTGGGTATAGATGATTGGGAGGAGGTGGAGGGGTAAGAAGGAGGTATATATGACATGATGCATACCTCCCAACATTTTAAAATTAGAAATTGGGACACGGGCCACACCCCCTAACCACACCCCCAAGTCACGCCTACCATAAAGTTTTTTGAAGATTTTTTTTTTTATATTGATGCCCTTACATTTTTTAATAAATATATCCCTCATATACCCTGCCCGTGGGTGGGGCTAACTGTAATGTAGTTATACCAGCTAATGTAGTTACATAAAAAAAATATGAAGTAAATGCACATAATGACAGACAGCATTTCCCCAGTAAATGCATGTAATGAGAGACAGCATTTCCCCACTAAATGCACAGAAGAGACAACGTTTCACCAGGAAATGCAGCTAATGACAGACAGCCTTTCACCAGTAAATGCACGTAATGAGATACAGCGTTTCCCCAGTAAATGCACATAATAAGAGAAAGCTTTTCACCAGTAAATGCACATAATAAGAGACAGCTTTTCATCAGTAAATGCACATGATAAGAGACAACTTTTCACCAGTAAATGCACAAAATAAGAGACCGCTTTTCACCAGCAAATGCACATAATAAGAGACAGCTTTTCACCAGTAAATGCACATAAGAGACCACTTTTCACCAGTAAATGCACATAATGACAAACAGACAGTTGTCCCCAGTATATGTAGCCAAGGATATATGTGCCCAGTATATGTAGCCAGAGGTATATGTCCCCAGTATATGTAGCCAGAGGTATATGTCCCCAGTATATGTAGTCAAGGGTATATGTGCCCAGTATATGTAGCCAGGGGTATATGTCCCCAGTATATGTAGTCAGAGGTATATGTCCCCAGTATATGTAGCCAGAGGTATATGTCCCCAGTATATGTAGGCAGGGGTATATGTGCCCAGTATATGTAGCCAGAGGTATATGTGCCTAGTATATGTAGGCAGGGGTATATGTGCCCAGTATATGTAGTCAGGGGGTATATGTGCCCAGTATATGTAGTCAGGGGGTATATGTCCCAGTATATGTAGCCAGGGGTATATGTGCCCAGTATATGTAGGCAGGTGTATATGTCCCCAGTATATATAGCCAGCGGTATATGTCCACAGTATATGTAGTCAGGGGTATATGTCCCAGTATATGTAGCCAGGGGTATATGTGCCCAGTATATGTAGGCAGGTGTATATGGCCCCAGTATATATAGCCAGCGGTATATGTGCCCAGTATATGTAGTCAGGGGTATATGTCCCCAGTATATGTAGCCAGAGGTATATGTCCTCAGTATATGTAGGCAGGGGTATATGTGCCCAGTATATGTAGCCAGAAGTATATGTCCCCAGTATATGTAGGCAGGGGTATATGTGCCCAGTATATGTAGCCAGAGGTATATGTGCCCAGTATATGTAGGCAGGGTTATA
This sequence comes from Hyperolius riggenbachi, assembly GCF_040937935.1. Classification (NCBI taxonomy): domain Eukaryota; kingdom Metazoa; phylum Chordata; class Amphibia; order Anura; family Hyperoliidae; genus Hyperolius; species Hyperolius riggenbachi. The sequence goes on from NC_090651.1 coordinate 53,183,662, forward strand.
TGTGCCCAGTATATGTAGTCAGGGGTATATGTCCCCAGTATATGTAGGCAGGGGTATATCTGCCCAGTATATGTAGCCAGAGGTATTTGTCCCCAGTATATGTAGGCAGGTGTATATGTGCCCAGTATATGTAGCCAGAGGTATATGTCCCCAGTATATGTAGGCAGGGGTATATGTGCCCAGTATATGTAGTCAGGGGTATATGTGCCCAGTATATGTAGGCAGGTGTATATGTCCCCAGTATATATAGCCAGCGGTATATGTGCCCAGTATATGTAGGCAGGGGTATATGTTCCCAGTATATGTAGGCAGGTGTATGTCATATACACCTTCTTAACCCAACCCCCCCCCCCACCCACCCACCCTCCAATCAACTATACCTAACCTTCCTGCAGCCAGGGCCGGGCCGAGGCATAGGCTGGAAAGGCTCCAGCCTCAGGGCGCAGTGTAGGAGGGGGCGCACAATTCATTCAGCTGTCATTCCTAATTGTGTTTTAAGCAGAAAGAAATAAGAAAAGGGGATACATAGCAGTGACTGCAAGCCAGATAACTAGATATTAAGGTGTTGGGGAGGTTGTGGGCCCCGTGGCCCTCTTAGTCTAATAGCAATCAGTGTGTGACAGCTGGGGTGGGCGGGATGGAGGGGCGCACTTTGGTGTCTCAGCCTTGGGTGCTGGAGGACCTTGTCCCAGCTCTGCCTGCAGCATATTGTTCCATAAACTGTTTATAAGTATAGGAGACTGATTCTACTTAATCGCTGCTCTCCCCTAACAGTGAACGCCCCCAGGCTCACACTCACCCTCCCTCCCTCTGCCAGGCTTCCTCTCTCTCAGTGAGCCTCACCGTCAAAGCGTCAATATGCCTGACAGGCTCTGGTCCTCCTCCGCCTGGCACTGGCAGCCCTGGCCTGGGCTGGCTGATGTAAATAAATTGTCGTCCCCGTCCAGCTCCATGCGCTGTCTCCGACTCCACCTATCTTCTTCCCTCCACCTGCCTGCCTCGTGACTCACTCTTCCGCAGCGATTGGATGGGGCTGGCTGGCGGCGCCTCGGTCTCCCTCTGCCACTCTGCGCAGCGTTCCACTGTCTGCTACGGACGCTGCGCGGCGGTGCGGCGATTACGTGTGACGTCACTCGTAACATCACTGACTGTGGAGACAGGGCCCGGTGCCGCTGGCGGCGAAAATAATAAGGTTAAAGAAAAAAAAAAGGACAATGCAGCTGGGCGCCCTTGGGGATCCGGCGCCCGTGGGCACTTGTCCTACCCCGACCCCCCCAAGCTACGCGTCTGTGTGTTCTCCCCGTGTCTGTGTGGGTTTCCTCCGGGCACTCCAGTTCCCTCACACATCCCAAAACATACAGACAAGTTAATGGACTTCCCCCTAAATTGACCCTAGACTACGATACATACACTACATGATACAGACATAGTGTAACGATCGGTGTAACACAGAGAGGATGTGATTACCGGTGATCTGCAGTATCACTGGGAATACAGATATATACCAGATTATTGATGATCTGCAGTATCACCGATAATCAGATATATAAGCTAACCTCTGGACACCTGAGTAGAGTAGTAGTGATTGGTGCAACAGTAATACCTAGAGGACTAGGCCTCAGGGCAGTAAGGAGTACTGCACAAATTCCTTCCGGAGACCTGAATTCTCCCGGAGGGAGGAGTCAGGCTGAGAGTAGGAAGGACAACCTAGAGTGACACTCACGAGGGAGTGTCACTATCAGGACTGGGAACCGCCTCTGACAGTAAGGTCGGTTCTCGAGGTCGGACAAACCAGGTCGTAACCACACAGACAGATACAGTACAGATTCAGAAGGCAGATGCGGGGTCTAATAAACAAGCAGGGTACGGCAACAGGGTATCAGAAATATCGAGGTACAGAATCAGGAGACAGATGCAGAGTCTTAGGGCGAGCCAGGGTTCGGCAACAGAGTATCAGACTAGCAAGGTACAGGATCGGAATACAGAAGAATAGTCAGGCAAGCAGAAGGTCATAACAAATAATACAGTATAATTTCCTAACGCTAAGGTGTGAGATCCGTGGCCGTCAACACCTTTGGAAACTATGCTAGAACACAGATACAGACAGGTCTGAGTGCTACCACGAAGTGTTCGCAACGCCAGACAACCAGCAACTGAACAACCGGCAGTATATATACACACAGGCCTTCTCCAGCACCTCCCTAGGTGCTGGACCAATGGGAAGGAGCAGAGTCTACAGCTGACCGACCAGGTCAGCTGACCTTTTTCTGGCTGCCATATAAGTTCTGCCTCTCCGCGCGCACGCGCGTCATTCTGAACCTAGAGGGACCATGAGTCCCAGCCACACCGACACTGTTCTGCAGTGTATCCGCAACAGGGCCATGCGCGCTAACCGCCGCATCAGACGCGGCGGTTTCTCCGCGCTCCGCCATGCCCTTCACGGAAGCAGCCGCCTCACGCTGAGAAGAGGCGGCTGCTTCCCCGCGATTCCTCACACATAGATTTATGACTATGGTAGGGATTAGATCGTGAGCCCCTCTGAGGGATAATTAAAGTCATTGGGAATTGCTGATTAAAAGAAAAAGCCAGATACTTACCTAAGGAGAGGGAAGGCTCTGGGTCCTATAGAGGCTTCTCGCTCCTCTCCCATTGCCCGTTCCAGTGCAGGATCCCCCATAGCAATATTTGAGTAAATTAGTCAAATACTACTCTCTCTGCCGCTGAAAGAAAGCTTCGGAAGGCTTCGGGAGACCAAGTGCTCCTAAAGACGGGCCACGCTATACTGCGCTTGTGCAGTATGGAGCCGTCTGTCTTTGGGAGGACCCGGCTCCTGAAGACTTCCCGAAGTCCGCCACGGTGGGAGATTCAAACTCAAATTTGTTTTTATCAATTCTACTCCCAATGACTTCAAGTGACAAGACAATATACTATGTACAGCGCTGCAGAAGATGTGGCGCTATATAAATAATAATAAAAAGTTCAATTTGTAGAGAAACTGATTTTTTTTAACTGCAAAGAAGATCAAATTCCACTTCTATGTCTTGTGCACTGTCCGTTGTACAGGAATTGGGAATATTCCATCTTAATGCATGAACAATTACCTGCAGGAAGTTTTACAACACCTGGGACTGATCAAGTGATTACAGCAGACTGACACTCCCATCTAGAATTTCCTTTCGGAAATCTGATGACTAAAGTAATGACTGGTGTTTGCATAAGTAGACAAAAATGTAAGAAGATATTGCTAAAATCTTCACAGTGCAGGGAGCTGACCTGGAGGCTATTACTGGTCTGTGAGCAAAGTGCAAATTGGAAAGCTGTGACTGTATAGCTGATGCTTTCAGGAAACATTTATGTATATTGCCCAGATTGCGAAATGGGTTTACAAGGAAAAAGCATAGTTGACAAAAACAAAAATGTGTCAAATCTGCAATAGTAGAAACTGCAACTGATCCAGCACTGCTGATATGGGGGTATAAGGTGTTTTATAAAAATGAAAAGTTAAAGGACAACTGAAGCGAGAGGGATATGGAGACTGCCATATTTATTTCCTTTTAAGCAATACCAGTTGCCTGGCTGTCCTGCTGATCCTCTGCCTCTAATACATTTAGCCATAGACCTTATAGAGGAGACACCTGTGCTGAATAATGCATGATCGTCACACATGATGGAATTCTAGTGTTCACACAGTGTTATGCTGGGAATACACGTTATGTTTTTTGCAAAAAAATCGTTCCGATAGATGCCTTCGATGATAAAATTCCGACATGTCCAATTCTCCGCTTGATTCTGTTCTGCTCGATTTCTCATAGAAGTGAATGGGAAAAAAGTAAGAAAAACGAAGATAACATAATTGAGCAGAGAATCGAATGGCTAATAGATCGCGCGGAGAATCGAACGCGAAAACCGCAACGTGTATTCCCAGCATTAGACCAAGCACTCAAATGGAGATAGGAGTGTGCTAAAGCTGATATGACCCTGATGGGTCGCCAATTCAAGAAGCCAAGATTAGCAGCACCACTCTTGAAGAAATAGCTCTTTATTCAGACTCGTAATTAAAATCACATGACAAAAAAAAAATGGGCTTAGACGCAGCTACAGCCTGCTGTTTCCAATGCTTCTTTGTCAAGCTGCAAGCTTGATCTTGGTTTCTGGAAATCTAGTGTTACATACAGATAAGTTAATTGGCTTCTGGAAATCTAGTGTTATTATTTATATAGCACTGACATCTTAGTAGTGCTGTACACAGTATATGATCTCTTGGAGGGTGTCGCAATCTAATACCTACCATAGTCATATGTCCATCATAGTGTAATGCTGGGCATAGACGGTTAGTTTATTCTTATCAATCGAGCCGCTGTATGCCCAGTTTAAGGCCAATTTAGAAGGAAGCTAATTAACTTATCTGTATGTTTTCGGGAAGGATGTAGTAGGAAACCAGAGTGTTCAGAGGAAATCCACACAGACACAGTGAAAACATACAAACTCCATGCAGATAGTGCCCTGGCTGGGATTTGAACCGGGGAAATCATGCCTAGAAATCATTAGGTCTCTTTTACATGGGAAGGGACCACTTGCCAGGCATTACATGCAATATTTCTGAAACACAGGGATGATCACCCCCTGCTACAGGCTGGCTGGGCTTCACAATATTCGCTTCAGGTAGTTTGAGGGATGTTCAAATATTTTGTAACCGAGAACTTGTGAAATACAAAACACTCTGAAAAGGTATTACAAATGGCCAATCCAATCAAGTGTTGTGGCCCTTTGCTTCATATTTACAGTTAGGATTGGGCTAGGGGCTTTTTATTATTGTATAAAGTAGTATTTTTACAGCACCAACATCTTCTGCAGTGCTTTACAAAGTACAGTATATATGTAGGCTGTTTATTTTATTTATTTATCTTAGTATTAGTATACCGCTGGCATCTTACACAGCACCGTCCAGAGTATATATTGTCTTTTTACTAACTATCCCTCTGAGGAGCTCACAATCTAATCCTTACTATGGGGGGAGTAGGCAGGTTTAGGGGAAGCCAATTAAGTTATCTGTATGTTTTGGGGATGTGTGAGGAAGCCATGCTACCTGGAGGAAACCCAGAAGAAAACACAGGGAGAACATAACTCCTTGCAGATGTTGACCTGGCTGGGATGTGAACCAAGGACCGAGCGCTACAAGGCAAGAGCACTAACCACTACACACCACCATGCTGCCCTGGGCTTTGTGGCATACGGATGCTGTCATCTTCAATTCCTGAACAGAATGTCCCAATGTCAGGCTGTAATGTTAATCTCTTGGCTTCATAACTGTCTAGGTCAGACTGACACCTGGAACAAGCATGCAGGCAGTGCAGTCAGCCTTGACTCAGAAGACTTTCTTTGCATATTATTAATAGCTCTGTGACTTAAAGAGACTCCGTAACAAAAATTGCATCCTGTTTTTTATCATCCTCCAAGTTCAAAAAGCTATTCTAATGTGTTCTGGCTTACTGCAGCACTTTATACTATCACTGTCTCTGTAATAAATCAATGTATCTTTCCCTTGTCAGACTTGTCGGCCAGTGTCTGGGAGGCTGCCAAGTTCTTCAGTGTTGTAGTTCTGCTATGAACTCCCCCTTCCAGGCCCCTCTATGCACACTGCCTGTGTATTATTTAGATTAGAGCAGCTTCTCTCTTATCTTTTACAAGCTGGATAAATCGTCCTCTGAGCTGGCTGGGCTTTCACATACTGAGGAAATTCAGACAAGGGCAAAGCTGTTTGCAGGAAGAAACGAGCAGCCTGAAACTTCAGTGCATGAGAACAGGGGGAAAGAAACACACAAATGATCTCTTGAGATTCAAAAGGAAGGCTGTATACAGCCTGCTTGTGTATGGATGTATTTTCTATGTGTGGACATACTGTACATCAACCTACTTCCTGTTTTGGTGGCCATTTTGTTTGTTTATAAACAAACTTTTTAAAACTGTTTTTAACCACTTTTAATGCGGCGGGGAGCGGCAAAATTGTGACAGAGGGTAATAGGAGATGTCCTCTAACGCACTGGTATGTTTACTTTTGTGCGATTTTAACAATACAGATTCTCTTTAAAGCGTAACTGAAAACTCTATAAAAAAATAAGAGTGTCACTTACCTGGGGCTTCTGCCAGCCCCCTGCAGCCGAACTGTGCCCTCGCCATCCTGGACCGATTCTCCGTTCCCTCACCGCAGCTCACTTTTTTTTCCCGTAATGGAGGGCGACTTCTAAGTCGACCTCCATTGTGCCCTGGACATGTGTATCCTCGTACACGTTCCTGTAACCAGGAGCTCTCTGCACAGGCATAGTACGAGAAGATCTCAACTGCGCCTGCACAGTGTGCGTCCGTCTACGGGAGTGTGAATGAGGATGTGCGCAGCCAGGGCCGCACAGGCGCAGTTCCCCCGAACTGCGTGAAGTGAAAGTGAGCCACTGCGTGGGACCAGCGCATCGGTGAGTGGCTGTGTGGGAACAGGTCGGCTGCAGGGGGCTGGCAGAAGCTCCAGATAAGCGAAACTCTTCCTTTTTACAGAGTTTTCAGTTCCGCTTCAAAGTGAACCTGAATTCTTGCACAGGAAAACAGAGAGAAATGCACCATGTGTGTTTTTAGAGAGAATAGCCTGTCTAAAAGGCCTGGTGCACACCAGAGGAGTTTTTCTGAGCGTTTTGAGTTTTTAAATCTGCTGCTAATGTTATCCTATGTGCCTGTGCATACTGGAGCAATGAGGTTTTGTAAAAAACCCTATAGCATTACATTGGGAAGAGCTTTTGAATCCTTTAGCGCCCAAACGCTAGAGGTTTCAAAAGCTCTTCCCAATGTAATGCTATGGGTTTTTTTTACAAAACCTCATTGCTCCAGTGTGCACAGACACATAGGATAACATTAGCAGCAGATTTAAAACTTAAAACGCTCAGAAAAACTCCTCTGGTGTGCACCAGGCCTTATTCCCTATCATCTTCAAGTAATCACAAGTGTAATTTGATCTCTCAACTGTGTGTCAGCACAGAAATTTGGCAGTCCTCGACAGACACAGCAAATATGTAAACACAGGATGTTAACCCTTTTGTCTTCTCCCATGAAAGCGGGTAGTAGATACACTGCAGATTTATTGCAGGAGCTCTGTAAGCTGTAACAAAGAATTGTATTTCTTTAAAGGTTATTATACTGTTGCTTATCTTTTAGAGCAAAGAGGAAGTTCTGAGTTCAGGTCCGCTTTAAAATCTATTGGAGCACAGGATCCGCCAGGCAAGCACAATTTCAAAAAGAGCCATCAAAAACACCTTCCTTTTTCCGTTCCCTCCACGTTTCCTAAAGGCCTGAGCCCACTAACGCAGTTTGCGCAGTTGTGTCCGCTTTTCGGGAACACATCAATGTTACAGATGCTGAAAAGCGGACAAAACTGCGCACAACTGCGTTAGTGGGCTCAGGCCCTTAATAACTCCTTTCCTGACACCTCAGTATCTAACCAGCATTAATGTCCCGCTAAATTAATCTATTTATGCCATTATTGGCTCATATTCTGCAGTGCCCGATGCAATCCATTGCCCCAAACTCAGACTGTGCAGATGGCGAGAGAGCTATGGAGGCTGACATGTTTATTTCACATTGCCTGGCAGTCCAGCTGACCCTCTCTCTCTAAAGCCCCAACTACACAATACAGTTTTTTTGTACAATTTGATTGGATCGAATTCAATTGATGGATTAAATCCGAGATGTCCGATCGGGATTCGATTCGATCGGTAGTATGATCGATTTGCCATTGTTTTGCAATGACATTTGACCACACTATCGAATCGAATCCCGATCGGACATGTCGGATTTAATCAATCAATCGAAACAGTAGAGGGTGCTGTCACCAAATCGATCGCCGCTAACGACGCGCTCCCGACCCACCCACGATCTAGCAAAATTTTCCGCCGGGACAGGTCAACTGAATCGATCAATTTCGAATGGAAATCGATCGATCAGTGAACATTTGCGTTATCGATTTCACAGCAGATTCGATCGCAGTGATCAAATCTGCTGTATATTGACAGGAAATCAACGTAGTGTATGGGAAGCTTTAGACACAACTGACCAGAAAGATCAGCAGGACTGCCCGGCAACTGGTATTGTTTAAAGGTGTACTTAAGCCTGTGTAAAAAAAATCAGTTTTACTCACCTGGGGCTTCTACCATCCCCCTGCAGCCGTCCTGTGCCCTCGCAGTCACTCACGGATCCTCCTGTCCCCTTCCGCCAGCTAGTTTTGTTTTTGCCGACAGGCTTACTGCTCCTGCGCAGGCCTGGCCACGCGTCTCCTTCTTTGCGTTCCTGCCCGCAATAGCGTCCTGCGCAGGTGGACGGGAATGGCTGCAGTGGGCTGGTAGAAGCCCCAGGTAAGTCCACAGGTAAGTCAAACTCATTTTTTACACAAGCTTATGTATCCCTTTAATAGGAAATAAATATGTCAGCTTTCACAGGTCTCACACCTCAGGTTCCTTTTAATATACAAGTGTCAAAACCACTGATTTACCACCACTGACACCTCTGAAGTTAAGAAGTAAAAGCAATTTCTGAATGATTGCGTACTGACTTACAAGCCTGGGACTTTACCTTAAACACAAGAACACGTGCCTTTAAAACTTCAACAACCAGTCTACTCCCTGGTGCCAGTTTATAAAGATACTATGGATCTAGCCACATTGACAGGTCTCTAGGTCTGCTAGTACTGTATTCACTGAAAACTATCACTGATCAACTAGAAGTTGTTAAACATACACCGGTTATTGTTATAACAAAGTGCAATGGAAAATAATTTCTCAACAATAATATAGCGTGTACTCGTTTCAGGAAGACAGCATTGCCAAGGAAACTCTTTGGTGGGTTACATCATCTCAAGTCCCCTTTGATACTTATTATCGAAAAATAAAAACTCATTCATTTTATATAACATAAGTACATTACAAACATTCCTGTATGGTGTGAGAATCCGCTCAGCTGCCTGCACAGGCAGGCAGCCTTTTGACCATGGTTTAGGTTTGCTTGCTGCAGGACTCAGGAAAGGAGACCTTCTGTCAGTTGTGCAGCTTGTGTTGCTGAGGGATTTGCATACATTAGTCATGCAAATCCGTTACCTGCCTTCTTTTGATGACTGGCACTATAAAAGCATTCTGCTCCCAGAATGCTTTGCTGGACATTTCCCTTCCATGGTCTGTTCCTGATGGACACTGCTGGAGTGTCAGCCATTGCTATCTAGTATAGTTAATTCCTGGGGGTTGCTTTAGGCTCCCCTTCTAGCCCAGTCAGGTTGTATTATCTGTTTTGCCTGTTCCGTCTGTCTTGTGTTTGGATCGCACAAGCCCTAGCGTTAGCGGCTGTGGATCCTTCTGATTGAGTCTGGAGTGTAGGTTGGAACAGCGGTTGTTTCTGCCTACCTCATCTGTTCTGTCTGCCGTGTGTTTGGATCGCACTCGCCCTAGCGCTAGTGCTGGGGATCCTTCTGTTCTGTCTCCTGGGATCACGCTAGCTACTTTTCGCTAGCGCTGGGGATCCTTCTGTTCTGTCTTCTGGGATCGCACTAGCCACTTTTCGCTAGCGCTGGGGATCCTTCTGTTCTGCTACTCTGTCTCCTGGGATCGCGCTAGCTACTTTTCGCTAGCGCTGGGGATCCTTCTGTTCTGTCTTCTGGGATCGCGCTAGCCACTTTTAGCTAGCGCTGGGGATCCTTCTGTCGCTTGTCCCTGTTTTCGTGTGTCTGTCTTGTCTGCTGCGCTTGCTGGAGGCTCGGTGAGGTAACCGTTAAGCAAGCGCTCGCGTCCTCTGTTTCATGTTTGTCTGTTAATGGTTAGTTAGGCGTGCTTGTCTCTATTGTGCTTATCACGTGGAGACCGCGCATAACCGCGTGCACTGTTGCGAATGAGTGCGGTGTTCACGGTTAGCTAGCATTTGTTATTTTCCGTATCTCCTTATTGTATTATTTGCTGTGCCTTTGCTACTCTCGTGCTCCGCCTTGCTGTAACCTTGTGTCACGTCTGGCGATCGCACCTCTCGCGATCGCGTTCCTGCTTCTTATCTGCTGTGGTGTGTGCACAGTCGCGGGTTGGCGACTAATTTTATGCACACACACACAATCTGTCTCTGTGCTCACTCTCAATCGCTTCTCTTGCGATTGCGTTTCTTCCCTTCATACAATTCCTGTCTGGCGTGTGTGGTAGGGCAGAGGAGCTGTTCCTCTGCACTCCACAGCTCCACCTGCCAACAGGTATTTCCCTCTGCAGGTGCATAGCACCTAGCCTGGGTGTCCTCAATTATACGCTTGTGGAGGAAATCCGCCGCGTCAGCGCACGTCTGGTGCGCTGACCACGGAGACGATTCCGCAATCGTTACAGAATGTCCAGCCAAACCAAAATTCCCAGGGCAGAGGGAACATTCGATTTTGTTCAGATGTCATTGCCTGAGGCAAAGGCATATGTGGATCCTATTATAGGTAGGATCGCACACTACATTAAAGCAGTTAAAAAGTCTGTTCTCGTTCCTGACCCCAACCCATATGGAGATTACCTAGATACTGGGTTGTTTGAACCGCCATTTGCCTCATGGGAGATTGGGGCCTTGTTGGAAGAGTTTGATTTCGATTGGAAAGCCTTTTGCGATTTTTATATCGCAAAGAGCGCGGATGACCTGAATGATTGTCTCGACTCTATGTACCTTTTGATCGATTCTGATGAATGTGATGAGTGTGATGTGGATCTGGTGATTTATGTGTGGCAGACTATTTTGGACGAATTGCACACACACCAACCAATTATTTCCAATAAAGAGACACCATTGTCACATGATTATTCCTGTCTTTCTGGGGTAAAGCAAGTGAGTTTGGACACTGTGCGACCTGAAACGAATGGGTGTGCCTCGACTGTGGACACCTGCGTGAATTCTGATGGAGTTTCTCCCGTTTGTTTAGAGGTTAAATCTGTGCGATCTGATGCCGGTTTCTCAGATGTTCCTGTCGATTGTGATCGGCGTGTGTGTGTCAGGTTTGTCAATAATTTGTGTGATCCCTTGTCATGTAAAAACAGATCTTCTTCTCTCAGTACTACTTTAAGATCCTCCATCTATGATCTTGCTATGGGGAAAATTCCCAAACTACGCAGTTTCAAGAGTAAAATTAATATGATTCCTCATGTTGTTGTCACAACTTCCCCTAACATGGTTCAGTATGAATGCTCAGACCTAGTCAGGTGTGAATGGGAGCCCCCGTTCCAGAAAAAACAGCTCGAAGCGTTGGCGTATGAATTGGAGAACGATTTAGAGTCGTTTTGTGAGTACTACATTGCCAGAAGTGAATCTGTCTTGAGAGCATGTATAAGTTATGCTTCCGCCTTAAGAGAAAAAAAGGGGTGTGAATTTGACTTTGTGAGTCCGCTGATTTGTATGTGGAAAATGATTCTAAATGAATTACGTGTACGTCATTTAGGTGACGTTTGTAAAGGTACATTGTCAGCTGGCGTTTCTGAGATCCAGCAATCCAGCCTGGAGACCTCAGAATCCCTGTCTTTGGAGTGTTCGGTTTCGCAACCTAAAGCGATTGTGGATTCGCAAATTTTGCGTTCTGTCTCCTCGGATTCGCCATCGTTGGCCGAGTCTAAGAGTGAGACAGCACTTTGGTTTTGTGAACCTGATACTGAAGCACCTTTGCTCTGTCCAGAGAAGATGTCTCTGAGCCTGCCCTGTATCATGAATAAAGACATTATGTCCACCCGCATTGACATTTGCGAGTCTGATTCTGAAGTAAGTACTGACTCTCCACCCAGTAATCTGGATGAGTCAATATTACCTTGTTTAAAATCTCCTGCAGTGGTCCTAGAGGCTCGTCTAGGTATTGCAACCATTGTTACCTGTTTCTCTGCTATTTTGGAATTGCAGTCTGGTTTGACTGCTATGGAGGAATTTCCCTGCAGTGAAACGAAACTCAGAAAGCCAGAGTTAGTTTCACTAGATATTTCTGTGTATCCCTGTCCTGATGATGAAATTCAGTCTCAGTTTATGGTGGAACCTTCCCTGGGACATCTGCCCGGTTCACAAAATAAAGTTCAAGCCTTGCCCTGTAACATGGATAGTTCAGAATCCTTCTTAGGAAACTTGAAAAAGGATGTTCCTGAGGTCCTGTCTGACCTCCTGGAGATCTCCGAGTTCCTCCCAAAGGGTGCAGAACCTGTAGGAGATGTCTTCTGCCCCCCAAGTCCTTCTGAGGTGTTGCCCACTTCAGTAGGCATTGCTGCCTTGCTGGCTACCTTTTCAGCTCTGATGGAGCTTCACGCCTGTGTAGTCAATGATGATATTATTGTCACAGAAATTTCTGAATTTGTATCCGAGTCTTCTTTTGAAAGTCCAGTGCCTGTGACCTCCACTCATGATGATTCTTTGCCCGGTACTGGTTTTGGTCTTGACGTGCCGGACTCTGAGGTTGGCAGTTCCCCGACATGTCCTGAGGTTTCTCCTGTGCTGGTGTACCCCAGTGTGCTCTGTGACCCAGAAAGCCCAAGTGTGCCTCGGTTACCAGCGTACTCAGATGCTTCCTCGGTGGAGACATGCTCTGATATGGCCTGCCTGCTTGCATGCCCAGAAGTAGTCCCTGAAAGTCTTGATCTTGATGGGTGTCCTCGTAATTCTGAATCCGGAATTGTCATTGGTTCCATGGGGGTTCTTGGTAATTCTCCATGTGAGCCTGGTGATTGTTCTACCCTCTTGGGATCTCTGTGGAGCTTCAAAAGGTTCTGGGAGATTCCGGGAGAGATTTTGCTTGGTACCCTGGATAAGATCAACGGTGGCTTTTGTGTTGTAAGGGACACTTCGAACAGGTATTGTGGCAGGTTTGGTATTTTCGGACGCTCCTTGGAAGGTGGTGGGTATTGTCTGGAGGGTGTCGATGGCTTCTTCTCTGGTATCCACAGTCCTGATGGGTGTTACGCTGAGACTGGTAGTGCTGACGGGCATGTTTCGGTGGCTTCTGTTTCCGATGAGGTCGGTTTCGGGTGGACTGACTCTGGAATTGGACCTTGTCGGGCTGCCCCGACTTTCATGAGTCTTCTGTTAGAGTGGTTTGGAGATATCAGTTTTGAGGGTCGTCTGGAATTCGACCCTAGGAGGGGGGGTACTGTGAGAATCCGCTCAGCTGCCTGCACAGGCAGGCAGCCTTTTGACCATGGTTTAGGTTTGCTTGCTGCAGGACTCAGGAAAGGAGACCTTCTGTCAGTTGTGCAGCTTGTGTTGCTGAGGGATTTGCATACATTAGTCATGCAAATCCGTTACCTGCCTTCTTTTGATGACTGGCACTATAAAAGCATTCTGCTCCCAGAATGCTTTGCTGGACATTTCCCTTCCATGGTCTGTTCCTGATGGACACTGCTGGAGTGTCAGCCATTGCTATCTAGTATAGTTAATTCCTGGGGGTTGCTTTAGGCTCCCCTTCTAGCCCAGTCAGGTTGTATTATCTGTTTTGCCTGTTCCGTCTGTCTTGTGTTTGGATCGCACAAGCCCTAGCGTTAGCGGCTGTGGATCCTTCTGATTGAGTCTGGAGTGTAGGTTGGAACAGCGGTTGTTTCTGCCTACCTCATCTGTTCTGTCTGCCGTGTGTTTGGATCGCACTCGCCCTAGCGCTAGTGCTGAGGATCCTTCTGTTCTGTCTCCTGGGATCACGCTAGCTACTTTTCGCTAGCGCTGGGGATCCTTCTGTTCTGTCTTCTGGGATCGCACTAGCCACTTTTCGCTAGCGCTGGGGATCCTTCTGTTCTGCTACTCTGTCTCCTGGGATCGCGCTAGCTACTTTTCGCTAGCGCTGGGGATCCTTCTGTTCTGTCTTCTGGGATCGCGCTAGCCACTTTTAGCTAGCGCTGGGGATCCTTCTGTCGCTTGTCCCTGTTTTCGTGTGTCTGTCTTGTCTGCTGCGCTTGCTGGAGGCTCGGTGAGGTAACCGTTAAGCAAGCGCTCGCGTCCTCTGTTTCATGTTTGTCTGTTAATGGTTAGTTAGGCGTGCTTGTCTCTATTGTGCTTATCACGTGGAGACCGCGCATAACCGCGTGCACTGTTGCGAATGAGTGCGGTGTTCGCGGTTAGCTAGCATTTGTTATTTTCCGTATCTCCTTATTGTATTATTTGCTGTGCCTTTGCTACTCTCGTGCTCCGCCTTGCTGTAACCTTGTGTCACGTCTGGCGATCGCACCTCTCGCGATCGCGTTCCTGCTTCTTATCTGCTGTGGTGTGTGCACAGTCGCGGGTTGGCGACTAATTTTATGCACACACACACAATCTGTCTCTGTGCTCACTCTCAATCGCTTCTCTTGCGATTGCGTTTCTTCCCTTCATACAATTCCTGTCTGGCGTGTGTGGTAGGGCAGAGGAGCTGTTCCTCTGCACTCCACAGCTCCACCTGCCAACAGGTATTTCCCTCTGCAGGTGCATAGCACCTAGCCTGGGTGTCCTCAATTATACGCTTGTGGAGGAAATCCGCCGCGTCAGCGCACGTCTGGTGCGCTGACCACGGAGACGATTCCGCAATCGTTACATATGGTTATAATTAACTATAAACATAGATGTATCATTTTAAATCTCAAAAATGAATATAATGAATGGATTGTGAAGAGGCCAAGTACCCAAGCCCAATATAACTATCCATTTGGGGTACATGTACTGCATGTTGTGAATTTTGGAGCTAAAAACTAGGGGGGGGGGGGGGCAGGGCACTGATTGAGATCTGTGTGAAGATCTATCGAAGGAGATTCAAAGAAAACTGCAGCAAAAGTGCAATTGGTCACACTAGGAGACTGCTGTTTTAAGAAGGTTCCAGGCAGGAGCGGAGAACAAGAAGACTGTGTCACTAACTGTTTTTCGGAGGGGATCACAATCTAATCCCTAACATAATTGTATGTACATTATAGTCTAGGACCACTTCTTTAGGAAAAAGCCAATTGACATACCTGTATGTTTTTGGTGTGTCAGAGTGCCCAGAGGAAACCCATGCAGACACGAGGAGAACATGCAAACTCTGTGCAGATAGTGCACTGGCTGGGAATTGAATCAGGGACTCTGGTTTTCTTTGCCATCTACCTTGATAAGTCTAGTCTACTTCAGGCGACCCAGCAGAAAACCTCATAGGGAAGAGTTCTCCAATCACTGCACCCTCTACAATGCAAAGCGTTGTAATTGGCTGAATAGTGTGGCTGTAGTTTACTACAACCTATCCGAAACCTAAAAGATTGAGAAGGTGCCACCCACCCAATCACTTTACCAGAATTTCCCTATGAAGTTTTCTGCTGGGCCCCCTCAAGTAGACTAGCGCTGACAAGTCACCTTCACTAAGGCTCAGCTTACAGCACTGACATATTTTGCAGTACTTTACATAGTGTTTTATAGACATGTTACTGACTGTCTCTCAAAGGAGTTCACAATCTAACTCCTGCCGTAGTCAGTCATTGTCTTATGATGCTATTGCAGTCTAATGCAAGGTACCATACATGACGTTCGATTTTTCCCAACATCCGAGAGAAAGGAACAAATATGAAGAAAAAGTTGTGTTTTATCTAATAGTATTTTCTTACACAACCTATCATACACTAAACAATTTCACAAACGATCACCCAGATTTTTTATGTCTGATTACTGATTCATTTTTTGTAAGTGAATGGGAACTGCATTTAAAAAAAATGAAGCAAATACTTACCTAAGGAGAGGGAAGGCTCTGGGTCATATAGAGCCTTCTGTCTCCTCTCTCGGTGCTCTCTATCCTGTGCTGGCTTCCTTCCCCCCCCCCCCTTTTCAATCCCCCACTGAAAGGGTATTTGGAAGTGTTCAGGAGCCGTGTCCTCCAGAAGACGTGGGGCTCCATACTGCACAGGCGTGAGCGTGCAAGAGAGCGTGCTTGCGCAGGCGCAGTACAGGGCCGCCCTTCTTCAGGAGCACTCGGGCTCCCTGAAGACTTCTGAAGCCTCCTTCGGCCGGGTGAAGCAGTATTTGACTAATTTAGTAAAGTACTGCTACCGGGCGAGCCAGCACTGTATCGAAGGGAACCAGGAGAAGAGCGGGAAGGCTCTATACGACCCAGAGCCTTCCCTCTCCTTGGGTAAGTATCTGTCTCATTTTTTTAAATGCGGTTCCCATTCACTTTAAGCGAGAAAAAAAAGAATATTTTTGATTTTCACTCTACTCAATTTGTTGTGTTTGAATAAATCTGATAATCTACGTTTTAATTGTACCATGTATGGGCACCATTAGGATAATTTTTGAGGAGCCAATTAACCTATCTGTATGGTTTTGGGATGTGGAAGGAAACTGGAGTACCTGGAGGAAACCAACAAAACGGTGGAGATCATACAAACTCCATTCCGATAGTGTCCTGGCCCAGATTTGAACCGGAGACCCAGTTCTGCAAGGCGAGAGTTCTGTCCACTACACCCACGTGCTACCCAAGAGCATAATTAGCATAGTTTCCAGGAACAACCAGTCGGACTTTAGTGGTTAAACGGAACATCAACTCTGTTGAGTTGCTCTGGGAAACTGCTCCACTCCAAGTTTTAACAAAACTTTTTGGGAGTTTGTTAAAAAGTAAATTTTCCTATACAGAAATACACAGACATCAGACAGAAAAGAGGGGTGACAGCAGAGAAAACATGGATAGAGTTTGGGTACAAGATGGGGATTATTATTTCTATAGCAAGTGTAAGAGACTTACCTTCATGTCTGATGCCTGGATGGAGCTGTGCAAAGCTGTGCTGCTGGTGTGAAATCCCCTTTTATCAGTACATCTCTTAAAAGGCTCCCGCCTACCGAGTCTGTGTAATAACTAGGGCAGCTGCAAATGCATAACCTCAAGGCACGCTCTGCTGTCACCTCTGTGCACCAGATTCTGCCCGCCAGCCCCAGACCAAGTGACAGCTAAAAGTTTATAGCTTGCAATAAACTGTGTATGCAAAATACAACACCTGAATTATATGTGGTTCTTGTACCTGCAGGAAGCTGTATTTAAAGAGGAACTCAGCAAAGCAAAGAAAAAACACAAAGGCTGGAGGAGATGCTATAGTGAAAGCAGGTGGAGGTGTTTTTGGCCAGGAGCTTAACTAGAAATCACTGGTCCCCCGTGCACAACTTTGGATGCCCAATCCCCCCCCCCCCCCCCTCCTTTCTACACAGGTAAACTGAGAACCAATGTTCTTCAATCGACTAGTGCACACTTGAATGTGTTTTCCCCATGCAGATAAAAACAGACAGCAGTGAAGCACTGCAGGCATTTTCTCTATCAATTACATTAGCTTTTGTGATAAAATGTGCATATTTTCACGCATACAGACCCACCATGGTGTGCAGAACAAGCATACAGAAAACCGACAGACGAGTGTTCTCCCAGCCTTAGCTTATTACACTCACTCTGTCCATCTCTGACTGAGCAGAACTGGCTTTACAGACTTCTCGAGCATTACTACAATATACAGCAGTTGGGTAGAGAGGCTGGGGGCATGGCGCTGTAAACAAGAGCCTGCTGCATACTGAATAGGGATTGTCTTACAAATCTTTATATGATTCGTTATCAGTGGCTGAGCAGATGCAGTCATTAGAACAATTGTGCAGAGAGCAGAACGTTTTTCTCTCTCCGTGCCCTTATTTGTCAGTCTCTCAGGACAGGGAGAATAAACGTCTCCCTCCACGGGGCCACCTGCGGCTTTTGGGCCCCCCTGCGGCTGCATTAATTGCGGGGTCTATTGTTACGTCCCTGTTTTTGGCGTTGGATCCATGTCTGGGCACCAGCACTCCATTCACCTGAATCGTCTTATATACCTGTCAAATAACCCTGGCCCTGTTTATCTTAGTCTCAGCTGCATGGATCCATGTCTGGGCGCCAGCACTCCACTCACCTGAATCGTCTTATATACCTGTCATATAACCCTGGCCCTGTTTATCTTAGTCTCAGCTGTGTGGATCCATGTCTGGGCGCCAGCACTCCACTCACCTGAATCGTCTTATATACCTGTCATATAACCCTGGCCCTGTTTATCTTGGTCTCAGCTGCGTTTGGCACAGGCATCAGGCTATCTTGTCATCAGGGACTTTGGTGTTCATTATGCAAGCATTTTGTATTTTAGGGGGATGGGAGATCTGTAGGGTTAGAAGCTGAGGGTGGATAGGAGTGTTGCGCCCCATGTTTTCAGATACAAGCCTCTTTTCAACGAGAAACTGAAGGCAGTGAAATGAGCAAACAAAAGCATTCATCAGCAGAGGCGGTGGGGAGATAGGACACTGTACTTCAAACAGCTTAGAGAAGTCACACTTGATTACATTCACACCTTTTCCTGGATAAATAAGGGCAGAGGATTGGGGGGGCGGGGCAGCTCGTGCAGCTTTTAGAAACCAAACAACTGCAGGAAAAAAGTTACTTGAATCCCTTTACGTGCTCTTATGCTGGATACACATGGTGCGTTCCCGCTCTCGATTCCCCGCTCGATTCCTGTCCTGACATGTCCGATTCCCATTTCAATGGATCGTTAGGTCGATTTGGCATACTTTGCATGAGAATCGACCTAACAATCATCGAGATGCGCTCGGAAATGCTCGGAAATATTTGAGCGGCCGGGAATCGAGCGGGGCATCGAGTGTGGGAACGCACTGTGTGCACCCAGCATTAGCTAGATACAGCTTTGGACAAGGCTTATTTATGTGAGGAAGTGACTTCAGGATACAAAATGCGTTGTTTTTGTTATTATTAATAAAACAGTCTAAACTTTGGATGTTTTAGTTACCTTCATTTTAAGTAGTTTTTTTACTTTTATTGGGCATCTCCAGTCACTTGTGCCATTTTAACATGCCACCCGTTTTGTTTTCTACCTATCGGTAGCAGAAAAAGCCGAGTCTGATCGAGTCCATGCTACTGCCCAGGCGGCTTGCACGTAAAGTAGCACGGACCCAATCAGGCTCGGCTTCTTCCAATAACCATTTATAAGCGGCTTTCGGGGATCCCAGTGCTGTAATAGGCTGCCGGAGGAGGATGGGGAAGCCTCTTCAGGATCCAGAGGCTTCCACCTCCTGAGGTGAGTACCCCAAATGGGCACTTTTGTTTTCCTACAGGTACACTTTAAGATCTGTGCTCAGCTATATTAAGCGATCAGATGCTATTGCTAGGGCCAGGGGCGTAGCACTAGCCATAGCAACTGCTCTGGGGCCCTGGAGAAGAGGGGGGGTCCAGATGATACTTCATGTGTTCACTATTGGCTTTGCTTTGTTGCTCCACCCTCTGACTTTGTCCCGGTGCTCATGGACTATACACAGTGTGCATTGCATGGGGATGTACATCGGACAATCAATCAATTCATACAGTAGCGGGGCAGGTAGAATTGCCCAAGAGTGCCTAGATATGATGGCCCCACAAAAATGTTGCTATGGGGTCCCATAATGTGTAGCTACCCCACTGGCTAGGGCTACAGTTAGGGGCCCTAATTCTGTACAGATGCATTGCTCTGCCATTGCCTAGCGATGCGTCTGTACATCATAAAGGCCCCCAATCAGTCACAGTAGCAATCAGGGCTGGGCTGAGGTAGAGGCAGGAGAGGCTCCAGCCTCCGGGCGCAGTGTAGGAGGGGGCGCACAACTCACTCAGCTGTCATTCCCCTATTGTGTTTGAAGCAGAAAGAAATAAGAAAAGGGAATACATAGCAGTGACTGCAAGCCAGATAACTAGATATTATGGTGTTGGGGAGGTTGTGGGCCCTGTGGCCCTCTTAGTCTAATAGCAATCAGTGTGTGACGTCTGGGGTGGGAGGGATGGAGGGGCGCACTTTGGTGTCTCAGCCTTGGGTGCTGGAGGACCTTGTCCCGGCTCTGGTTGCAATTGATCCGATCACTATAAACACACAGGTGTGCTAAATGACCAACTAGTAATGAAATAAGGCATGTGTGGTAAAGGCCAAAGAATACATTTTGAGGGGTTTTACAGCCGTGGCACTTGGCATAGAAAAATTAGGAATGGTGAAAGTTTTTTAAAGTATGTATTTACTGCATTTACATCTATTTTTTCCCCATTTAATTCCATTTTTGGAATCGAATATTACCTAGAAAAAGCCTAGATTGTCCTGAAAATAAACTATATATATCTCACAAATTTTCTCACTTAAGTCAATAGGTAAAACCTGAGAGGAGGAGCATAAAGGAAATAGTAAAACTTTGATTGACAGTTTTTAGCTCCACCCACTTCTGGGCATCCCTAAAAATTCATATTTTAATGCCGGTTGACTTGAAGAATATTTGGTCCAAATTGGTGACTATAGCTTCAAAACTGTATGAGTGGCAGCGAATAGGTACATTTTGATTGGTTGGTTTTACCTCCACCTACAGTTAAGCATCCCCCAAAATCCACAGTTTTATTCGGATCAACATCAAGATTATTTAGGCCAAGATTGTAGCTTTAAAACTGCTTGAGTGGCAGCGATTTAAAAACGTTCCCTTTAATAGTCAATGGGGACAGGAGACACAGACACAGGGCCCTGTTCCACCTGCCGTATTTGCGCTTGGTTTTACACCACGATTTGCCGATCGTAACAGTTCTACTGTTGCACTTAGATTTTTGGCTGATCCCAAAAGTGATCGTGCTGCTGCATTTTCATTGCGATTGGCCTATATCAGGTTTATCAATAGCTGCCGCGAATCACCAGTAAAAAAGCGCTCGTTTTAAAAGTTGAACATCTCATTCGGCATCGTAACCCATTTGTGATGCTGACAGTGATTTTTGGTGGAAAAGGGCCCATACAGGGGCTTGTTTGGAAATTATTATTAAAGATTGTGGAAAAATCCAAATAATATCAACATCCAGTGGCGTAGCTTAGGAGCTGTGGGCCCCACTGCAAGTTTTACATTGGGGCCCAACAAGCACTCTGTACATAACAATTAATACGGTGCAACAAATCCTGCCAATGGCAACTACGGTGTCAGAGGTGCAAGAATGGAATGGGGAGCAGTTTGTTAATGATTACCAATATTAAACTTTCTATAGAAGTGATTATTATGAGCACAGGACCAATAGAGAGCTAATACTGCAGTTGAGGGAAGGCCCCTCGGGCCCAAGGCCCCCGATGCGGTCGCAACCTCTGCACCCCCTATTGCTACGCCCCTGTCAACATCATATGCCATAGAGTGTTCTGGAATTACACAATATTCTGGTCTATCACCAGCAGCCAATCTCAGCCTGATTGCAAATAAAATGATATTAAACATATAACAGCACCCCAGGCCTACCAAACAGACTTGATTTTTGCAGATAGTGAGCCTGTTGCTCTTAACTGATACTTGCTTTACTGATAACGATTTCTGGCTTTTGTTTTAACTACCATTTTAGATACTGTTTGGCTTTGACCCCTAAAGCTAGGTACACACGTTACGTTTTATTGGTCGATTCTGCCATTCGATCGATTTTCGATTCGTTTTTCCTCTCGATTTCCTGCTCGATTCTTTTATCTTTTCTTATCAATTTCTATTCACTTCTATAAGAAATCGAGTGGTAAAACGATTAAAAGTAATATTGGACGGAAATTATCAATCGAACGCATCTATCGTACGAAAAAAGTAACGTGTGTACCTAGCATAATGGATCCCTCTTCCCCAGGGGTTCTCCTTTGGCGGAGACGCATCTAATTTTTACTTGACTGTGAGAATAACATTAATCCCAATCTAAATTTTCCCATCAATCTGCTCCAGTGATTCTATTGCTATCATGATCCTGGATGGCATACAGTGTCTAGCCACACCACCGCTGGCAGCAGCATTTTCTACCTGAAAATATTGGCAAATACCCTGCCTAGGCAAGTGCTTGGGGCCTAGTAGGTGTGGATGGGCACCCCTACCACCTTCTTGGACTTCGCATCACTTCTGCTTACCAAAAGGATCAAATCTACTACCTTGCGTAGGGCCCCATTATATCTTCCAGTGATGGCTAACCTTGGCACTCCAGCTGTGACAAAACTACAAATCCCATCATGCCTCTGCCTGCTTAGAGCTGTCAGAGTATTGCAATGCCTCATGGGACTTGTAGATCCACCACAGCTGGAGTGCCAAGGTTAGCTATCACTGTATCTCTGCATTGACAGCATAAAAAATGTCCTGCAGGATAAAAATTGGGAGAACCAGCAGAAGTTAATCTTTACCTTTCTGCTGAAAATGTCACAGCGGCCCATATTCCTGAGGTATACATGTGAGATGATGTGAAGGAACTGCTGATTACCCAGATATCCTCTCTCCCAGAAGCTGACATCATGGATGAAAGCCTGGAGCCCCAAGAACATTACCGACTCTTCAAAGGGACCCTGAGCAGCGCTAAAAGAAGCCTTGTTCACATTGCGTTCCAATCGCGTTAGCGTTCGCGTCGGGCGTTTTTTGATGAGATTTTTTTCTGCACTTCCCGGCACTTGGGTAGGCGGTGCGTTTTTGTTGAAAGCGCTTTTCTAAGCGCTTTTCCAGAGCGTTTTTTTATTCACTCCCTGACGCAATTTATGAAGTGAGCTCTTTGACCCGGAAAAGAATCAATACAATGTATTTATTCTTAAAAATGCGAACGAAATCGCTGCACAAAGCGTTTTTGTGAGCGTTTGCATTTTTCCTATACCTTCCATTGAGGCAAAATTGCCTCAAAAATGGTAAAGGCAGCGCTTTGCTGAGCGAAAAATCCCTCTGCAAAAGCGCTTAAAAAAGCGATTGATACAGCGCAGGGAAAGGCAATTTTAAAAATAAAAAAAAAAAGTTGCTCAGTGCTTGAAAAAGCGCTGGCGATTTATGATATGAACAAGTCCTCACTTGGGGCTTTCTCCAGCCCACAAAGTCCCTCGGCTTACCTCTATAGGCTCATACACACGGGGTACGGCCGTTGCCGCAACCACGTGGCACGCGCGTGTTGCGGCGACAGGTCGCCCGTGTGTATGCCGCGCGCACCCCGAACCGTCGCCCGTCGGAGCTGTCGCCAGGCGATTGACATGTCGCCGCAACTTCGTCGGAACTGTCGCTAGTCCCGCATGTGTATGCGGGCTAGCGACAGCAACCCACACACAGCACACGGAGCTTCCGGCGGGGGGGAGGAACCTCGGCGACAGCTTCCGCCGCATCGCTAATCCATCTGCTGCCGTGTGGATGCAGAGGGGCTTGGCGACAAGCTGTCGCCGAACCGTCGCGCACACGCTCCCGTGTGCTAGCGACAGCTACAATTGTCCCCTGTGTGTACTTAGCTTATGGTCCCGCTGGCGGCTGCGACGCGAAGTCGCCAGGTTAGCGGAGCCACCAGTGGGACCGAAGAACAGGTAATGTATACTGAACTGGGCAGGGGGGGGTTCATATTAGGCACGGAGGTGGGGAGGGGGCATATTGGACAAAAGGGTGGCAGTGTCTGGGATTTATTCGCTCGTCATGCTAGTACCGTATATGTCAAGCTATACTGCTGTGTTCTCTCAGCAGTCAAGAGACAAACATTGTTCACTTCACATTTGTTTCTTATCTCTGAGCTGGTGAAGCTGCCTCTGATGTGAGCGCCCTCTGGTGGCCACATGTGGAACGCGTCCTGGTGTCTATAGAGACGAGGAAGGACGCTGCCTGAGCTGGCACGCTGCACGGCTGCAGGAGGCTCATCCTGAGGCTGGCAGTGATCTGAAGGTCAGAGGTACACAGGGCATGGCTTACACACACACGGGGTGTCATCATATAGTGCTATCCCTGCTCCTAGTACACTGAGCTCTCTATATGTCCTGAGCCTGTCCAGCATAAGGGTGGGGGAAGAAGGAACTCTCCTTGGGCCACTGCTCAGTGTTTACACGGTCAGATGACTCCAGTAATGTTGTCATGGATGTGAAAAGAAGTGACACAAGACGTTCAAGGCCAGCAGTAGCATGCTGAGTATACTTATTTTATGCTACTGGAGCCTGCTTATAGAGCCCAGGGCCATAGCAAAAAAAGGGGGGGGGGGGGGGGGGGGGCAGAGGTTGTGACCGCACTGGGACCCTTGGGGCCCTCCCTTAACAGCAACATTAGCTTTTTATTGGTTCTGTTCTGGTAATAATCACTTCTACAAATGCTTTAAATGGTGGTAATCATTAACAAAACTGTTCCCCATCCCCTGCTTACAGCTTGAATACTGTGGCGGTACTTTGCAGGTTTTGGTGCACCATATTAATTGTTATATAGAGGCTACTTGGGGGCTCCTTAAAGGGGTTCTTTCGCGAAAAAAGTAGGTAGTTAAAAAATGTGACAGATGACAGGTTTTGGGCCAGTCCTTCTTTTTAAGGGGGATTCTCAGGGCTTTCCTTGTTTTCAACAGCATTTCCTGAACAACAGTTGCAAAATCTAACTGACATAATAGTGTGCAAGTGATTAGGGAGGCCGGCTGGTATCTTGCTATTTTGGCAGTTAAACTGCTGTTCAGGAAATGCTGTTGAAAACAAAGAAAGCCCTGAGAATCCCCCTAATGGTGGCCATACATGGTACAATTTTTTCATACAATCTTACCATTTCTATGTAATATAAGGGAACTGCCTAAATTATCCTTTCAGTATATTCACTTAATTTACTCTTATACTACATAGAAATGGTAAGATTGTATAAAAAAAATTGTACCATGTATGGCCACCATTAGATGGACTGGCCCAAAACCTGTCATCTGTCACATTTTTTAACTGCCTACTTTTTTAGCGAAAGAACCCCTTTAACACCGCCACTGATAGAGCCCTTTCATGTTGTGTCAGTTGAATCATAAAGGACAAACGTAAATGCAATGATAGTCCTATGGGGCTATCGCATTGATCGCAGTGTGTTGCGGCGTGGCTGGTTCCAATGCAGTAACGTGCTGCATTAACAGACACTGAGGGGCCTCTAAAACCACGGGGCTGAAAGAATCCCCAAGTAAGTAAAAATCGACTTTTTTTATCCAGGTTCAGGAGTGCCTGCCCCTGGGTCTCTGTGGAGGAGTGTGCCTACCCCTGGGTCTCTGTGGAGGAGTGTGCCTACCCCTGGGTCTCTGTGGAGGAGTGTGCCTGCCCCTGGGTCTCTGTGGAGGAGTGTGCCTACCCCTGGGTCTCTGTGGAGGAGTGTGCCTGCCCCTGGGTCTCTGTGGAGGAGTGTGCCTGCCCCTGGGTCTCTGTGGAGGAGTGTGCCTACCCCTGGGTCTCTGTGGAGGAGTGTGCCTGCCCCTGGGTCTCTGTGGAGGAGTGTGCCTACCCCTGGGTCTCTGTGGAGGAGTGTGCCTGCCCCTGGGTCTCTGTGGAGGAGTGTGCCTGCCCCTGGGTCTCTTACTGTGGAGGAGAGTGCCTGCCCCTGGGTCTCTGTGGAGGAGTGTGCCTGCCCCTGGGTCTCTGTGGAGGAGTGTGCCTACTCCTGGGTCTCTGTGGAGGAGTGTGCCTACCCCTGGGTCTCTGTGGAGGAGTGTGCCTGCCCCTGGGTCTCTGTGGAGGAGTGTGCCTGCCCCTGGGTCTCTGTGGAGGAGTGTGCCTGCCCCTGGGTCTCTTACTGTGGAGGAGTGTGCCTGCCCCTTTGTCTCTGTGGAGGAGTGTGCCTACCCCTGGGTCTCTGTGGAGGAGTGTGCCTACCCCTGGGTCTCTGTGGAGGAGTGTGCCTGCCCCTGGGTCTCTGTGGAGGAGTGTGCCTAACCCTGGGTCTCTGTGGAGGAGTGTGCCTGCCCCTGGGTCTCTTACTGTGGAGGAGTGTGCCTGCCCCTTTGTCTCTGTGGAGGAGTGTGCCTGCCCCTGGGTCTCTTACTGTGGAGGAGGCAGCTCCATGCCCCTCTGTCCCCTGCCTGTCCCCTGGGTTTTGTGCATGTCTGTGTTCTTTGTAATGCCAAATACAGTCTTTAGATTTTTCCTGCGTCGCACTAAAACACATACGTTGGCAGCTTCCATTCCACTGAAAAAATGCATGAAAATGCGTGTGTTGTGCGCTAGGATGGTCCCGGCCGCATAACGCAGCGCACTGTGGTTTGAATGTAAACCTGAAAGTCTATAGACTTTCAAGCTACCTGCATTGCGCACAAATTCGTGTAGTGTGTCATGATGGACAACACTGCACTTTAACCACCAGAACACCGCTCCATGCCAATTGGCGTGGACGCGGCGACTGCCCCCTCAGGGCCGCCTAAAACTGATCAGCGTGCAGTCCTGGGGGCGGAGTTTGCGGGGGATCGCACGAGTCGATGCGCTCGCATCCCTGCTCGAATGACGGAGCTCTGCTCGGTCATCGGCCTCCCAGCGTCGATCGCCGCTAGGAGACTGTTAGACGGCGAAACCGCTGTCTAATCTGAGGCAGCGCTGTACTGTGGACTGTGGACAGACGTGTGACACGGCACTGCAATGCTCAGCTGTTTCATAGGCTGAAGCCTATAACAGCTGATTACGGTGATTGGCTGACTAGCGGGGGGGAGAGAGGGAGGGCTGAGGGAAATAATGTACAAAAAAAAAAAAGGTAACATCTGTTTATAAAATAATAAAATAGATATTTATGTGTGCTGAGTTGGATGGCCCTGCAGCGAGCTGCAGTGGCCTATTTAATGAAAAATGGCCTGGTCTTTAGGGGTGTTTAAGCCCGTGATCCTCAAGTGGTTAAAGCAAACCTGTCCTGTTTGTTCACCGTGATCAATGAAATTCTGTCTTCCATTTTGAAAATGGCCATCACCCCGTAACAGCTTCTGGATCAGCACACTGTTAAACTGTAATATCACCCACTTGAGCCATAGGGAAACATGGACATTACCTTGCTTATCAGTTGTCCTTTCAGTTATAACCGACAGCAACTGATATATTCGCTTCAGCTTCACTATAAGAGTGAATGAGCCTGCACTGTTCCAATGCTCGTAAACAAAATAGCCACACATCTGGAGTATCAGTTTTATGACTGAATCATTTTTGGTGTGAATTTATACAGTACTCCATGTTATCTGCTAAACAACAGAAAAACTGACTTATTTGAGGAGAAAAATGTTCCCTCAGCGAGTGTTTTACTTTTTATTTACTTTTCAAGACGTCAGACATTACTGCCTCATTTGCATAGACAACAGTTTGGTACCTCTTGCTGTGCAGGGAATCAGTAACTTCAGGGTAGGAACACACTAGGCAGAAGCGCTAGCGTTGCGGAAAATGCATATAATGCAAGTCAATGGGCCACATGAAAAAAGCCTATGCTTGCTTTCTGCAATGTGCGTTTTTAAAAACTTGCTGCATATTTTTCCTTAATGCATCTAAAACGCACATACTGAAAGTCAATGGTAACGCAGAGGTATTGCGTTTTAGTCCGTTTTGTATGCGTTTTTTTTAAACCAAGTTTGATGACGTATTTCTGCTTCCTGTTGACTTCCTAGGGATTTGCATAAAACGCATGCAAAACACATGCAATTTATATATGCGAACCGCAAATGCATTAAAACGCAAGAAAAACACATGTGGGGAACGAAAATCCAAACACACTGCAAACGCATATGCAGCCAAACACTAGCTTTCCCGCACTGCCTAGTGTGTTACTACTCTCAGACTGTTTCTTAGTAGGACTAAGTGGTGTAGTAGTGGCTGGATAGTGTAATGGTTAAGGTCTTTGCCTCTGACACTGGAGACCTGGGTTCGAATCTCTGCTCTGCCTGTTCAGTAAGCCAGCACCTATTCAGTAGGAGACCTTGGGCAAGTCTCCCTAACACTGCTACTGCCTATAGAGCGTGTCCTAGTGGCTGCAGCTCTGGCTCTTTGTGTCCGCCAGGAGAAAAGCGCAATATAAATGTTATTTGTCTTGTGTTGTCTAGGACTAGTACTATATGTACCTATGTTTAACTCATCATGTCACATGTCAGTTACATATACGGTACTTTAAAATATGCAGACATGCCAATCACCACTGTGGACCACCTTGTGTTGGCCTGACCATAAATCACACTTCTCAGATCCCAATTTATTTCCCATGTCAGATATTGTTCTCTTTCTGTGTGTGCCCCAGTTATGCAGGCATTTACAAACCGTTCAGTTACCGACAAAGTATCCCAGTCCATACAAAGTGACATGAAACTGCCTTAAAGAGAACCCGAGGTGGGGTTCTGACAATGCTATCCGCTTACAGAGGCTGGGTCTGCCTATACTGCCCAGCCTCTGTTGCTATCCAGATCCCCCCTAAGCCCCCCCTGCGCTCTGCTATCCCCCATAAATCACAGCCGCGTTGTCGACATGCAGCTTGTCCCAGTGGGCTGTGTTTACCTATGTACTGTCAGTCTCGGCGCTTCCCCCGCCTCCTGCATAGCTCTGGTCCCCGCCCACGTCCCTTCCCTCCCCGCTGATTGGAGGGAAGGGACGCGGGCGGGGACCAGAGCTATGCAGGAGGCAGGGGGAGCGGCGAGAGTGACACTACATAGGTAAACACAGCCCGCTGCGTGTCAACAGCGCGGCTGTGATTTATGGGGGATATCAGAGCGCAGGGGGGGGGGGGCTTAGGGGGGATCTGGATAGCAACAGAGGCTGGGCAGTATAGGCAGACCCAGCCTCTGTATACTGATAGCATTGTCAGAACCCCACCTCAGGTTCTCTTTAAGGCCTTGTTCACGTTAGTGTTCACGTTGGGCATTTTTTGAAGTGTTTTTATTTTTTTCTGCGATTCTCGGGGCTTGGGCGGGCGGTGCGTTTTTGTTAAAAGCACTTTTCTAAGCGCTTTTCCAGAGTGTTTTTTTACTTACTCTTTTTTTATGAACTCTTTGACCTGGAAATTAATAAATACAATGTATTTATTCTTAAAAACGCTCACGCAATCGCACAAAGTGATTTTGTAAGCGTTTCGCATTTTTCCTATACCTTCCATTGAGGTGGAAATGCCTCAAAAAAGGTACAGACACCGCTTTGCTGAGCGGATCGCAAACAAACAGCTCAAATGTGAACTCTGTCATAGAGAAACATTGCACAAGCGTTTTTAGGACGATTTTGAAAATCGCTTGAAAAAAGGGCAAAAACGCCCTTAGTGTGAATGAGCCCTGACTGCTGTAATATGGAAATATTGTGATTGTGACTGTACTATTTTCAGCACTACGGAAGATGTTGGCACTATATAAAGAAAAAATAATAATAATTGTCTGTCTAATATATTCTTTTCTAAAGGGAAATGGCACAGAGGATTCTGGGAGAGTTTGATGCCCTAGACAAATATTCTCAGGATCTCCTGGCCAAGCATGTAAAGGTGAGTTGCTGGAAGTCAGGCAAAAATTTACAACCTGATGGACAATATTGGAAAAATAACGCTGCCTTATCAGCAGGGCCAGATTTACATAACAACTAATAGTTACAGAAGACCTGATGCTTTAAACCATGCCCCTCAGAAAATGACACACCTCACATTCCAGGCCTTTCCCCCTTTAAGTTGATGAACATAGCGAAAAAAATATATGCTGAAATAAATGATCAGAGGAACTGTAACCAAGGGTTTCATTTCATCCCAATCAGTAGCTGATACCCCTTTTCCCATGAGAAGTCTTTACCTTTTCTCGAAAAGATCATCACTGGGGTCTGTATGGCTGATATTGTGGTGAAACTCTCCCACAGTCTGATGTTAGGACCATAGGCCTGACAGTTTCCTGTCTGTGAGCCTAGTTGCATTGTGGGAAATAACAGCGGTTTCCAACTGCCAAGCAACCAGTATCTCCCTCTGTGCATATGTATAGCTATAACAAAACAACTTTTAGCTTATCACATTGTTGGGGGGTGTGGTTATAGAAAATAGCCATTGGCGCTGTCTGTTTTTTTTTTTCATGTCTGCCAGCGCTAAAGATGATTACGTGCAGGCTGATTGTGGATCAAACAATATGAACAAATTACATGGCGAATATCAATCATTTCTTGATCTCTTTTCTATTTGTTTACTTCTTGCTTTGCAATGTATTCATGTATTTTTTCCCTTTTCGCTGAAGTTCCTCTTATGATATAAAGTCATGGAATGAAGAAAAGAAAATCCTTCTAGCTACACAACCTCTCTGGATTTTCACTTCTCACCATAATCAGCTGCTTGTTTACATACATGAATTCAGGGGCAAACCCAGGATTTTCAAGGGGGGGATTCCTGAAAGATCTCTTTTGGCAAGCCGCGCACTACCGCACATGCGCTTGCCCACAAAATACACATGATGCACAGCATTTCCCCACAAAATACACACAATGGGCAGGGTTTCCCTTCAAAATACACATGCTGCAGTAGTGTTTTGCCAAAATATATATAATGTGGCGGTGATTAGGTAGCCAGATAACCCCCCCCCCCCCTTTATTACGGATAACGAAATTACCCTATAGTACAGGTGACCAGATGACCCCCCATTTATCGCACAGGTAGCCAGAGGAGGCCCCCATTTACAGTATAGGTAGCTAGATGAACCCCCCCCCCCCCCCCCAAGTAAGGATAGGTAACCACATGATCCCTATTTATCGTATATAGCCAGATGACTCCCCGTTCAGTACATATATCTAAATTCCCCCTTGTATTTTGCCAAATCCCCCTTATATATAGCCAGTGTATATAGCCAGATACCCCTTGTATATAGCCAGGGTATATAGTCAGATCCCCCTTGTATATAACCAGGGTATATAGCCAGACCCCCCCTTGTATATAGTAAGGGTATATAGTCAGATCCCCCTTGTATAGAGCCAGGGTATAGTCAGATCCCCCTTGTATATAGCCAGATCCCCCTGGTATATAGCCAGACCCCCCCCCCTGTATATAGCCAGATCCCCCCCTTGTATATAGCTACTGTACATACGATACCCCCTGTATATAGCTACTGTACATAAGATACCCCCTGCATATAGCAAGTGTATATAGTTATATTCCCCCTATATATAGCCAAATCCTCCCTGTATATAGCCAGTATATAGCCAGTGTATATAGCCAGATCTCCCACTGTATATAGCCAGACCCCCCTGCATATAGCCAGTGTATATAGTCAGATCCCCCTGTGTATATAGCCAGGCCCCCCCCCCTGTATATAGCCAGATCCCCCCCCCTGTATATAGCTACTGTACATAAGATACCCCCTGTATATAGCTACTGTACATAAGATACCCCCTGTATATAGCAAGTGTATATAGTTATATTCCCCCTATATGTAGCCAAATCCTCCCTGTATATAGCCAGTGTATATAGCCAGATCTCCCACTGTATATAGCCAGACCCCCCTGCATATAGCCAGTGTATATAGTCAGATCCCCCTGTGTATATATAGCCAGATCCCCCCAGTGCTATTGAGGTATTCAATATATCAGTGTGCAGCTCCAAATAGAAGACTATTGTTTAATCTACCCATGACAAATACAAAGTGCTGCTTCTGCAAAAAGTTAAATCAGCAAACACCAGCAGTGAAAGGGTTACAGGAGACAGTGAGATGCTGGCTGTGTGATAAGTGCTGGCCTGTTCAAAGCACAGGAGAAAAGAGGAGAGGTGTCACCTTACAAAGAAGTGTCTGTAGCTGATGTCTGCTGCAGTCAGTGTCCCGGCCTGTCCCTTGGGGTTTTAAATCCCAGGAGGCTGGTATTGAGGGAGAAACTTTCCTGCCGAGTGCAGTACATAGGTACCAGGAGAGACAGACATCGACATGCCCCATGGCTGAATACACGGCAGCCCCACTTCCGGTCTCGGTGCATGGGGGTGGTTCCAGACACCCGGAACACCCCCTTCCGTTCGCCAGTGATGAATTGGTAATGTACTGCAGTATATGGCTATCTGGAAAGCGGACTGTAATTTGGTTCTAACAGATGTCTGTCTGAATATATCACTCCATAAATTGTCTGTACTAAAAGCAGCTGTTATCTCACAGGAAACAATACATTTAGCGAACGGCAAAACTGCATTCCAGCAAAAGAAGCATAGACTTACTGTGAAACATGGCGGTGGTAGTATCCTGGTTTGGACCTGCTTTGCTGCGTCTGAACAGGAACGTTTGCTATCATTGCTGGAACTATGAATCATGAATTGTTTCTGGGAACTGTCACATATTACTTCTGTGTACTGAATATCAAGAGTAACTGGGTTGTGCAACAATACAAAGACCCAAAAAAACCACTAGCCTGTCTACCTAGGAATGTTAAAAACTGGCACATCGTGGTGCATCGAACAATATAATCACATTGCTAACGCAAAGCCATTATATTGAAATGGTACGTTCAGATGAATGCGTTAGCAGTGCAGGGGATTCTGGACTCACATGTCTTGCCTCCCTGCAATGCCTCCTTCTATTGATTGATACTACCTATATGTATCAATAATAAATACAGAGCCTGATCAACTTCACTATTTCTCCTAAGTTTTCTCGAAGGTGATATTTTCACATCCTATCAATAAAATGCCTTTAGCCACTTGCCGACTGCCTAACGCACATTGGGGGCGGCAGAGTGGCTCTGTTATTCCTCAGCACCACTATATGGTGTTATCTCGAGAGGAGCGCTCCCGTCGCTCTAAACAGGGGGCCACATCGATCAGCCTGCCAGCCAGCAATCAGCGCTGGCAAGCTGTTTTTTTTTTCATATTATGAAGAAAAAGCCTGTTAGAACTTACCGGTAGCGGTATTTTAACGAATCCTCCAGGATGGCTGCTACGAGGAAGCCTGCTCCGCCCACCAAAGGAAACACCTCTAAATTAAACAATTAGGCAATTAGGTAGCCCTACAAATCCTCCCCTGCCTTCACCCCCTCAGTTATTATAGAGTACCACGTAGAAGGATCCACCCGGAAAACAACCAGACATAGTTATATTAATAATCAATAACCCCCCTAATAGGGAGGGAACTAAGGTAGCCATCCTGGAGGATTCGTTGAAATACCGCTACCGGTAAGTTCTAACAGGCTTTTAACAACCAATCCTCCAGGATGGCTGCTAAAAGAGAGACCAGCGAGAAGTTTAGTAGAGTTACCTTAGGGAGGGATGACGTTTTGTAGAACTTTTCTCCCAAAAGACAAGTCTTGACTTGACAACAGAGCGACTCTATAGTGCCTCACAAAAGTCTGATGACTAGACCAGGTCGCTGCCTTACATATTTGCTCTTAGGAAGCCCCTGACCTTTCCGCCCAGGATGTGGCGAGGGATCTAGTGGAATGAGCATTTACCGCCTGAGGGATGGATTGTCCTGAATTGGTATAGGCTAAAGTAATAATTTCCCTAATCCATCTTGCAATAGTATTCTTAGAAACCTGTAATCCTTTCCTTGACCCTGCAAAGGCCACAAAAAGGTGATTAGATCTTCTAAAAGATTTTGTAGTTTTTAGGTAGCAAAGAAGAATTCTCCTAACATCTAATTTGTTAAATTTTGCCTCTTTCTGATTGGCCGGTGGATCACAAAAAGAGGGAATAATAACATCTTGCGATCTGTGGAACAGAGAAGAAACTTTAGGCAGATAAGTGGGATCTGTTTTGAAGACTATCCTATCCGGGAATATAGTCATATATGGGTCTTTTATAGAAAGGGCTTGAATGTCCCCTACCCTACGTGCCGACGTTATAGCCACCAAAAATGCTGTTTTCAAAGTTAGCCATTTTAACGAAATTGAGTCGAGTGGTTCAAAAGGAGAATCGGTCAAGTAATTCAGAACTAAACTCAGGTCCCAGGGAGGTATAAGCTTTGATGGGATCGGCTTTGATCTGGATACTGCTTTCAAAAAATCAATCACAGCCTGTTCCTTGGCTAATTTAAAATTAAGAAAAAAGGATAGAGCCGCAACCTGGACTCTCAGGGTACTAGGGGCAAGACCTAAATCCACACCGTCTTGCAAAAAATCTAAAATAATAGGTAGAGTTGTTTCTTTTATGCCATTCTTCTTCTTCCAAGAGGCAAACACTCTATAAACTTTACAATAAATTTTTCTTGTAGTCAATTTACGGCAATTGACTAAAGTAGAGATGACTCTTTCCGAGAATCCTCTTAGCTTCAGGGACTCCCGCTCAAGAGCCAGGCCGCTAGGGCAAACATCTGGGGGTTCGGGTGCAAAAGTTTTCCCTGACTCAAAAGGTCCATCCTGGGAGGTAGAAATAAAGGTCCCTGTAGGGACAGTTGAAGTATCTTTGAAAACCATGCCCGTTTTGGCCAGTGGGGGGGGGCCACATAAATTACTAGAGCTGATTCTTGCTCTATTTTTTTCAATACCCTTGCTATTAAGTTGAAGGGGGGAAAGGCATATAGAAGCCCTTTCGGCCACGGTATCGCTAGAGCATCCAGGTGTGACAGGTTGGATGAAGGATGTAGGGAAAAGAAAGTTTTGACTTTCGCATTTTGTGGTGATGCAAACAGATCTACCACCGGTTGCCCCCAATGAGCTATCAACTGGTTGAATACTTCTTCGTTGAGGGACCATTCTGCCTCTGCTCCTGAATGTCTGCTTAGTTGATCTGCTAAAATATTTAGCGAGCCTTTTATATGCACTGCCGAGATTGATTTGAAATTTTCCTCCGCTATTTGAAGAATCTGGAGCGCCAAATCCCTTAGGTCTTTTGATCTCGTCCCGCCCTGTTTTTGAATGTAGGATACTGTTACTATATTGTCGGACAATATGTTTACATGGCAGTCTCGTATGGCTGGGAGAAATTCGAGCAGTGACAATTTTACTGCGAGAAGCTCCCTGAAATTCGAAGATCTCTCTCGAATCTCTGGGGGCCATTGTCCCTGTGCCTGTAAATGCTCCAAGTGAGCTCCCCAGCCTCATAGACTGGCATCCATATAGATTCTATTCAAGACTGGGGGGTTCCAGAGGCGGCCCTGGTTGAGGTTTGCTACCTCCTCCCACCATAGGAGAGACGAGATCACAGAGGGTGGGAGTACTCGAAATTGATCTAGACTCTCCTTGGACTTGTCCCAGACCGTGAGGAACCATTCTTGAAGGATTCGGGAATGAAACTGACCAGACTATCCCCGGAATTGTTGATGTCATTAGGCCCAACAATGATGGAGTCTCCCTCAGGGATACTCTTACTTGGGATCTGAATTCTCGCACCCTGAGAATTAGATTCAGTTGTTTGTCTTCTGGCAACCAAAATCTCTCCTCTATCGAGTCTACCCAGAAACCCAGGAATTTCACTTTCTGAGATGGGATTAACATTGATTTGTCGTAGTTTATCAGCCAACCCAGCTGGGACAGGCAATGTATAGTCATATCTATGTGATGCAGAAGAGTTTGAGCAGAGTCTGCTATCATCAACAAATCGTCCAGATATGGTACTATATGAATTTTCTGCAGATGTAAATAGGATGTCACCTCTGACATTATCTTTGTAAATATGCGGGGAGCGGATGAGATCCCGAAAGGCAGGGCTCGATATTGAAAGTGGTGAACTGTATCCCCCACTCGTATTGCAAATCTCAGGAACCGCTGATATGCCGGGTGTATCGGCACATGCAAATATGCGTCCTGAATGTCCAGAGTCGCCATAAAGGCTTCTTTTGGGATTAAATTTTTTATTGAAAAAATGTTTTCCATGCGGAATTTCTTTTCCTGAATAAATGGGTTTAGCTGTTTGAGGTTTAGGATCATCCTGTATTTGCCCGACGGTTTTTTGACCATGAAAACTCTGGAGTAAAATCCCCTCTTGTATTGGGTAGCTGGGACCCGGGTAATCACATTCTCTTGTATTAGCGAGGTTATTGACTCTAACAGGGCGGATGCTTTCTCCTGATCCCTGGATAGACCTGTGAGTACAAAGTTTTGGGGGGGGGGGGGGGCAGGAGGAGAATTCGATTTTGTACCCCGATTTCATGAGGTCCAAAATAAATGGGTTCGCGGTGACATTTGCCCACACAAGATTGAACCCCTGAAGTCTCTCCCTGACCAGCTCCTTGTCACTTGTTTTCTTTTGCATTAGAAGAGGCTGGTTTGTTAAATAAAAAGGGGGTTCTTGATTTCGCAGAGTTGTATGTCCACCTTTTTCTCGGGGGTTGATATTTTGTGTCATTACGGGCAAACTGCCTTTTGCCCGGGAAATTTTTACGAAAGGGCATTTTTTTCCTTTTGTCAGGAAACTTTTTGCCCTTCTCAGAAGACCTTTCAAGAATATCCTCTAACCCTTTTCCAAACAAAAGGTCACCGTCAAATTTCATAGCACATAATTTCTGCTTAGAAACTAGATCGCCTTCCCAGGTATTTAACCATAAGGCCCGCCTTGCTGTATTGATTAGAGCTAAAGCCCTAGCCGCAGACTTTAAAGATTCAGTCGCAGCATCGGCCAAGAACGCCACTGAACGTGCAATTACCGGGAATGATTCCAGAATAGTCGCATGAGGCGTACCATCCAACAGGTGCTTATTAAGCCCTGCCAGCCATTTGATTAAGTTACGGGACAAGCACATAGCTGAAATTGCTGGTTTAAAGGAAAATGAGATGGATTCCCATGCCCTCTTAAGTAAATTTTCGGCCTTTTTATCCATCGGGTTTTTCAGGACCCCTGCGTCCTCAAAAGACAAATCAGTATTTTTGGAATACTGTGACAAAGCAGCGTCCAGTTTAGGGCATTTATCCCACAAAGCAATATCCTCCTCTTTAAAGGGGAATCTACGTTTACAAGATCTGGGAATATAAAACCTTTTCTCCGGATCTTCCCACTGAGACTGAATAAGCTTTTGGATAGCCGGATGCACCGGAAAGCTTCTACCCTCTGAACACTCCAACCCTGCATAAATATCATCTCTTACTGAAGATGAAGCAGCTGGCTCAGCCAGCTGCTCCGCCTCGTACACCGCTTTAAGAAGTTCAGCAGTTTCCTCCGCATTGAACAGATATTTAGAAAATTTCTGAGGAGCATCCTCTAAATCTTCTAAGTCTGAATCGGGCTCACTTCTCTCCTCACCCTCCTCAAGAGAGTCCTCCACCGATGACGAGACCGCCAAACCCTGAGGTCCTGAGCTTGACTGGACCCCCAGAGGGTTAGGCGGCATCCCAGTAGGAGGAGGAGAGGGAGGGTGGGGAGG
Organism: Hyperolius riggenbachi; assembly: GCF_040937935.1. Taxonomy (NCBI): domain Eukaryota; kingdom Metazoa; phylum Chordata; class Amphibia; order Anura; family Hyperoliidae; genus Hyperolius; species Hyperolius riggenbachi. The sequence continues at coordinate 53,220,599 of NC_090651.1, forward strand.
AGTGGGCAGGAGTTGGGCTGGAACTGCCGGCACTGTAGGAGTAGGTAACTGAGGTACGGTCCATTGAGCCGGGGAGGACATAACTGATCTAAAGGTTTTGAAAGTCGACGAAAACTCTTTCCTCATAGACTCCATAAAGTTCAACATAACAACAGTGGGGTCTGGAGGTTTTGGGGTAGAAGATGACTTTAAACATTTATCACAGCGTGACCTAGTCCAAGATTTTGGCAACTTAGTATCACACTGTCTGCAGCGCCTGGCCTTGTCAGTAGCCTTCTGAGGATGGCTAGAGTCCTCAGGCATTGAAGGGACAGTCTGCAAAACATAATAAAAAAAAAAATACATTTTCTTCAGACCTGTGACTACCCATATGTAACAAAAAAATACAGGTTAACAGGCATTGCCCAACCATATACAATGAAAGAAACAGCGGGCTTTTTGTAAATTTTATTGTGGACAGAGTGAGTCAAAAACTCTACTAAAAGAGGCTCACTCTGTCCACTTCTCACCTGTCCTGATGCCTGTGCGTTGACCGCCTGGGATCCACTGGGTTCAGAGGGAAAGGCGTCTGACTGCTCCATGCCTTCCCTCTGACTCGCCTGCCACTAGGATGCGAATGGCGGAGAAACGCCGCATATGCTTCCGTCTTTAAGCGGAAGCGGAAGTGCGTCATCACGCTGACGCTTCCCTTCCAAACAGGAGTGTTGCGTGCTCTTTCGCGCGCATGTCCGCACCCAAATGCCAGTCTTGTGGAACGCTGGCAACCGGCACATGCTACCTCCTGCCGCGGATGCGGCCAGCCCAGATACTCCATCCAGGCTGCCGCCGCTCCGAGACGCAAAAGCCCTCTGCAGCCACCCAGAGCGGGTAGAGCTCCACACGCAGTCCCATCCATGAAGAAGGAGGCCAAGATCGTGGGAGACAGGTACAGTCCTGCCTCGTAAGGGGTCTTCGGTGTGGGAAACACACTAGAACTGAGGGGGTGAAGGCAGGGGAGGATTTGTAGGGCTACCTAATTGCCTAATTGTTTAATTTGGAGGTGTTTCCTTTGGTGGGCGGAGCAGGCTTCCTCTCTTGTAGCAGCCATCCTGGAGGATTGGTTGTTAACATTTATATAGCGCTGCCATCTTACGCAGCACTGTACAGAGTATATTGTCTTGTCAATTAACTGTCTCTTGGAGGGGCTCACAATCTAATCCCTATTAGATTGTGAGCCCCTATCATATCATAGGCATATGTCTATGTATGATTAGTGTAGTGTATGTATCTTTGTCTAGGGCCAGTTTAGAGGGGAGGGAGGGAAATAAAAACAATATTTTTTTTTCACAGAAAATACAGGTCTTTTTTGATTAATAAAACAAAAAATAAAACTAGCAGCAGCAATCAAATACCACCAAAAGAAAGCTCTATTAGTGGGAATAAAAGGAGGTTAAATTAATTTGGGTTCTAAGTTGTATGACCAAGCAATAAACCATGAAGTGCCGAATTGTAAAAATTGGCCTGGTCACCAGTGGGTATAAACCTCTGGCCCTAAAGTGGTTAAAAGCCATCAGCAACCAAGAAAATACTTTGAATTATTTTGATATTACCTAATTTTTGGTACTGTTTCAGTTGCAGAATACTGAAAAGTTATTTTAAACAGAAGATGAAAAATTATCTCCTAGGAGAAAACTTAGTAGAAAAAAAGTGAATTGGACCAGGCCCAATATATTTTGAATTTCTCTAAACATGCTGCATGCCCTCATTCCCCCCTCCCCGCACATATGAGCACGTGCGTGTGTATGTTGGCGTGCATGTGTTGTATGCGTGTGTTGCTCTGACCTTCTGAACTCCATCTCTGTGACCCCCTTTCTGTAGACACACTAGTAGTGACCACAAGTCTTGTAGATAGCACGTCTGGTGATAGGTGTCTGGCTCTGTCTCTGCACGTTAGACGTTGCTAAAGCAATACGCACCTTTATGTAAATACCGTGTGTGGTGCAATGGAGATCAAACTTTCAGTACTTTTTTCCACAGGAAGCAATTTTAGGTTATAGAGCTAACTTCTGGTTTAGCAATAGGGAATGCAGAGTTTAAGACAGCACCTGGGCTGCTTGACCCCATGGCCCAACAAGAGCCCACCTACAGTCACGGAATTAGGTCTTCATTGTTGCTATAGTGCTAACACTCACTTTTATCTGCAATTTGATTCATATTAATCATTTTATAAACAGCCCCCCCCCCCCACCTCATCTTAGACAACTGTAGCTGGCCTTGGAAGGCAGGTTTGGAGTCTCAGTACCCTGTGATTGTTATATATTATCCATGTCAAACTCTAGCCCGCAGTGCCATCAGATTTGGACCACAAGTGGTTTCCCCTCTTGGTATTATTTTGGCCTGTGAGCACCTGAGTGCTAAGCCTATATGGCTAAGTGCTGAAAATATGACGCCACATGGTAAAAGGAGGGGGGTGCACTAGACACCAGGGAAATGTATAGGCAAGAGAGGAGGACAACTAAACACCAGTGAACTGTGTGAGGGGGCCTTCTAGACACCAGGGAAATGTATGGGGTAGTGAGGGGGCTACTATATTATATATAGAGTGCTGGGGGGGAAGGGCCCACTGTAAAATTTGGACTAGGGCCCATGACCCTGTAGCTACATCACTCGTTTAGTCTTGTGCAGGCAGCTGAGGTCTGTTTCTTTACTTCTGCACCAAGAATGAGAGGAAAATGCTTCTAATGTACAGATCTTCTTCAATCAGGAAGTGGAAACCATAGTAGAAAATAAAAGCCACTGGCTGCAGATTAATTAACCGGCAGCTGTGTCAGCTGCCAGTAAGGTGATCATCAGCCAGTGGCTTTAACCACTTAAAGAGAACCCGAGGTGGGTTCTAACAATGCTATCAGCACACAGAGGCTGGGTCTGCTTATACTGCCCAGCCTCTGTTGCTATCTCGATCACCCCAAAGTTCCCCCTGCACTCTGCTATGCCCCCATAAATCATCAGCCGAGCTGTCGACACGCAGCGTGTCGCAGCCGGCTGTTTACATCTGCAGCTGTCAGTCTCAGCGCTCCCCCGCCTCCTCCATAGCTCCGGTACCCGCCCGCGTTCCTTCCCTCCAATCAGCGGGGGATTTATGGGGGCATAGCAGAGCGCAGGGGGAACTTAGGGGGGATCGAGATAGCAACAGAGGCTGGGCAGTATAGGCAGACCCAGCCTCTGTGTGCTGATAGCATTATTAGAACCCACCTCGGGTTCTCTTTAAGTACTAGCGGTCTCTGCTCCCTTAAAGTCAATTGGAATCGAAACTAAAACAAAAAAAAGCCAGACACTTACGTAAGGAGAGGGAAGGCTCTGTGTCCTATAGAGCCTTCCTGTTCGTCTCTCGTTCCTGTTCCAGCTCAGGATCCCCCATAGCAGCATTCAACCAATTTGGTTATATACTGCTCTAATCCCCCGCTGCAGGAGGCCTTCGGAATTCTTCAGCAGCCCGAGTGCTCCCGAAGATGAGCCGCTCCGTACTGCGCAGGCCCCAGCACCCTCCCTCATGCGTGCACAAAACGAACCGCCTCTCTTTGGGAGGACTCGGGCTCCCGAAGACTTCCGAAGTCTCCCGCGGCGGGGGTTCAAACTGGGAAGCTGCCGCTGCAACAAGGGGACCGGGAGAGGAGAGGGAAGGCTCTATAGGACCCAGGACCTTCCTTCTCCTTAGGTAAGTATCTGGCTTTTTTTTAGTTTCGATTCCGATTCGATTGGTAGTTCCTCAACAGCTGGAGGGCCAAGTTTGCCCATGCCTGCATTAGGGGCATATTTATAAATAAGCATCTACCTACAGTTCGCTCTTTCTTTCTTTGTCTTTAAAAAAAAATCAACTCTTTAAGATTCCTGTATTTATTAAGGGGCAATTCATTAATTATGGTGCCGTTAGAGCTTTCATTGCCTACTGTAATTACCCTAAACACTCAGGTGTTGAACTCCAATCCAGCCATATCCATGCCAGTGTTTAGGATGGACTAATGCTACGTACACACATGCGACAACGATCGTTCGTTGAGAACGACGAACGAACTTTTAATTGATGAAAGAACGACCTAAGTAAAGTTAGTTTTAAAAGGTGTGTAACGATCTGATCGTTAGAACGAACGTTACATCACGTAAAGCAACTATTGCGCCTGCGCATAAAAATGAGAAGTTTCACGGAGAAATTGTGAAATGCGCATGTCAAGCCTAGTACGAACGACCGTTTCCAACGATGTACTACTTTTGCAAACGATCGTCGGTTAAAATCCGCCGAGACAGAACTTTCTTTTGTAGCGATTTGGCTCGTTCGTCGTTTGCCTTAATAGTCGGTGGTTCGTTTTTTGTAACGATCGTCGTTGGTAAAGATCGTGGAACAATCGTTACAAACGACTATAGTCGCATGTGTGTACGCACCTTTAGAAGTTATAAATGGAGGAATGTGTTCTACTTGATGGACCACACTTTTCCTGATTTAGTTCCATCAATGAATTTGAGCTGCTCTAAAATGTGTGAGGACCTCACCCTTAAGGATTGGAGTTGGACATCCCTAAACTATGTTACCATGTTGTGTGACCCTAAAGTATCGATCCACCGCTCTTTTCACGTTAGCAGACCCTCATATTAAAATAGGCCACTGGAGAAAATTGCAGCCTAGTTGCAGTCACAGTGCTAGGGCCTCGATTTTGGTTTTGTGGCCTGCAAACTATACATCTAAAATGTGGTTCTCCATCTAGCCAAAGGTACATTGCTCACAGGTGGCAAAACTAATCGCAGTCTCAACTTCTTGGCCATGCCTTGCTCGAAGTTAGCTTGTTGAATATGCTTCTTGTGACTGTGCAGCCGTCCAAGCTTGTCTATACTGGGAATATTTGCGTAAGGTCAACACATGCCCAGTAGGCTTTTTTTCCTCTGCACTAGTGCTTTGTTACTACTGGGCATGCACAGACCTTGCTCGCACATGCCCAGTACGGTTACAGAGGAACTCCACTGAAAATAGTGTAATAAAAAAAGTGCTTCATTTTTACAATAATTATGTATAAATGATTTAGTCAGTGTTTGCTCATTGTAAAATCTTTCCTCTCCTCGATTACATTCTGCCATTTCTTACATGGTGACATTTTTACTGTGGGCAGGTTATGTAGCTGCTCCTAGCTGTTTTGGCCGTTGGAGACAGCTGTAAACAGCTATTTCCTGTCTGTGAACCTTGTTACATTGTGGCAAACTGTCAAAAGTACCATGGTCCTCAGAGCTTCTTGTCGGAGGGGTTTCACCACAATATCAGTCATACAGCGCACCTTGATGGTCTGTTTGTGAAAAGCAATAGATTTCTCATGTAAAAGGGGGTATCAGCTACTGATTGGGATAAAGTTAAATTCTTGGTTGGAGTTTCTCTTTAAGCTTGTGCACAGATGCCAGCGGGGCTAGGAAAGAAGAGCGTTCCAGACATGGCTAGAAGCAGGGCCGACGCTGCCATAGGGGCAACCTGGACAATTGCCCCAGGGCTCCGGGCCCTCCCAAGTCTCTCCCCCCCAACTTAACTGTTGTTCCCAGTGGCCCCTGTAGAGTCTTCGGCAGAGTAGTGACTTTCCTCTCCCGGAGGGCCCACTTCTCTGTCAGTCCGTGGCTCTGTGCTCTCCCATCTTCATCCTCGTAGGGGCACCGATCCTCCTTGGCCCAGTGCATGTTATTAGGTAATAACTTATGGGGGCTCACAGAGAAGATGCAGCAAATGGTTGGAGCACAGACTGACAGAGGAGTGCGCCCACCTGGAGAGGTGAGACGCTACTCTGGCAAAGACCACCGGGGCCCCGAACAGCAACTGTTAAGTTGGGGGGAGACCTGAGAGCCCGGCAGCCCGCTCAGGGACCCTGGGGGGGGGGGGGAAGGAATTTGGCTTCGACAAAGGGGCCCTGAATGCTGCTTTAGGGAAAGGGAAGCTCAGGTCTGTTGAGTGTGTGTGTGTGTGTGTGGGGGGGGGGTCTAGAGGGTCCCCAAGAAGAGATCTCAGGAAGCCTCAGGACCCTCTAGAGACCACTGCTGAGGTAAGTATCCGGACTTTACTCCTTTTTCTCATCACAGGTTTGCTTTAAATTCCTTTTCTGTAGAGAAGGGAGTGCTGCCCATACTTCCCCAATGGCTCCTTAGAGTTCGGCGCAACAACTAAGGTCGCAAAAATATAAATGTTAGACTTTAGTCTCTGTTGTATTTACACAAGATAAAATTATACTCAGCAGAGATTTCCTAGTAATAGAAAAGGAAATTGAAATGTGAAAAAAAAACATTTTATTTGCTACAGCTGATAATTAACATTGTACAATTTCACTTCCTGATTGTACTTTGTTTTAAAGGGGTACAATTGGGAAAAATGCTACAGTATAACCAAGCAGCTCAGGGTGACCCAATACCAATAGAAAAGTATAGGGAACTAAAAGAGACTGAAAAGCCCTCCTACTAAAAAAAGCACTGCTTAGTGTGCTGCGTCACTATTGATTAGAGATGGCTCGAACCTCCGATTTTAGGTTCGCGAACCTCGAATGTGAACTTCCGCAAAAGTTCAGTTTGCGCGAACTTTTGCGAACCACAATAGACTTCAATGGGGAGGCGAACTTTGAAAACTAGAAACATTTATACTGGCCATAAAAGTGATGGAAAAGATGTTTCAAGGGGTCCAACACCTGGAGGGGGGCATGGCGGAGTAAGTCCCCGAGAAAAATCCGGATTTGACGCACAGCATCGTTTTAGGGCTCGTTTACACTAGTGCGGTGCGGAATCGCCTGCATTTCACCGCGGACGAAATCGCATGCAGGTGCGATTCCGCGTGTGTTTTTGCTGCGATTTCGCTTAGGTAAGGGGATATGCGAATTTAACCATGTCACTGCATGTGTAAATTAACATTAACACCTATGCGAAATTGCATGCGAATTCGCGTCAAAAACCGCATGCTCAACCCGCATGCGACTTCCCTATTGAAATACATTAGCGGCGATTCACGTGCATTCCTCTCGCACGTGAAATCTGACGGCTCTGCCGTGCAGATTTCAGCCGCACACTAAACGCTCCCGCAGACGCACAAGTGGAAACAGCCCCATCCACTTGCATTGCCTATGCGAATCCGCATGCGGACACCGCATGCGGATTCGCTATAGTGGAAACAGGCCCTTGAGGGCAGAAATCACATTGCATGCTAAATTGGAGGCTTAAAGTGCTTTAAAACATCTTGCATGTGTATACATCAATCAGGTAGTGTAATTAGTGTACTGCTTCACACTGACAGACCAAACTCACTGTGTAACGCACCACAAACAGCTGTTTGTGTAGTGACGGCCATGCTGGACTGGTGCGCACCATGGCCAGAGTGCAGGCGATAGCGGTTTTCAAGCCCATATGGTCGCCGGGCTGAGGCAGCTCAATGATAGAACAACAGTGACTGTCCAGCTGATCGAATTTGGTCTGTCCACAATGAAGCAACGACCTTATTATCTTGGGTGTGCCCCCCCCCCCCCCCCCAGAGACACTCATATAGCCGGCGGTCATTGCTTCATTGTGATATGCAAGCCCCTTCACCGCGGCAAGGTAACAATCACGAAGGGGAATTGACACACGTAGGTAAGTGCACTGAACAGGTATGCAGTGATTGGTATTACAAATGTGCAGCTGTCTCACACACAGGTACCGTGAACAGGTAGTCACTGAATGTGCTGGGCCTGGCAGTGGCACAGTAGGAATTACCAAGGGGCCAAGGGCTAGCTGCGACTGACTTACAGGGCTGTTTATGCAACAAGTGTCTGTGGGACACACACACACACACACAAAAAAATAGATCACGAGAACAACATTAGCTCTCAAAAGATCTGTTGAGGGGTGCTTATTAGCAATAAGTATCAGCAATGAGCAAGCTAAAAAGCCTAACAAGAGCCTAACTAAGCTTTCCCTATGTCTACAGCAGGTTCCTCTCCCTTCTCTAATTACTGCAGCCACATGAGAGAGTGAAATGGCTGACTCTGCCTTCCTTTTATAAGGGAGGGGGGGGGGGGGGGGGGGGCTCCAGGAGGGAGTGTAGCCTGATTGGCTACCATGTGTCTGCTGACTGTGATGTAGAGGGTCAAAGTTAAGCCTAATGATGTAGTATAGGGGGCGGGTCAAACTCGCATATAGTTCGCAGTTCACCGCGAACGCGAACCACCGAAGTTCGCGTTCGAATGTGAACCGTTCGGGCCATCTCTACTATTGATATGACAATTTTTTCATCATGACGTCTTAGGCCCCTTTTACACTTACTGCGTCGCCAGATCCCCTAAACTCTGCATCCCATTGCAGAAGCAATGATATCTCTATGGGGCTATCATACTTAGGGCTTGATTCACTAAACCGTGATAACTCATGTAACGGACGCTTGCGTTTTCACGCACAATCGCAAATTTTTGCCCACTATTGCACGAGAAAATTTGCAATTGCGAAAATACGTGGACGCGCAAAAACAAGCTTGAAAACGCTAGTGCGGACGTGATATGAGTTAGTGAATAAAGTTAACACGCCTTATCAGAGTAGCATAGCGAGCGCTACAAACTCATGCCTGCTAATTGGCAAAGGCACTCGTCCTGCACTGTGCCCCTGCGGGTTTGTAGTGCTCGCTATGCTACTCTGATGAGGCGTGTTAACTTTGATAACGTGTGATAACTTTGATAAGATGTGATAACTGCTTTGATAGCAGTTATCATGCTTAAGTGAATCAAGCCCTTAAAGTGAACCAGAGACGAAGCACCCTCATGTATTTTACTATATAAATCAGTGGGAACATTAGAGAAAACACCTACCCTGCTCTCTGTTTCATCCTCACTGCTAAAAGTGTCTGTTATCAGCTGTGATAGCTGAGCGTTCAGTCTGGCTTTGCCAGGAATGATTATAGCTGAGTCATTATAGCAGAGCCACAAGGGGGCAGGCTTGGGCTTGAAAAAACACCATAGAAGACAGACTTAGCTATAATCATTCCATAGCAAAGCTAGACTGAGTGCTCAGTCGGGGATTCTTATCAGAGGTGATAACAGGCAGATTAAACAGAGAACAATGAAACAAAGAGCAGATTAGGTGTTTACTGTCATGTTTCCACTGATTTATAAGGTAAAATGCATGAGGGTGCTTCATCTCTGGTTCTCTTTAAAGAGGAACTCTAGTGAAAATAATGTAATGAAAAAAGTGCGTAATTTTTACAATAATTATTTATAAACTAGTAGACCTAAGCCCATTTAATAACGGGCTCTAGGTTTCTCTCACTGCCTCCACCGCTGCATGTCAGTGCGCTTCCGCCCACCGCGCGCACCCGTCTGCCGTGCACCCCTCCTCGCGCACCCCTTGGTCCCGTCCTCCTCCTGTCCCAACGGCTACACATGCTCAGTAGCCAAAACACGTGGGACACAGGGACAGGAGGATGACGCAGGGACAGTTAGGGTTTTATTATTTATAAATGATTTAGTCAGTGTTTGCCCATTGTAAAATCTTTCATCTCCCTGATATACATTCTGACATTTATCACATGGTGACATTTTTACTGCTGACAGGTAATGTCTGTGGAAAGAGATGGTGCATTTTTGGCAGTTGGAAACAGCTGTTATTTCCCACAATGCAACAAGGCTCCCACAGTGTGAAGTCGGTACCTAGGTGCTGACATCACACTGTGGGAGGGGTTTCACCATAATATCAGCCATACAGAGCCCCCTAGTGATCCGTTTGAGAAAAGGAAAATATTTCTCATGGGTAAGGGGGTATCAGCTACTGATTGGGATGAAGTTCAATCCTTGGTTACGGTTTCTCTTTAATGTGGTGCACTGTGGTCCGGCAGGTCCCCGCATGGCAACGCATTGCATACAGTGCGGTATTGATTTATACTTTTTCCGCCCCTAGGCCAACTGTCTTGCAGCTCCCCTTCCATGTGCAGCACCCACTCCTATTCCTTGTGCAGCCCCCTCTTCCATGTCTAACATTCACATACAGCAGCCTCCTTCAGTTCTGTACCGGTCCCTTGGGGCAGTAGCTCCCTATTTCCATGTGTTGCTCCTTGTTTGCAACCTCTGTACTCCATTTGCAGCCTGTTCTTCCATATGCAGAAATCCCTCTTCCATGTCCAGCGGCCCCTTGGCCAGCTGCCGCCCAAGGTTCTTTTTTCAAAAATTACATCGGAAGCCGAAAGCCTTGCACTAAATACTGCTTATAGCTTATTCCAGGCAACAGTCTCCTGGGGGGGGCACAATGGACAGTCTAACTAAATGTTTTGTTCAGAAATGACATAAATCTGGTCACTCACTTTTCCACACAGGCCTCTGCCCTTTCCATAGCTGTTCTTCTGACGAGTGACTGTTGTTTTCTAGAAACAGAGCATGAGTTACCTGCATGGATTGGGGTCTCTAAGTATCCCTCTGACATTTGATTTTGAACTGGAAGATGAACAGAACAGAGCGAGAAAATTGGACAGCATCAAGTTGCCCCTTGAAACGCAGAGTTCTTCAGAACTGTCTCAAAGGTGCGCTTAGTCCTCAGTACTGTGTGACCGTATGTGATAGAGCTGCTTATTGCCTTCGGTGCTGTGTGACCGTATGTGATAGAGCTGCTTATTGCCTTCTGTACTGTGTGACCGTATGTGTTAGAGCTGCTTATTGCCTTCTGTACTGTGTGACCGTATGTGTTAGAGCTGCTTATTGCCTTCTGTACTGTGTGACCGTATGTGTTAGAGCTGCTTATTGCCTTCTGTACTGTGTGACCGTATGTGTTAGAGCTGCTTATTGCTTTCTGTACTGTGTGACCGTATGTGTTAGAGCTGCGTATTGCCTTCTGTACTGTGTGACTGTATGTGTTAGAGCTGCATACTGCCTTCTGTACTGTGTGACCGTATGTGTTAGAGCTGCTTATTGCCTTCGGTGCTGTGTGACCGTATGTGATAGAGCTGCTTATTGCCTTCGGGGCTGTGTGACCGTATGTGTTAGAGCTGCTTATTGCCTTCTGTACTGTGTGACCGTATGTGTTAGAGCTGCTTATTGCCTTCTGTACTGTGTGACTGTGTGTGTTAGAGCTGCTTATTGCCTTCTGTACTGTGTGACTGTGTGTGTTAGAGCTGCTTATTGCCTTCTGTACTGTGTGACTGTGTGTGTTAGAGCTGCTTATTGCCTTCTGTACTGTGTGACTGTGTGTGTTAGAGCTGCTTATTGCCTTCTGCACTGTGTGACTGTATGTGTTAGAGCTGCTTATGGCCTTCTGCACTGTGTGACTGTATGTGTTAGAGCTGCTTATTGCCTTCTGTACTGTGTGACCGTATGTGTTAGAGCTGCTTATTGCCTTCTGTACTGTGTGACCGTATGTTTTAGAGCTGCTTATTGCCTTCTGTACTGTGTGACCGTATGTGTTAGAGCTGCTTATTGCTTTCTGTACTGTGTGACCGTATGTGTTAGAGCTGCGTATTGCCTTCTGTACTGTGTGACTGTATGTGTTAGAGCTGCATACTGCCTTCTGTACTGTGTGACCGTATGTGTTAGAGCTGCTTATTGCCTTCGGTGCTGTGTGACCGTATGTGATAGAGCTGCTTATTGCCTTCGGTGCTGTGTGACCGTATGTGTTAGAGCTGCTTATTGCCTTCTGTACTGTGTGACTGTGTGTGTTAGAGCTGCTTATTGCCTTCGTGACTGTGTGACTGTGTGTGTTAGAGCTGCTTATTGCCTTCTGTACTGTGTGACCGCATGTGTTAGAGCTGCTTATTGCCTTCTGTACTGTGTGACTGTGTGTGTTAGAGCTGCTTATTGCCTTCTGTACTGTGTGACCGTATGTGTTAGATGCTGCTTATTGCCTTCTGTACTGTGTGACCGTATGTGTTAGAGCTACTTATTGCCTTCTGTACTGTGTGACCGTATGTGTTAGAGCTGATTATGGACTTCTGTACTGTGTGACCGTATGTGTTAGAGCTGATTATGGACTTCTGTACTGTGTGACCGTATGTGTTAGAGCTGCTTATTGCCTTCTGTACTGTGTGACCGTATGTGTTAGAGCTGCTTATTGCCTTCTGTACTGTGTGACCGTATGTGTTAGAGCTGATTATGGACTTCTGTACTGTGTGACCGTATGTGTTAGAGCTGCTTATTGCCTTCTGTACTGTGTGACCGTATGTGTTAGAGCTGCTTATTGCCTTCTGTACTGTGTGACTGTATGTGTTAGAGCTGCTTATGGCCTTCTGTACTGTGGGACCGTATGTGTTAGAGCTGCTTATGGCCTTCTGTACTGTGGGACCGTATGTGTTAGAGCTGCTTATGGCCTTCTGTACTGTGTGACCGTATGTGTTAGAGCTGCTTATGGCCTTGGGTCACACTCCTGGATTTTTCATTGTTAGCTACGTGAAAAGGGGACTGTGCCATTACTCATACACTTCACATATTTGATGCAGCTGTCTGAAATAAATTACCGTATTTTTTGGACTCACCTAGGTTTAGAGGACAAAAACCTGGGGGGAAAAATATATATATATATATATATATATATATATATATATATATATATATATATATATATATATATATACCAAACCCGGTGCATCCATGGTAATGGGGCATCGTATGGATTGCGCCCCCTTTGTACCTCATGCCCCCTTGTACCTCTTATGCTTCCCTGTGTCCTTCTCTTCCCCCCTTGTGGCCTCCTGTGTCCCCCATATGTCCGCCTCTGTCCTCCTTGTGTCCTCTTCTATGCCCCTTTGTGTCCCCCTGTTTTCTCTCCTGCATGGGCTCAGTACAGGGAATCCCAGACATGGTGGCGGGTTGGAGGTTTGTATTGGCAGCGTTCACAAGTCAGGAACTCCCTGCATTTGGACTATAAGATGCAGTGACTTTTTCCCCCCACTTTTGGGGTAGAAAAAGTGAGTCTTATAGTCCAAAAAATACAGTGTGTTTAGAAAAGTCAGTCATGTATCCCAGAGGTCCATCCAGAAGGCCCGACACCCGCTCAGTGACGTGCTCTCTGCTGGGGAGGAATAAATCGCTGGAATTCCCGTCGGTCCGCTCATGCGCACCGCATCACGCTCCAAAAAAACTTAGATACTTGCCTCAGTAGGGTAAAAACTCTGCACTCCTCCTGCACTGTGCTGATACCCTCAACAATATTCTACACTAAAGTCAAAAGATTGCTAATGTCCGCACTCCCCTTCATGTACCAGTAGGACCGCACTGCACAGGCACAAAGTACGGCCGGCGCGGCACAGAGCCGCTTGTTCAGTTCTGTGCTACTGCAAGGATGTGAACCCACTTGCTGCTGCACTCATATGCAGAGGGGAGCGTGACTGCGAAGAAGAGGGTCCTGGTCGAAAGGATCAGGAAAGCCTCTGAAGCATATAGAGGCTTTCCCCTACGGACGTAAGTATGTAATTGTTTTTCTTAACCACTTGCCGACCAGGGGAATTTTCACTGATCGGTGCTGCGTGGGCTCTACAGCCCGCAGCACCGATCAGCAGTGCAGCAGGGCGATCAGACTACCCCCCTTTTTTCCCCACTAGGGGGATGTCCTGCTGGGGGGGTCTGATCGCCGCCGGCCATTAGTGGGTAGCGGGGGGGGGGCTCCTCAAAGCCCCCCTCCGCAGCGTTTTGTGCGCTCCCTCCCTCCCCTTACCTCCCTCTCCCTTGCTGGGCTGCGCAGGACGGATATCCATCCTGCGCATTGTGGGATAGGCTTCAGCCTATCATATGCCGCCGATCTGACTTACGGCGCTGCTGCGCAGCAGCGCCGTATGATGTAAACAGCGGGGATTTCTTCCCCGCCTGTTTACATTTTGCCGGCGAGCCGCTATCGGCGGCTCTCCGGCTGTTCACGGAGACACCCTCCGTGAACTGACATGGAAAGGCCGCTCGATCGAGCGGCCGTTTCCATGGTAACCCACAGACGACCAGTTTACGCCAATCGGCGTTAGCTGGTCGTCAAGAGGTTAAAGAACAAGCGACACCCATGCTAACCTAGAAATAAAAAACACATATATAAGTAGATAAATACTACTTCTACTTATATAACAGATGTATTGCACTGTCCATGTTATGATTCCTGTGAATTTAGCATCTTTATCACTTAATGCACTCAGACTAGTTGCTGTTGAAATTTGATTTTTATGGTGACAATCCCACTTTAAGTTACAGGTTCACTTTAAAGTTCCATATACACCTTAGAATAAACTAAAGACTGCCTCAGGCAAGAGTCTACTGAGTGTACAGCGGCCCAAATACATCTGCATGAGATCCATTGTTCTTTCCTGAGCTCCACCCCCTCCGCCATGTGCCTCACATTGTCCATCCGCCGCTCTCCACAGAACACACTGCTAGCCTGCAGGCTAAGGACATGCCTGTACAGCCTCGGTCACAAACTGTCAGCTGAGGGATCATGTCCCAATCCCTACCAAGCAACAATAGTTAGCAGTGTATACAAGGTTTAAGCCTGCTGCACATCTTCAATTTTGATTCGCCTGACTGACCAATTTTAATACCTTCATATAATTTGAGGACCAACAGATTTTGAATACTATGAGTAGATGGTGTAGGTAAAATCTCATAGTACATAGAGGTGGTAAAATTGGGTAACGATTGGCCAATCAGAGTTGGAGGTGTTTACCAGGTTTCAAGGTTGCGTACACACACGCAATTGTCCAATGTGCTGATCAGCCTCATCTCTGAAAACAGAAATTCCTTGTTTATAGACTGAGGTTGAGATTTGTACATTTTTACATGCTTTATTTGTTATTTGTGTGTTTGCTGTGTGACCAGTTTACAAGTATGCGGTATGTATAATGTCACTTATAATGTACTGTTCCTGTATGATTTAGTATGTATCCCTCTGTTTGTTTACCAGACGTGTAATCATTAACGATTATGCAAAACCTGTCGTTAGGCCGTTTACTGCAACAAGTCGGTGCACTTTCAAGGAAGGTAAATTCCATTTATTTCTTACATTTTCTTTTTCCCTGTATCATATAAGTTATTTTTAACCTCTTCTTGCAAAATAAACATTTTGAATAGTCTGTTTTTTGCACTTCTTGACGTTTTAGAAGGATCTGTGTTGCAGGGAAGAGGATCAGGCTGCAGCCACGGGTGCCGATTGGGGGGGGGGGAGGAGGGGGCACGCATGTGCGTGTGGCGTCTTCCCGTCACCTATGGGTGGTCGGGAAGTGGTTAAAGAGAACCAGAGACGAAGCACACTCGTATTTTACCATATATATCAATGAGAACATTAGAGAAAACACCTACCCTGCTCTCTGTTTCATTATTTACTGTTCAGATTGCTTCTTATCAGCCCAGATAAAATCCCCGACCGAGCATTCAGTCTGGCTTTGTTCAGGAATCTTTATAGCTGAGTCTGTCTTCTGTGTGGTCTTTTCAAGCCCAAGCCTGCCCCCTTGTGGCTCTGCTCAGGAATCATTATAGCTGAGTCATAGCAAAGCCAGACTGAATGCTCAGTCGGGGATTTTATCAGGGCTGATTAGAAGCAAGCTGAGCAGTGAATAATAGAACAGAGAGCAGGGTAGGTGTTTACTGTCATGTTCCCACTGATATATATGGTAAAATACATGAGGGTGCTTCGTCTCTGGTTCCCTTTAAAGTAGATCTTAAGATTCCCAACAAACTAGGACTTTAAATAAATGCTCCTATCTTGAAGGCCCTTTCAAACCGAGGCGGTGCGGTGCTGTTTTTTTACCGCACCACACCTCTATACAATGAAAGTCTATGGAGACTTTCATATTGGGACGTGATGGAAGTGACGTTTTCACCGCATCCCTGCCGCAGGTCAAGAACTACGTTAATGCTGCTGCGCTGCGTCGAGTTGCGGCGATCTACATCGGCCCAGAAGTCATGTTAGTCTATAGCGACACGTCGTTTTTTTTTTAAAAAAATCACCGTTGCGGCGCGCATGCGCGGAAGCGTATTCTTACAATATGCTTGCGTGCACTTCCGCATACCAGAAGCAGGAAGTGATGGCGCACATATCCTGCTTGGCCGGTGGTCAGACAAGAAACACCGCGCTATTCCTGAAGGCCTGTTTTTGACAGTGCAATGCGGTTCATCGGGCGCACCGCGCGCATTGCTAACGCTGGTTTATGGTGTGAAACCGGCCTAAGAGTAAAAATAACATTTAGTTTTATTTGCAGAATTGAATATTTTTTGGCAAAATGAGCACTTGTCCTTGCGGAAAAAGCATAAAAGTTTCATGCGCATTTGTCCTTGCGGAAAAAGCATATGACTTTCGAAGCACGATTTTGTATTTGCGATTTTTCTATTTCTTATTGAACAAACATTTATGGGCATTTTGCGACTTTTATATGCATTGGAAGTTTTGCATTGCAATATTTTTGTGAATCTCAATGAAGCTATATTGCATAAAAATACATCTACAGTATTTGACTTCAAAATTGCATGCAGTTTTTTTTTTTCAAAAGGCACTTTTTATGCATTTTTTTGCATTCTCATTGAATTGCATTGAATTCAAATCACACATCTCAGAAGAAAGAATGCAGACCTCCCGTCCATATTTTTAGAATACGCAAAGAATACCCTGCCTAAAAGTTATGACTAAAGGCCTGCATAGACGTGCAGTAGCAGTCATGTGAATGCACATGTAAAGCAGAGATGTCGCGAACATCAAATTTTGGGTTCGCAAACGTCGAACTTTCGTAGTTCACGTGAACCAGGCGAACCGCCATAGACGTCAATGGGCAGGTGAATTTTAAAACCTACAAAGACTGTTTCTGGCCACAAAAGTGATAGAAAACTTGTTTCAAAGGGTCTAACACCTGGACAGGGGCATGCCGGAGGGGGATCTATGCTAAAAGTCCAACCCAAAATTACGGAGTTGACGCAGAGTTGGGTTTTAATCCCTAAAGGGCAGAAATCACATTATGCACAGCTCTGGGTGCCAGTTGGCTCTGTGGAGTATCAGACACATAGATATGCAATAGTTCGAACACAAAACAGTGATAACAGAGGCAATAGAGTAGTAGAGTGCTTGTGTAATGTAGCACACAATTATAGTAGTGGGCACAGCTCTGGGTGGGTGCCTGTGGGCTGTGGAGTGTCGCGCACACGCAAAAAAAAAAAAACAGAAGAAGGATGAAGTAGCCCCCAGGAGGGCTTTTTGGGGTGCTTTCACAGCAAGTCAGTCAGCAAGGAACAAGAAAAAAACAGGCCTAGCTAACGCTTTCCCTATCTCAACAATGTGTCTCTCCCTTCCTCTCACTATTCCAACTGAAGACAGACTGGAACATGGCCGACGCTGCTACGTTTTTATATGGGGCAGGGGTCCGTGAGGGAGTGCAGGCTGACTTGCTGCCATGTGTCTGCTGACTGTGATGTAAGGGGTCAAAGTTTAGCCCAATGATGATGTATGGGGGCAGGTCGAACACCGCCATGTGCTTGCGGCGAGCACGTATATCTGATCTTCGCCAGAAAAAGCTAGCCGGTGAAGCCTTTGGGCCATCTCGAATGTGAAGTCACTCTTGAAACCTGAGGTGTGAGACCAACGGAAGATGCCATATTTATTTCCTTTCAAACAATACCAGTTGCCTGTTATTGTTGCTGATCTTTTTGGTCAGTAGGGTCTAAATCACACACCTGAAACAAGCATGCAGCTAAACTTGCCAGATTTGTCATAGACATCTGATCTGCATGCTTGTTCAGGGTCTGCGGCTTAACCCTCTGGGGGATAATCCCGAGCTGAGCTCGGGGTAAGCCGCCACAGAGGATTTCTCAGGCCCTGGTGGGCCGATTTGCATAATTTTTTTTTTGTTGCACGCAGCTAGCACTTTGCTAGTTGCGTGTATATACCGCTCGCCGCCACTCCGCGCTGATTCGCCGCTACCCGCCGTGCCGCGCCGCTCCCCCCCCAAGACCCCGTGCGCAAGCCTGGCCAATCAGTGCCAGGCAGTGCTGAGGGGTGGATCGGGACTCCCTCTGACGTCACAACGTCGTTGACGTCATCCCGATCGTCGCCATGGCGACAGGGGAAGCCAAACAGGAAATCCCGTTCTAAACGGGATTTCCTGTTTGCTTTGATTGCCGGAGGCGATCGGAGGGGGTGGGGGGATGCCGCTGCACAGCGGCTATCATGTAGCTAGCGCTAGGCTAGCTACATGATTAAAAAAAAAAAAAAATTAAAAAAAATGTGCTGCGCCGCCCCCTGGCGATATTATTGTATCGCCCAGGAGGTTAAAGTATTAGAGGCAGAGGATCAGCAGGACAGCCAGGCAATGTGCATTATTTAAAATAAAATAAACATGTCAGCCTCCATTTCACTCTATCCTCGGGTTCCCTTTAATACGTCTGGTCAGCCTTTTCAGTTGTTCGGCTCTATGGAGATTGGAGATGGAAGGGGGTAGACGAGCCAAAACAAACTGTTGTCAGACATTAGAAGGCACCTGCTTAGACTTGCAAACAGTGACCAAAACTGCTTTGAGTGATCATTTTGGGTAACTTAAGTTGCAAGTGTGTTTGGGCTTTTAAGCTGGGCTTACTGTCCCATACACACTCTAGATTAAAGGCAACCTGCAGTTTAGTGAAAAAAAATGCAGTTTTACTTACCTGGATCTTCCACTCACCCCCTGCAGTCACCCTGTGCCCACGCCTGAACAAAACAATCCTCCGGTCCCCGCCGCGGCTAAGTTTTTATTTACCCCGACTGGCCTGTGAGGCTGTGCGCGTCCTCGTTCACGCTCCCGTTGCCAGTAGCGTCCTGTACAGACGCAGTAGAGAAACGGGAGCGTGAACGAGGTCGTGCACGACCTCACAGGCGCAGTGGCCATTGACTGGCCAACCGGGAGAAATCAAGCCATTGGCGGGGGACCGCAGGATCGGTTTGTCCCGGCATGGGTACAGGGTGACTGCAGGGAGGCCGGTAGAAGCCCCAGGTAAGTAAAACTGCCTTTTTTTTTACTAGACTTTAGGTTCTTTTTAAAGTCGGCTGAGGCGACTGAAAACTACCGCCTCGGCCGATAATCCAGTGTGTGTACAGCAGCCACAGGCCACCGCCTGGCCAGCCATCCCCCTGGCATATCAAATCAGCTGAGCCATGGCCAAATAGTTTTGTTCTCACCGCTCACACAGCCCTCATGATGTCACATCTGCGCTGCTTCCTCTAAAGCCCCCCCCCCCCCCCCATTGTAAAAGTATGCGCTGCCAGCCTGTAGGCTGACTACATGTCTGTTCAGCCTCAGTCCAGGAATTTCACCCTAGAGATCAGGTCTCAATCTCCATCGGGCGACATCTCTTGAGTGTGTATACGGGTGTTTACTGGGAGAGACGACGGGACAGAGAGCGTACAGTAGCAATGTCAGTGCCAGCTCTCTGCCACACATCTCTGTATTCAGGGCCGGTTCTCTCATGAAGCAAGATGAAACATTTGCATCAGGCGCAGAGATTTCAGGGGCAGCATGTTTGTACTGTGTGTACCTTTCTGAGGAGGAATGGAGAGGTTGAGGGTGAGCAGTTTGTTTGTCACAGACTCACAACCAGCCAGCGTGCTATTGTGTTGAGCTGCAGCATGTCAAGTGAGAACATTAAATGAAGCAGAGTAAATTGTCGGGTGCTGCACTGCTGTGCGATCATTCCAAATTGGGGAGGGGGGGTGTTGCATTCTCACAAGTTTGCCTCAGGCAGCAAAAAGTCTAGTATCAGCCCTGTCTGTATTGCATTGAGAATTTTTATAAAGGAAGTAGTGAGTGTCAAAGAGCATTAGGGCCTTTTCACTCTAGCGCAGTGCGGTGCAGCATTTCACCGCAGCCTAGCGCTACGGCAATGTATTTCTATGGGGTAGTTCACATTGCATGTGGTGCAGTGCACTGCGCCGGAAATACCCTATCTATCGCGTACACATACAGTGGGATGCGAAAGTTTGGGCAACCATGTTAACCACTTCACCACTGAGGGGTTTTACCCCCTGAGCACCAGAGCAATTTTCACCTTTCAGCTCTCCTTCCATTCATTCGTCTATAACTTTATCATTACTTATCGCAATGAAATGAACTATATCTTGTTTTTTCCGCCACCAATTAGGCTTTCTTTAGGTGGGACATTATGCCAAGAATTATTTTTTTCTAAATGTGTTTTAATGGGAAAATAGGAAAAATGTGGGGAAAAAAATAATTATTTTTCAGTTTTCGGCCATTATAGTTTTTAAATAATGCATGCTACTGTAATTAAAACCCATGAAATGTATTTGCCCTTTTGTCCCGGTTATAAAACCATTTAAATTATGTCCCTATCACAATGTTTGGCGCCAATATTTTATTTGGAAATAAAGGTGCATTTTTTTCATTTTTGCGTCCATCCCTAATTACAAGCCCATAGTTTATAAAGTAACAGTGTTATACCCTCTTGACATAAATATTTAAAAAGTTCAGTCCCTAAGGTAACTATTTATGTATTTTTTTTAATTGTAAATTTTTTAATTTTTTTTTAATTACAAAAAAAAAAAAAAATGGGTGTGGGAGGTAATGAGTTAATTTTATGTGTAAAAGTCATTTATTTGTATGTGAAAAATGTGTAGGGTGTAGTTTACTATTTGGCCACAAGATGGCCACAGTAACTTTTTGTTTTAATGCGACCTCCAAGCTTCCTTCCGGAAGCTTGTAGGAAGTATAATGAGGCTGGACACGTGAGTTTTTTCTCACAATGATCGCGCTGCCCATAGGAGAGCAGCGGATCATTGCGGGGCTTAGATCAACGAACAGGAATGGATTTTCCCGTTCATTGATCTCTGGGCGAGCGGGCGGCGGCGTGTTTACTAGCGGCGGGCGGCGTGTTTACGAGCGGGAGCGCGGACAGCGTCGGGAACGCGGAAAGTACGTATTTCTCCGTCCCTGGTTGTTAAAGGATGGAAAAAGGGGCGGAGAAATACGTACGCGCGGGGGTAAAGTGGTTAATCGTCATGATTATCCTGTATAAATCGTTGGTTGTTACAATAAACAATGTCATTTAAATATATCATATAGGAGACACACACAGTGGTATTTGAGAAGTAAAATGAAGTTTATTGAAGTTACTGAAAGTGTGCAATAATTGTTTAAACAAAATTAGGCAGGTGCATAAATTTGGACACCACCAAAAAGAAATGAAATCAAAATTTTGTAGATCCTCCTTTTGCAGAAATTACAGCCTCTAAACGCTTCCTGTAGATTCCAATGAGAGTTTGGATTCTGCTTGAAGGTATTTTGGACCATTCCTCTTTACAAAACATCTCTAGTTCATTCAGGTTTGATGGCTTCCGAGCATGGACAGCTCTCTTAAACTCACACCAAAGATTTTCAATTATATTCAGGTCTGGGGACTGAGATGGCCATTCCAGAACGTTGTACTTGTTCCTCTGCATGAATACCTTAGTGGATTTTGAGCAGTGTTTAGGGTCGTTTTCTTGTTGAAAGATCCAGCCCCGGCGCAGCTTCAGCTTTGTCACTGATTCCTGGACATTGGTCTCCAGAATCTGCTGATACTGAGTGGAATCCATGCATCCCTCAACTTTGACAAGATTCCTAGTCCTTACACTGGTCACTCAGCCCCACAGCATGATGGAACCACCACCATATTTTACTGTAGGTAGCGGGTGTTTTTCTTGGAATTCTGTGTTGTTTTTCCTCCATGCATATTGCCCATTGTTATGCCCAAATAACTAAATTTTAGTTTCATCAGTCTACAACACCTTATTCCAAAATGAAGCTGGCTTGTCCAAATGTGCTTTAGCATACCTTAAGCGGCTCTGTTTGTGCTGTGGGCGGGGAAAAGGCTTCCTCTGCATACAATATCTCCTTGTGTAAAGTGCGCCGAATTGTTGAACGATGCACAGTGACTCCATCTGCAGCAAGATGATGTTGTAGGTCTTTGGTGCTGGTCTGTGGGTTGACTCTGACTGTTCTCACCATTAATTGTTTATCTGCGATTTACTCTTTTGAATTCCAATAATTAGTTCTAAAGGTTTTGGAATCAATAAAATGACAACCGTGCCTAAATTTATGCACCTGCCTAATTTTATTGAAACAATTATTGCGCACTTTCTGTAAATGCAGTAAACTTCATTTCACTTCTCAAACCTCACTTTGTATGTCTTCTATATGATATATTTAACTGACATTTTTTATTGTAACAACCAACGATTTATACAGGAAAATCATGACGATTAACAACGTTTGCATTTCGCATCCCACTTTACCTACGTTACTGTGTGACTCCTGCGGCGACGTGTGGGAGACCGAATGTCATGTAAGTCTTGGGTGACGCTTGTGTTTTACAAAGACCGCCGCAAGTTCTAAGTGTTGCACATGCTTGGAAGTGTATTTTGTGTATTTTGTCAATACGCTTCCGCGAACGTCATCGATTCATCCACAGGAAGTGAGTGCTAGAACCTCATTTCCTGCTTGGCCTGCCGCCATAAGTGGATTAAGTTGGTAATCCCCGAAAGTCTGTTTTTGCCCCTGGGCCGCACTGCTATCGCCAATGCCAATACCCAGTCTGAAAGGGGCCTAATACTGGATTGTGCACAATTTCAGTATCTACTAAAAACAGTAACATAATAACTATTGCATGTCTGTCATACACACCCTTCTGTCATTGTGAAGTTATTTTTGTACAGGGCAGGGTTCAGTAAGATATAGAACAGATTTCCGGTCCTCAGATAACAGTACTTTTTTCTGTTGTTGATAAGATTCTATGATGGATAATCTTTGTTTCCTTTATTAGCTGTTTATCCACAGATTCCATATACTGGTAGATGGTCAGCAGATTCGACTTTCAGATCCCTCTCTGACTGCATCTTGCTGATCGTCGAGCCTGCTTACTGCCACTTGTCATTTATTGTGCCCAACTTGAACACCCTGTCGCCCTATTGCTGGGAACTTACACTGGGGTTAATTATTACAGTATTACTATTCATTTTTAGTAATTATATAGAGCCGGCATATTACGCAGCGCTGTGCAGAGAATAATGTCTTGTCACTAACTGTCCCTCAGAGAAGCTCACAGTCTAACCCTTACCATAGCCATATGTCCACCATAGTATCGGACAGCGCTGTTCAAACTACAGCCCACAGGTGCTCCTCTTTCCCCCCTTCCCTTCCTCCCTGCAGAGTCGCGAGCTGAGGATTAGCAGGGGTTAAAACTCATCTACTCGCCACTTCCTGTGTCGCGTCTCCATGGCAACAAAGCATCACATGACATGCCGTTGGGAAGTGGCAGCGTATTACATGCTGGCTGCCAGTCTGTGATACGCTGGTGTGTCATGTGACG
Organism: Hyperolius riggenbachi; assembly: GCF_040937935.1. Taxonomy (NCBI): domain Eukaryota; kingdom Metazoa; phylum Chordata; class Amphibia; order Anura; family Hyperoliidae; genus Hyperolius; species Hyperolius riggenbachi. Next base: position 53,243,869 of record NC_090651.1, read on the forward strand.
CGTGTCATGTGACACCCTGCTGCCGTGGAGACGCAACGCAGAAAGTGGCGAGTAGGGGAGTGTTAACCCCTGCTGATCCCCAGCTCCCAACTCTGCAGGGAGGGCGGGGAAAAGAGAGAGGAGGAGGCCAGAAATGATAGGAATGCGGCCCATAGGCAAGGCCGGATTTGTACACTTTACCGCCCAAGGCCAACGCCCCCGTTCAGTATAGATAGCCTTGATGACCCTTCCCCCTTTCCCTCTAATATAGGTAGCCTGATGACCCCCCCTCCAGTATAGGTAGCCAGATGACCCCTCCCTCACAAGTATAGGTAGCTAGATGACTCCCTTAATTCCTCCCTTGCCCACTCCCACCTTTCAGTATAGGTAGCCAGCTCGCAGTAGCCATCAGTGGCACCTCTCCACTCATCTCCAGCTCAGAAGCTTTCTCTACCCCTCTGCTCCATCAGCCGCTGATGTACATCTGTCCCTCCAACCAGCATCTCTCACTTGTGACTTGCTGGCATGTTACCAGTGAGTCAGACGGGAAGAAGAAGCTTCTACATTGGAGACGAGCAGAGATGTGAGTGACTGGCGGCTGCTATTCCACATCTTCCACTTGTAACTCTGCAATACTGCCCAAGTCCATAGCCGCCAGCCACAATGCCAATATGCAGAGAGAGCAGGGAGGCCGCTGGCAGCAGAGTACCGCGGTGAGGGGCTCACCTGATCTTCCTGCACTGCAGCATTTGCAAGCTTGCCAGTTTAGCCTGCTGCTTTGGTGCCCTTGCTCCTTTGATGTCCTAGGCCATGGCCTAGGCGGCCTTGGTCTAAATCCGGCCCTGCCCATAGGGGCACTTTTTTTCTCACAGCTTCTCTTTAATGTTGATGATTTTAGATGGTGCAGATCCTTACTGAAGATTTAATGTGCCATGAAGCACAAGTAATGAACTCTCTTTGACCATGTCCACTTGTTCGGTACTAAAATGGTATTGAAGTGTGCTGTTCAGCATTATTTGGGTGTTAAGAATTCGTTATGATGAATTCGGACCCCGATACTAATGAGAAATGTCCTGACAAGGGGGGGGGGGGTTTGCAACATTTTGAGTATTTTTATCGCTTGCAGATGGTGCCCGAGCCTCAGAGAGGCGACCAAAGAAAGCTGAGAAGCTGAGATGTGCGTCTGCAACCAGAAGGAGAAGCTGGCAGAGAGAGGTGAGAATGCCCACTGATGTTCAATGATCTTTCATGAGCTACAAAACTCTATGGGGTCATCTAATACGCATTGTAAAATGGATAAGTACCGTACTTCAGGCAGAAAAACCAATGCTAACACTGCCTCAGGAAAGACTTTGGAAACCAGAAATATCTCCCTAATGGTACCCATACACGGTAAAATAAAAACGTTCGATTTTCCAGTTTTTTTCCATCGAATCGAATGAAAGTTGAAAAATAATCTTTTTTTTTTTCAATCAAGAAAAACGATAGATTTTCTTGTTTTTTCTATAAAAATCCAATTGGACATGTTGGAAAAATCTTTATATTCGATCTAACAGAATAATCAAACTAAATTGTCTAATCGAAAAAATTTTTTAAAAAAATTGTACCATGTATGGGCACCTTTCGGGCCTGTCTCTACTAGTTTTTCTGTGCTCCAGTTTTTCTGCATTAGTTGTCTGGCAGTTTTGCATCGCTGTCAATTGTTTTTCTGTATGTAAAAATCACATTCTAGTGCGAACTAGTCCACTGATTAACATTGGTTGCAGTTTTCCTGTGGGGAAAAGGCACAGAAAAACTGACGAGTGGAGACTCGCCCTTAGGCCCCTTTCACACTGGCTCGTTTTCATTGCATTGCATTACCCTGTGGTAAGGCTAAGGCAATGAAAGGCTATGGGGCCTTTCATACCCGTACGGTGTGACTTGATGCGCCGGAAGTAACGCTTTCGCCGCACTGCCGAAAGCGAGTGAAAAAGCTTGTTGGGGGCCAGCTTGCATGGCAACGGTCGGCGGAGTGGAAGTCATGTAAGTCTATGGCAACGCAGACTTTTTGCAGCATGCATGCGCGGAAACGTATTTTTCCATTACGCTTCTGCGCAATTTGTATTTCTGCCACAATAAGTGAGTGCTAGAGAGGCTCACTTCTTGCTTGGCTTATAGCCAGAAAGGGGATTACCGCATATTAACATAGAAATTCCCGAAGCCCTTTTTTAGCGGTGTGATGCAATCACCTGATTGCATTGCACCAGCAACACGGGTTGGCAGTGTGAGACCGGCCTCAATGTGTGGTGCAGCTGTCAGCTGGACATGGATTGATAGCTTCTAGGTGTCTGTATACCATGTGGTCATAAACCATCACATATAACATCGGACAGGGCCAGGGGTTGCTGCTGAGATCAGATATTCCTTATTGGGGAGAGCACCACCTCCAGCTGCCCACAAATACTGCACATAGTGGCTGCCAGGCAGTGAAGCCTACGTCTCTCAGCCACCTGTGTGAATAGACGTCCTCATAGACTGTGACAGATAGTCGGCAAATTCAACCCTCAGAGAGATCTCTCTTGATCAGAGAGGGATCTATTGCTGGAAATCTATACAACCGCCTCCACCTTCCTGCCGGACCCCCACATGTAAAATGTGTACCTCCCAGGCTCACCTGTACACTGGCAAGCCTCCTGCTGTATCCAGCACCTTTCTCCATGGCCGCCATGACACCTGTGTCCGGTGACCCTGCTGCATGTACTGACGCAACAATGTCCCATGATACAGGTGCCCCCGGTGGCCATGGAGAAAGAGGCAGGACACAGAAGGCGGCGCATCAGCTGACAGGTCAGCCTCCAACACTAACCACAGGGCTGAGGGGTACGTATTTTACATGAGGGGAGACTAGTTGGGGGGTTCGTAGGTCGTCAGGAAATCGAACACTGTGCACCAAACCAAGCCTTTCTGAGTGAGATCTTTGCAGCGTGCCAAATTGATCATCTCCATCGTATTTTGGCTGGAAATCACTCAAAATAATGTTCAGGCAGCCACATTGCGGCATAGATCTCTGCCAGATTCGATCATTATGATTAACCCGGCTGGATATCGATTCCGCAAATCGAGTAATGTATGTGCACCTTAATACCTAGATTGAAAAGCTTGGTGTTTCCTGGCTACACATCACACTCCCAGAGGGGTTGCACATCCCACAACCATCGCAATATAGCTATTACTGACTATATTAAAAAGTTTGACCAAGACCGAATCTGATCAGAGAGGTCATGCTGAGTAATCAGCATGGCTTTTCAGTTGTAATTCTGTTGCCTGCAAAAGCACTGCAGACCTATTTCCGATAAATTAGAGTATGAAAGCTCTCAGAAATCGGCCTAGCGCCGCCGCCTCCGTCACCTGCCTGCTGCTCCCCCGAGATAGGTGAGACTTTTACACTGCACATTGGCATGGGTGGGGAGAAGGGTTGGATACTTTTACAATTGGGGGGGGGGGGGGGGACACCGGCCAGGGGTCCATCGGGCAGCCAGTTATTGGTTGAGCTCCGTTACAGCCGTGCACCCGATCAAGCATTGTGTGCTCGATCCTTTGAACCGATTTGGTCCAGAAGATGGATCGGGCGGCATTGTTGTGGCCCTGGTTCTCTTCCATAAAATTATCCGCAGTATGGAGTGATGTTTGGGCACTTTTTGTGGCATGATTATTGACTCAGTAAAGGTCTGCAGAGGATGTCCGCACTATATAAATACATAACAATAATAATAAGTTGGGTTTCCATAGCTGGGTACTCAGCATGGCTTTGCAGCTTGTAATTCTGCTCTGGGCAAAGCGATTGGCTAGTGAAGAAATGCAAATTCTGCTAATAAGAGTCATGGATCCTGGTATTTAACACTCTTGTGTGTTATTACAGCTTCTGACAGTAAATAGCATTGTATAATTATTTGGTGTATGAATGAAAACCAATTCATATTTTTTTCTTTGTCTTTTTTTTCTAGGTGGATTCGGTTCCAAATTTGGGTATCATGTGCCAGGAAGATGCCCATCCCCCCATCCTGGGGTTTGGAAATGTCACATTCTTGTCTCCTAGATCGCCAGTGCCAGCAGGTTAGTTACTCTAAACTAAAATCATTCTTTACTAGAATTACATAAAGTCACACGTATAGACTGGTCAGCAAGACGCAGTCAGCTGTGCCAAGCTTGGAAAAGGAACAGGAGCGCCTCTCTGGTGCATTAACGTTTTAATTATACATTCAAGCGCATTAAAATTACACTTACACTGTGTAAGCAGAAATGGAGCGTGTCTCTTAGCCTGCCTGCAGGTCCCCTCCTAGCTCGCTCGCTTGGCCAGAGCGAGAAGCGCGGTGTTGCGGCGTGGAGTCGGGTCAGGTGGGCGGAGCTTCGCTACGTTGCCGTCTGACGTCACGACGCGTTTCGGCGTAGACCACGCCTTCGTCAGGTGACGTGACGCAACACCGCGCTTCTCGCTCTGGCCAAGCGAGCGAGCTAGGAGGGGACCTGCAGGCAGGCTAAGAGACACGCTCCATTTCTGCTTACACAGTGTAAGTGTAATTTTAATGCGCTTGAATGTATAATTAAAACGTTAATGCACCAGAGAGGCGCTCCTGTTCCTTTTCCATTTTTGCACAGATTGTTGGCGCCACCCAGCGTTTGGAGCAGCACCTGAAAGCATTACTATTGCCGGCTAGTGTTCAGCAGCGCAGGAAATACTACTTTAACTTTCTACAGCTGTGCCAAGCTTCCCTCAGTTACAACACTTCTGTGTAATAATCCATCCAATATACAAAGAAGACCGCACACCACAGGAAGGACACCTGATGTGAGAGGGCTGCCATATTTATTTCCTTTTAAACAATACCAGTTGCCTGGCAGCCCTGCTGATCTATTTGGCTGCAGTAGTCTCTGAATAACACCACAAACAAGCATGAAGCTAATCTTGTCAGATCTGACAATGTCAGAAACACCTGATCTGCTGCATGCTTGTTCAGAGTCTATAGCTGAAGTATTAGGGCCCATTTCCACTATCGCGAAATTCACATAGCAAAACAAGTGAATGGGACTGTTTCCACTTGTCAGGATTCCTTTGCGTTTTTCTGTGCAGAAAAAATTCGCATGGCAGAGCCATCAGAATTCGCATACCGCATACCTATGCGAATCGCTTACAATGTATTTAGTAGGAATTTTTTTAAGGCGAATTCGCATAGAAACAATGGAAAATCACACAGGCACTGCCATATTTAAATTCGCATACATAGTCATCCATGCGAATTTGCATGAAAATTCGCATACACCCGCATGCAAAATTCGCATCCGCATGCAAATTTTTACCGCGGTGATTCGCACCGCACAAGTGGAAACGGGCCCTTAGAGGCAGAGGATCAGCAGGATAGCCAGGCAACTAGTAGTAGGAAATAAATATGGCAGCCTCCATATTCCTCTTACTTCAGTTGTCCTTTAAGAAATAGCAATGGCTACATGCTGATTATTGTACATAAGGCAGTAAACAGCTGTAGTTACTACCATCTTTCTACTGTATACACTGTAGTACGCAATACACTGGGAATCTTACAGTACTGTATGTTGGAAAAGCAAAATCAGGGATGTCATAAAGGTATGAATACACTATCATAGATATACACTCAATGTCTGCTCATATGACCAATGTTTATACACACTTATCAAGCTTGAGTTGGTGGCTTGGTTGGTGCGCAGAAAATACAAGTGGTGTAAACGGTCGGTCGTGCACTTTGTTGGACATGTGTACAAACCTTTAGGGTGAAGTGCCATGATGATCTAATTTGAGGTATGCTATTATTTAATACATTATGGAGTTTTCCTTTCATTGCTGCGTTTTGCCTTTTTGAACAGAAAACATGGATGATCCTCTATGGGATATACATAAAGGAAATGAGAGGTCCCCCCTGCAGGATGAATGTACAGGCAAGAGCAGCGACAGCACAGCACATGATACACATCGCACCAGGTGATTTTTCTGTGTTATTTTAAATTGAAGCTCATGCTGAACGTTATTTGTTTAGGTTAAATGGAGTTCCGAAGGTTTAGATTATGTTGTCACTTTTAAGGGGCCCATACACCTAACGATTTTCCCGCCGATATACAGCAGATTCGATCACTGTGATCAATCATCTGCTGTGAAATCGTCGCGCAAACGCTGACAGAACAATCGATTTCCGTCTGAAATCAATCGTTCCCGTCGATCCATCCGTGCAGAAGATTTTTCTCAATCGCCGGCGGGTCGGGAGTGCGTCGATAGCGGCGTTCGAATGCCTGACGACCGACGCAATACAGCGGCAATACATTACCTGTTCTGGCCGGCGCGACTCCCCGGTCTCCGCTGTCTTCTTCTCCGCTCCGGGCTCCAGGGCTGCAGCCTCACTAAACTTCCTGTCCCGGCAGGAAGTTTAAACAGTAGAGCGCCCTCTACTGTTTAAACTTCCCCTGGACTGGAAGTTCAGTGACGCCAGCCGGTCCGGAACCCTGAACCCAGTGCGGAGAAGAAGACAGCGGAGACCAGGGGAGTCGCGCCAGCCAGATCAGGTAATGTATAGCTGGCGGGGGGCGGCAGCGGCAGCTTCACAGATTGTGATCGGTTTCATGCTGAAATCGATTCACAATCTGTATGCAGTAAAGGCAGGCATACAATCCCTCTCTGATCAGATTCAATCAGAGAGGGATCTATCTGTTGGTCGATCTGATGGCAAATCGACCAGTGTATGGCCACCTTTAGGCTTGTTTCACACATGGTGCAATGAGATTGTCCTGCGGTCGACAATCACACCACACTATATTGTGTTTAAATCACCATGCGGCAGAGTGTGCAAACTGGGTGATATGCATAGCTCTGCCCCCGGCTTAGTGACTTGCACTCTGCTGGACAGGAAGTACATCACAGAATTTTGACCAATCAGCGAATGTGCACTGCACTGCTCTAAGGGTTGGAACCCACTAGAGCAATTTTTTTAAACGCTTAGGAAGCAATTCAAAATGCTAGCGATTTCTCTAAACGCTCAGCTAATGTTAATGAATGGACCAAATTCCACTTAAGCGATTGCGATTATCAAAATCGCAAACTCAGAACATGCCGCATTTTTGAGTGTTAGTGTTTAGCGTTAGCGTTTCTGCAATGTAACGTATATAAATGCTGGCATAATCGCTCATGAATCGCTATACAGAGCGTTTTTAAATGACTGCACACTGTAAAAAATAGGACCAATCAGAATTAAAAACGCTAATCGCTTCACAATCGCTGGCAAAATGTTTAAACTTTTTAAAATCTCTACCAAAATCACCAGAAAACACTCATGAAATCGCTTACAAAACACTCATTAAAAACGTTAACGATTGTGATTAGCGGCGGACGACCGATCAGCCTGAAGGGGGCTGTAGGAAGCCCCAGGTATGTATAATTTTTTTCAGCATCTCAAGTTTCCCTTAAAGTACCGTAGATCCAAGTTAAACTTTTTCTATTTGCATAATTGTTCCTTTCATATAGTTTATAGGGCAATCCTCAAGCCAAATACTTTTTTTTATTTTGTTTTAATACTCTAATTCCCTATAAACTGTGATTAGCGATAGCAATTTGTTATGGGCTCTACAGCCCCCTTAAGGCTCATCGGTCCTTTGCCGTCCTCCCAGACTGTCTGGATCCTCCACTAGGCGACACTGTAAATCGGCCAGTCGAGTCCAGGCGGCACAGGAGCAGTCCGGTCGTGTGCGCTCCCCTGTCGCACTGTCGTGGCTGGCCGTGGTTGCACTGCCCAGTCCATCTGCACGCGCTCCCCCATCGCACTCACGTCTGGCCGCGCATGAGCATTTCCCCCCCAAATGGAGGAATTACCGGGCCACCTAGCGGAGGATCCAGGATCCTTTTGTGCCTTGGCACTCTTAGGGCCATGTAGCAAGGGCTTATGGGAGCTCAGTCTGGGCAGGAGGAGGAAGAGGTTACTAGCCAGAGATTTCAGAGGCAGAGGGGAGGAGGGAGGAGGAGAGGGGACTGAATTTGTCACATTACACACAGGCAAGCTGATAGCATCTCCAGCCCTCAGCCTGGGACAAACAGAACATGGCTGCCCTCGTATCACAGGAATAAATAATCATAAACTATTGAAGCTGTTTGCAGCTAGATTTGCTGTGTAAACTATTTAAACTTTATATAAGATATATAGGCAAGTTACTTGGTATAGATAGTTTTTTTTACCTCGGATCCGCTTTAAGGGCTATTCTTTACCCCTTATTGAAGGACATTGCATGATTATTTACTATTCATTGAATATGTTAATTGATATGGGCCAGCTCTCCTCTTTGTATTTAAGGTTACCTATTGTCTTCTTTTTTGGCTAAGTTAATAAATAGATGTACCCTCTTCAATCAACTATCATTTTGTGTATTCATGTATTGTTCAAAGACCTTGACTCACTACAGTGGTGCTAATTAGGGGAACTTTCTCCACTTTGCCATTGTTAACTTCCCTCTCCCCTAGCACTCTGTAATTAACCTACAATATTTGATAGGGTGGCGTGCGCATATAATTGCATCTGCCAGAACTAGAGATAATCAATGAGTTGCTACTAATTCCGAGTTAATGCTAGATTATTCAAATTTTGAATGCAAATATACAGTATGCACCTTGAAAATGGACCAGTCGAATGAAGCCGAGGTGGAATTCTGGTGGCTTATTTTCAAGTTGCATACTTTTGCTGCATACAATCTCATTGACGATCCTTAGCCAGACATGGAAGCTGTTTGATGCTTTCAGAAAGCCTTCTGTACAGTTATAATGTAACCTGTCCTTTTTTTCTTTTATTGTCTAGTAGTTTTGGTGTTCAGATTCGGCATAGTCAATTCGGAACACCTGAATACTCCCAACTGCCACTGTACAGCACTGAACAAGCGGACAGGGTCAGGAGGAGTTCGCTGCCTTGCGAGTCGCATTGTGTTTCTCGTGATTCCGATGCTTCCTCCTTCAAAACTGGAAGAAAAAAGTATTGGAGTCACATGAAACGCAACGCAAGTCACAAGCCAGTGAACTCCTCTTGACCCTATCATATTCAGTGCTGAACAGTGGCAGTCGGGAGGACTTGGGTGTTCGGAATCGGCTATGCCAACACCATTGTCCAGTTTACACTGGAAAAATGACAGCCAGTTACGTGCGACATCTCCTTTCCCTTAAATTGTTTGCCTTTTTCTGTAAACAGGCAAAATGTTACGAACACAAACTTGATCTCACTGAGCATTGAGGATGAACTGAAGAAACCAGACGTAAAGGTGATCAGTATCAGAGACAAGACTCGGGGGAAAACACACCCTCAGGTAATGATCTCCCTCCAACTGTAATTTTAGGGTTCTCCAGATAGCTGATTGATCCTGTAAAAGGAAAGATCTACAGTAATTGCTGTATATATAAAAAAAAATCTTTGAAGTTCAAGATGTTTAGTTCAGTCAACTAAACTCTCTTTCACTTAAAGGACAACTGAAGCGAGAGGGACATGGAGGATGCCATATTTATTACTTTTAAGCAGTACCAGTTGCCTGGCTATTCTGCTGATCCTCTGCCTCTAATACTTTTAGCCATAGACCCTGAACAAGCATGCAGCAGATCAGGCATTTATGACATTATTGGCAGATCTGACAAGATTAGCTGCATGCTTGTTTCTGATGTGATTCAAACACTACTGCAGCCAAATAGATCAGCAGGAAATAAATATGGCAGCCTCCATATTCTTCTCACTACAGTTGTCCTTTAACCGAATGTCTAATTACACTAATGTTTATTGCTTCTTTTAGACGGATGGCTGAACTGTGCACTTATCGGGCAGTGCAGTCTCCCGGCTGCCGCACATGAGCTCCATTTGGGTGCAATGAAAATGCAGCCCTATGGCAGCATTTATAACACCACGCATGGGGTTGCCTGTCCAGCATTGCTGACTATATATATGTGGAAATTAAACGTACAGTGGATTAGAAGTAATGTCACTCACACTGCTACTGTAAACTGTACACTACCCCACACAAACCCTACATGTTTCACCCGTCAAAATGGGGAGCTTCGTCAGGGGAACAGAAGTGCCCAGTGCTAGATTGCTCAGTGCTAAGGTGCAAATTTACATACATAAAACATTCAATACAAAATTTCACATATTTGCAGCCTGTTGGCTTTGTCAGCAGCAGTGCGAGTTAACCTAGGATGTACCAGTTAGGCTCTACCTAGGTGACCTTACTTCCAACACACAGTACGTTTAATTTCCACATATATATATAGTTGTTATTTTATCTAGATGTATGAAGAGTTACATTTTAGCAATTACTCTCCTCCAACAAGGTTATATATTGTATATTGGACATTTTCACTTACCAGAGACCACTGAGCTGCAGGATACTTCATCCTTTCACCTCTTCTTGTGTCTATACTATCAGACAACCCCAGCCTAAGATACGGCTGCCACAACTGCGCCTCACCAGCTGCTGCCTCCTGTATTCTGAGTGCATCTCCTGGAGCTTAGAGGCTGCTGCCTCCTTTGTCTTTTATTATGCCCACCTGCTAGACTCACTGCTTCAGCACCATCTACATCCAGAGGCCACCTCAAAGCTGTGCATTTCCAGTAATAGGGCCCGCAGGTTGCACAGTATGAATGTGTGCATGCGCCTTGCAAGTGTGTGACTGTCCCATATGCGGTGTGAGGAGGTGCAGACGCAATCTTCTTGTTCCCCTGCTTCAGAGTCTTCTGTATTAAATACATGCGCACGCACACCAGGATTTCACGAATGTCATGTTGTAAACCAAAGGCAAACAATTTGGGCAAAAAAAGTTTCTACAAAACACACATCCTACTACACCACAAACAGCACCTAAGCCATCTGTTGTACTTACAAGTTCAGAAAAATGAGTCAGCAGTATGCGTGTCACATGCAGGTGCCTTGGGCCTGGCGTGTGTTCTGCTATTTCCACTGAGAACACCATACTTATAACAAAAAAGGCCAGCAGAAGCAACCAGTTCTACTAGGGACTCATTTCCACTTAAAGTGAATCCGAGATAAACTTTTACTCATTGCATAAATGTGTTCCTTTCATATAGTGTGTTGGGCATTCCTCAAGTCAAATACTTTTTTTTTGTTTTGTTTTAATACTCTAATTCCCTATAAACTAAACAAGCCTCGCCCACAGCTCCTTTTGTGCCTTGGCACTGTAGCAAGGGCTTATGGGAGCTCAGTCTGGGCAGGAGGAGGAGGAGGATGTTACTAGCCATTGATTTCAGAGGCAGAGGGAGAAGGAGAGGGGACTGAATTTACACACAGGCAAGCTGATAGCATCTCCAGCCCTCAGCCTGTAACAATGTGACAAACAGAACATGGCTGCCCTCATTGTATCACAGGAATAAATAATCAAACTTTTGAAGCTGATTACAGCTAGATATGCTGTGTAAACTATCTAAACTTTAGATAAGATATACAGACAAGCTAGTTGTTATAGTTAGATTTTCACCTCGGATCCGCTTCAAAGGAATTCTAAATTTAACTTTAAAAAAAAAAATCAGTTTAACTTATCTGGGGCTTCTTTGAGCCCCCTGGAGTCCTCCTGTCCAGCGCCGCCCATCCTAGTCCCCCTGGCAAGCAGTAGTGACCCCCGCAAAGCTGGCCAGCCCCGCGTCTCCTCACTGCATCCCCGTGCACGGTTGTGTTCGGCGCATGTGCAGTATGGGAAATTGCTACTATGACAACGGGAGCGCAGTCAAGGTGCCCGGGGCCACGCATGCGCAGTAGCCTCCGACTGGTTGCAACCGGCAAGCTTTAAGGGGGTCGCCACTGCACACTGCTTTATTTATATATTGATTTTGTACAAACGTGTTTTAAATAATCTTGCTACGACAATGCAAATTTTCTGAATATTTTGCATTTTTGCAGCCTGAAAGGAGCGCAAAGCCTTTCCCTTACCATCACGAAAACAAGTTTGTCCTGTTGAAGGCATTACCCAGCGTACAAAAGATTGCTACCGCTAAGCGGATGCACTTCCCCAGCAGCCAGAGTCCATTAAACAGAGGACGATGCAGAACAGGAACAAAGCCAGTTCAACAAAGCCACACGGAAAATACAGACAACCTAATAAATGACAGAACCATGGCATCATCTTCTCTTGCTGTACAGAACAAAACTCATAAAAGATCATTATCAGCTCATGTGAAGTTTCGTATGCAGTTTTTATCAGCTGATGGAACAAAGCAAAAGGTGGAAGTAGGGAAGGAAGAGGAATTTCCCACAGATAAGCTCATCGGTGTTGGAGATCTAAGAATGGCTGGTCTACAGGAAAAGAAACCAAGACCAAAATCGGTACCAGTCAGGGAAATGAAGGCGGAATCTCTTCATGTTGGACCAATCATAAATGGTGTGAACCCCAAGAACCTAGACCAGGAGACTGACCCAGGATCCCGATCGAGAGCCATGCTGGTTTCAAAACCTTATGGTGCAATCAGTGCAAGAGAACCAACGTCAAGGCCTGGCAGCGTGGCGGAAACACCAAGATGGAGTTACATAACAATCTCAAAACCATTATCACCACCAGGAAACCTGTTCAGCTCACTGCAGATGGTCAGCTTGGTTTCAGATCCTCCTCTCAATCTTCTGAGGGACACAGCAAGACCAATATCTAGTAGAGGTCGTCACAATTCTCCTGAAACTCTCACGACGAGGTCTATAATACTTGAGAACAGGCAAGCTAAACAAAGTTCTGTTCCAGCTGAAAAAGATACAGAGTTAACAGAAGTTCTGGCTGAGAAACCAGGTGAAGGCCATGGAGAAGACATTGAGAAGGTTGCTGGTGAGATGAGTCCAGATAATGCAGGTACATCATGGACCTTCCCAGTTTATGGCCATCCAGAAGGTTCTGTTACTGCAGCCAGTGAAGAACTGGCACAGAAATCACCACAGTTCACCACACATCATGTGACGATACCAGTCATCAGCATTCCAACTGCACAAAGCGACCTTTCTGAATAAATCTTGTTCTGAGGCTTTTTCTCAGATTGTTTTCAGCTGTTATAAAGCACTTCAGTTATGTATACTGTTTTGTGTGATTTGCAGTTTTTTTGGTGTGCAAATAAAGGCTTCGGTTAAAAAGGGCGCCAGATATAAATGATATTAAAGCTATGGTTTAGTAAAATGGGCGCCAGGATATAACGTAAAATATAGTTTATAATACTGATATTCTATTATTCCCCACTGTAACCTCTATTTTTACATTTACAAAAATGAGGACTTGTAAAAGTGATAAAATATGGTTTGATACACCAATATTGTACTACTTCATTCATATAGTAAAATATCTTTAATCCGTACCGATATTTTACTGTAACCTAAGCACTCCCTTCTCTCACACAGAACCCTTCCCTGGTGGTGCCTAACCTTAAAGAAGAACTGTCACGAAAATCTTAAAATTTAAAACACATACAAATAGGAAGTACATTTTTCCCAGAGTAAAATGAGCCATAAATTACCTTTCTTCTATGTTGCTGTCACTTACAGTAAGTAGTAGAAATCTGACATTACCGACGGATTTTGGACTAGTCCATCTTTTCATAGGGGGGTTCTCAGGGTTTTCTTTATTTTAAAAAAAACACTTAGTAAATGGTAGTTGCTCCATCCAACTGCCAAAATAGTGTGCAGTGAGCAGGGATGCTGGCCAGCATCTTTGTATTAATACTTTTCAGGGAATGTCTTTATAAAGGGCCATGCTGAGAATCCCCCATGAGGAGATGGACTAGCCCAAAATCTGTCAGTAATGTCAGATTTCTACTACCTACTGTACCTACTGTAAGTGACAGCAACATAGGAGAAAAGTAATTTATGGCTCATTTTACTCTGGAAGAAATGTATGGTACTTCTTATTTGTGTTTTTAATTTCAATATTTTCGCAACAGTTCCTCCCTGGTGGTGCCTAACCTTAAGACCCCCCTGGTGGTGCCTAACTTATAAGGAGAGCCAAAGGTGGGCTTATATATTTAAAAAATAAAAAACCTAGGCTACCTGACCTGGGGGCTGGGTAGATCATGTAGCCGCAATCCCCGCCGCTCCTGAGTCTTGCTAGGGCCTACTTTCGTGACCTCTGTGTCACGACGCTGGAAGGAGAAAGATCTCTCTCTCCCAGCATGCAGGGAGGCGGGCTAGGGGCGTGGCCAAGAATGGCAGCTCTGGAAAGCCAGCAGGAACACCCCCAGTAAGAGTTTGAGCTGAAAATCTTTCTCCACCCTTACTCTCTGAAATAGCGACAAATATTGTCGCTAATTTCGGTGAGGGGAGGGGGCTATAGCACGGCGATGGGGGGCAAAGAGCGGTGGTGGAGCGAGACAGAGGCATGTCATGAGGCAGAGAACATAGCTCTGTGCCCCATCTAACCCTACCAATTCCCCCCCCCCCCCCCCCCCGCCGCGCACGGACTACTTTGGGTTCACTTCCGCTCCCCCTGGAGGGCACCTAACCTTGATCCCCCATTTTGTTTGTGTAAAATAAATTTGTATATGATTTTTTTATGGTTTTATTTAACACAAATAAAACAAAAATAATTGAGGAGTCAAATGTAAAAATAAACTTTTTTTATATGTAAGTTTAACTACTTGAGGACCAGAGGTTTATATCCCCTGGTGACCAGGCCATTTTTTACAATTCGGCACTTCACAAATTTAACGGTTTATTGCTCGGTCGTACAACTTGGCACCCAAATAAATTTTACCCCCTTTTCTTCTCACAAATAGAGTTTTATTTTGGTGGTATTTTATTGCTTCTGCAATTTTAATTTTTTGAAAAATAAAAAAAAACTAAATTTTGTATAAAAATAATGATGATAACACACTGAGGAGAGGATAACAGACTGAGAATGGGACAGATAGGCTGACAGGACCGGATCGATGGTAACAGACTGAGGTCAGGACTGACAAGAAAAGTTTGAGGTTAATAGACTGAGGAGGGGACTTAAGCTGCATCTACACGCGTAGATGCGGCGGCGATGTTCCTTATCAATCAGCGGCTCGATTGATAAGATCCGACAGGACGAATCTACCCACCGCCGATTCCGTGCTAGCTCCCCGTGAGGGGACAATGGCAGGGAATCGAGCGGAAGATAAGCGGCGCCGGCGGGGATGAGCGGGGAATCGAATCCGGCGCATGCGCGGGAACGCGGAAGAGGCGATCCGGCGGCTAATCGAGCCGCTGGATCGGAGCCTCATCTACCCGTGTAGATGAGGCTTAAGTGATGTTGTCCACAAATGCGATTCAATAGTGTTTGTCCCATTTTTCACTACAGGGATTCCGCTGCAATTGTCATCCAGTCCATTAGGTGTACCACGTGATTGCGGTGTGTTTGTGATTGCTGCCAAGGAGAGAGAAAAAAAGGGCGGGAAAATATTTTGAATTACAGAATCATGAAAGAATTACGTAGTGGCGAGATTGCTATGCGATTTTCCTGTGCTCCAATATGTTGTACAGGAGCTCGAGCACATGAAAAATGCAGCAGGCACAACGATTGTGATCGGGCAAAAATCGCATCACAACCGCATTGCACTAATGGAAACAACCACTTGTGGTTTCCATTAGTTTGGTGAGTACTTTTGCAATACCAGAATTGCATCACAAAATGCTGCTAGTGGAAAAGAGCCCTGACAGACTGGCAGCACAGGGCAACATATAGAAATCAGGGCTGGCCACATCAGGAATAAGATAACACACCTAACATTTGCATAGCGCTTTTCTCCTGGCGGACTCAAAGCTGCAGCCACTTGGGGCGCTCTCCACGGGCAACCAGAAGCATTAGCGAGCCTTGCCCAAACACTCCTTGCTGTTCTGTGTACTGGCTTGAGCTGGGATTCGAATTCTGGTCAAAGGCTCGAACCCTACATCAAAAGCAACACCCTCATTGCCAACCAATCAGAGCTCATAAATTTCTGTGTGGCTGAAGAAAGACACTTGGTAAAAAGTTTAATACTTCAAGACGGGCGTTTCTAGGATCCTAAGAGATCCGGGGCACTTCTTGGCATTCCAGCTGAAAAATGGGTGTGGCCATGAACCACAATATGGGTGGGGTCAAATTTGCATGAACTTAAAGAGAAACTCCGACCAAGAATTGAACTTTATCCCAATCAGTAACTGATACCCCCTTTACATGAGAAATCTATTCCTTTTCACAAACAGACCATCAGGGGGCGCTGTATGACTGATATTGTGGTGAAACCCCTCCCACAAGAAACTCTTGAGTACGTACTCCTGGCAGTTTCCTGTCTGTGAACCTTGCTGCATTGTGGGAAATAGCTGTTTACAGCTGTTTCCAACTGCCAAAAAAGCATGCAGCAGCTAAATCACTTGCCAACAGTAAAAATGTCACCATGTAATACATGTCAGAATGTAAATCAGGGATTTAAAAGATTTTACAATGGGCAAACACTGACTAAATCATTTATACATAATTATGGTAAAAATGAAGCACTTTTTTATTACGGTACATTATTTTCCTCTTTAACAGCGGTCTAAGTAGGCATGCCCGGCAGAAAGTTGGATGAAGCCCCCCTCTCCATTAATACAGAAAATAATAAAATGCAGCATATCACATAAATAGGCAGTTCCATTTAAACATATGGGACATGCTGGGTGCTGTGGCACCTCTCTGGGGTATGCTGGGGCAATCTGATCTCTCTGCCTGCTACCTGATCTGTGCTGGGGGCTGCAGAGCCCACCGAGCACAGATCACTAAACACAACGCTGGTCCTTAAGGGGGGGTAAAGGGTGGGTCATCAAGTGGTTAAAGGAAAAATCCATATCCTTCTCAGTTTAGGTTCCCTTTAAGTGTTTCAGAAAACAGGTCTGTATTCAAGCCAGTGGATCGAATAGCTCAGTTTTTTTTTTGCATAGTGAACAAGTGAAGTTTTTTTTAACTCTTCCTTTACTGGAAAACAATATGAGACTCTTTTCTTTGCTACTAATGCTATATTTCTTAGCTGTACTACACAAACAGTTCACTATCTCATAAGTTTATTTTCTTTCTTCAAAGGACTATGGGATTCCAAGAAAGTCAAGGATTATAGGATTATAGGCACATTTGTCTCGTGCGTTTATCTTCACTACAGTTTTGCTTCAACAATCGAGGTGATAAATTAACGTGGGATAAAACTGAAATGCATTCTCAATTTTAGCCACAAGATGGTGGTATTGTAATTGTAATGGTTCATGCAGTACAAGGGAAGAGATCTGCATAGCACTTCCAATATAGAGGGAAGATGACCGATGTTGTCTCAAAGTATGTGGCTTACTGCACCGGTGTCCTCAGTTAAACTTACAGTAGGGTCAGTATCTTTACAATGTAATTTATAAATACTCTTCAGGTTTGCCTGAGCTTTGCAGGGTTGCCTTGCGCTCTTACCTTAAAGAAAACCTGAGCTGAAAATCAAAATAAGCATACACAAGTCATACTTACCTTCCATGTAGTCTACTACTCCTCAGTGTCTTTCTCCTCTCCTGCGTCCTGTTTGTTCACTGTGATCAAGGGAATTTTCCGTCCTCCATTTTGAAAATGGCCATTACCCATAACAGCTTTCTGGTCAGCACACAGTTAAACTGTAACATCGCCCACTTGAGCCATAGGGAAACATGGACATTACCCGGTACATCAGTTTTCCTCTCAGCTATAACTGACAGCAACTGATATTTTTCTGAGAGCAACTGATATATTTCAGATCTGACAAAATATTGTCAGAACTGGAAGGGATTATTGTCAGAAGAAAATGGTGAGCTTCTGAGAGGAAATGATGGCTAGGTAACTATGTAATGTTCATTTGAAGTTACCTCGTGTTTATTTTAAGTATTTTTACTCAGTACAGGTTCTCTTTAAAGAGGAACTTCAGCCTAAACAAACATACTGTCATTAAGTTACATTAGTTATGTTAATTAAAATAGATAGGTAATATAATCTCTTACCCACCCTGTTTTAAAAGAACAGGCAAATGTTTGATTTTATGAGGGCAGCCATCTTTTTGGTTGAAAGGACATGAGACACAGTTCCAACTGTCCTGTGTGCTGATCACCCCTCCCAGTTGCTAGGCAACGTTAATAACAACATAGGAAATCCCATCATGCTTTGCACAGCATCAGGGAAAAAAATCCCGGGCAGTTTTCTTTGATGGGTGGAGGTGAGCTTAGCTAAAAATGCAGCTAGAAATGACGCTTTGGTAAGAAAAACAAAGTTCTGATGCTGTGAAACTGTTAAAGAAACACCAAGCCTTTTCAGTTCTGCTGAGTAGATTTTTAGTCCGGAGGTTCACTTTAACAGCTTACAGTATTATTCTTTTATTGTCCAAAACAGAACGGGGGAAACCTCCTAAGGTAAGTACACCCCACCCACCGGGGGCCTTTTTTTAATTACAGGATTTATTTAAAGCAAGGATGTTTAAAGAGGCTCTGAAGTCTCCTAAAATCCCACTTTTTATTCAACTTTTAACTTCAGCACCATAAGCCAAGGTGAAATGCTGCATCCCCGCAGCAGAAAGCTGTTTAAGAACCCTCCAAATCCCCTTGACTAAATGCGGGGGTCACTTCCTAGTAGAGGCAGAGCTTAGGGCTGTAGCTTTGCCTCTACTCGCATCAATCCCCGCTGATTGCCGCCTCTCCCACCCATCTCAGTCTTCCTTCATTGAGAGGGGCGGAGATCTGCTGGAGATTATCGCGAATGGAGGCAGAGCTGCAGGTCAAAGCTCTGTCTCCCCGGGCAGCAAAATCGACGACCAGAAAAGTCGTGGATTTTTTCCCCGGTATTTAGGGGGTTTGTAAACAGCTTTCTGCCGTGGGGATGTGGCGTTTTACCTTGGCTTATAGTGCTGAAGTTAAATGTTGAATAAAAAGTGGGATTTTAGGAGACTTCAGAGTTTCTTTAACTCCAGTCCTCGAGGGCCAAGGTCCTCACATGTTTTTGGCACAGCTGAAATTAATTGATAAGACAGAATCAGGAAAGGGGTAAATCATCAAGCTGAACACATTTCTCCATTTCTCAGTCCATCCTGAACACCGGCATGGACAGTGTCGGACTGGGAATTGGAAAAACTGAGGAAATCCACTTGCTAGCCAAGCAGCAGTTATCAGGTGTTGCTGCTCACAGTGAAGACTTGCTGCAGGTTTCTTTTGGGAGTGATAACACAGGGTTACTGCTGCTTGGCCAAGAGCTGGATTTCCTCAGCTTCACACCAGCCCAGCCCAATACTGGGCATGAATATGGCCCTTCAGGGCTGGAGTTTGACAGTTCGAGGACTGGGGGCAGGGAGGGAACACAACGAAACCGTTGCAGGAGTGAGGTCACGCGGGAGTTAAGGGAGTGGGGAGAACAATGCTCTCAGGAGTGGCTTGGCAGGCAGTCGAGATCGGTCGGCAACTTCTGTACACAATGGATTCTCGGTGGTTGCTATCAGACAAGTTTCCTCTGGCGTGTGTACGGAGCTTAAGAGGCAAGCTCCACTCCAAATAATTGTCTAGATATTGCTGGATTAGCAATTTGCAGCCCTTTCTATAAAGGATAGTGTATTGACATAACCCATGTAAGCAATGCAGAACTCACAGCTGGACTTGCAGGATTACTGCTGATATGAAAGTACAGTTTCTCCAAGTAGAGGGAGCTCTCATTTTCCATTCATTTAATTTATAATTGTAAAAGCGAGGGATCCCTTTGGTTAGTATAGCACCCAACAGCAAATCAAATTCAAAAATGCTTTTGCGGGGGTTTCACTAGTTTGTGCTTAGTGCTCCGGAAAAGGCAATCCTTAAAGAGACACTGAAGCGGAAAAAAAAATATGATAGCGTACGTACGAAAAGGGCGTCGGGAAAAAAGGGCGCGTGGTATAAACGATAAATAGAAATATCGTTTATAGAAATATTGTGTAAAATTTTGTTTATAAATAGTGTTTTAAGAATTTATAAATCACTAAATAATGTGTATGAGATCGGCAATTCTTAAAACGTTAATCTTCCCTGTTTGTAAAGTGAAACTTATATTTACGTTTATTATAAACCCTCCCTGTACCTATCCCTAACCCCTAGACCCCCTGTTGGTGCCTAAACCTAAGACCCCCCTGTTGGTGCCTAAACCTAAGACCCCCCAGTTGGTGCCTAAACCTAAGACCCCCCAGTTGGTGCCTAAACCTAAGACCCCCCTGTTGGTGCCTAAACCTAAGACCCCCCCTGTTGGTGCCTAAACCTAAGACCCCCCAGTTGGTGCCTAAACCTAAGACCCCCCAGTTGGTGCCTAAACCTAAGACCCCCCTGTTGGTGCCTAAACCTAAGACCCCCCAGTTGGTGCCTAAACCTAAGACCCCCCTGTTGGTGCCTAAACCTAAAACCCCCTATGGATAATAATGTTTTACAGACATTAATAAATAAAAAATGTAAAGAAAAAAATGTAAATTATTTTTTTGGGTGGATAATAATGTTTTAGAAATGTTTTAGAAATAGTGATTTAGTATCTTCATAAACGTTATTCGTCACGGGCTCATTTTGTAAACTTAAATCATCACAAACATAGTTATAAATCCTTAAAAATGTCCGGGCGCCGTTATAAATCCTTAAAAATCTCCGGGCGCCGTTTGTTAAAACGTTAATAATCTCCGGCGCCTTTTTTTCCCTGTTCAGCGCCAATTAAACGATATTTATAATGGAAGTGAATGGGGCGCCCTTTTTGTCCACTTGTCTCATGCGCCCAAATCTACTGCTTCCAATATGATATAGTTTATTGGTTGTGTACTAAGAATAATTACTAGAAGATTAGCAGCAAAGAAAATATTCTCATACTTTTATTTTCAGGTATATAGTGTTGTTTTCTAACATTGCAGCATTCTATAATATGTGCAGATTACACAACACTCAGCATTCAAAATGAGTCTTTTTAGAGCAGTCTGTGAATTAATGACCTCTCCTCTAGCATAGAAAAAGTAAACAGTTCACTTACAGTTGAGATAATAAAAGTCAGATAACAGCCCTCTCCACGACATAAGCTGGCCATACACTGGCCCGATTTGCCGCCGTTTCGGCAGCAGATTCGATCACTGGGATCGAATCTGCTGCCAATCTTTCGCGCTACACGCCGAATTTCGATCCATTTCGTCCGATCCCATCGATCGCTTCGTGCGGAAAATTACCGTCGATCGCCCGCGGGTATGGAGCGCATCGCTAGTGGCGTTCGATTGCCCGACAACCGACGCAATAGAGCGGCAATACATTACCTGCTCCGCCGGCGCGACAACCCCCGGTCACCGCTGCTCCGTCTCCGCGCTGGTCTCCGGCATGCTTCAGTTCCTCCTGCCCGACAGGAAGTTTAAACAGTAGAGGGCGCTCTACTGTTTAAACTTCCTGCCGGGCAGGAAGAAGCAAAGCATGCCGGACCTGGAGACCAGAGCGCAGACAGAGCAGCGGTGACCGGGAGGACTCGCGCCGGCGGAGCAGGTAATGTATGCGGCGGGGGAGGGGAGCGGCGGCAGCAGCACCACCACCACCACAACAGATTGTGAACGGTTTCAGGCTGAAATCGGTTCACAATGTGTTTGCAGTAAAGGTAGCCATACGATCCCTCTCTGATCAGATTCGATCAGAGAGGGATCTATCTGTTGGTCGAATCTGATGGCAAATCGACCAATGTATAGGCCCACGTGGAGGTGATAGACAGTGGCACTCGCACAGGCAGAGTAGAGGCGCACCGTCAGGGAACGGTGGTCAGCGGAGCTGCAACGAGGGACATAGCAGCTGCCAGGGGCTGGAGGAAGCCCCGGATAAGTAGTACTATGGGTAGAAGGAGTTGCTTGATGATTCCTTTAAAGCATACATGTCAAACTTCGGCCCGTGGGCCAAAACTGGCACTCAAAGCCATTAAATTTGGCCCTCAAGTGGTTTCCCCACTTTGCATTATGTTTGGCCCACTCTAGACCACCAGGGAAACCCTGTTGTAGGTGAAGTCCTAGAACACCAGGTAAGCCAGATGGGGGAGGTGGGGAAAAGCACTAAACCACAGGGAACTGTATAGGGGAGGGTGGGAGCCACTAGACATCAGGGAACTGTATAGGGGAGGGTGGGGGGCTCTAGACATCAGGGAACTATATAGTATAGGGGAAGGAGGACCACTAGACACCAAGGAACTGTATAGGGGTCGAAGGGGGCCATTAGACACCAGGGAACTTTATAAGGGAGGAAGGTGGCCAGTAGACATTGAGGTTGGCCTGTGACTAGGTCCCAGTGTACAATTCCGGTCACTTTGTACTTGAGTTTGACACCCCTGCTTTAAAGGGTGAAAGACAGGCATGTAGAGGTTTCCTTAATAAAGGGCGCTCCCAGCAGTGGCGTAGCAGCAATAGGGGGTGCAGAGGTTGCAACTGCATCAGGGCTCCTGGGCCAGAGGGGCTACCTTCAATGGCAGTACTGGCTCTTATTTGGCCCTGTGCTGGTAATGATCACTTCAGGAGATGCTTTGACTCAGGGGCAGGGAGCCTATGGCTCGTGAGCCAGATGTGGCTCTTTTGATGGCTACATCTGGCTCACATACAATTCAGTAGGGGTTGATTCACTAAGCTAAACTGCTCAAGAAGCGCAGCTTAGTGTGGCAGTGCAAGTATAATTTTCAAAGTAGGCACACTACTGCTGTAGCAGGCACTACTAACTTACTTGCACTACCCAAAAAAGAACGGCTGCTCCAATTGTTCCACTCTGGACCCTGTCAGGTCCAGTGACTTTGTAGGACGAGATCCCCACACATTGGCCAAATAGGCTGCCTGTCAAGTGACAGGCAGTCTTTTGGGCCAATGAAAGTGCGAGGATGTCGCCCTACAAAATGAATCACCCCCCAAGTCAGCTAGCTAATTGTACAAGCTGTTAGTCAGTATTTCTCCTGTCTGGCTCTCAGGAAATTGATGATGTTGCTGAAACCGAGAGAAGCTGAAGACGCGTCTGACACTTCCGCTGCCCAGCGTATCAACTGTATACACATCTACACAGCAACAGGGACGTGAGCCCTACTGTCACAGTTTGAAACATACTGTATGGCTCTCAAAGGACTACATTTTAAAATATGTGGCGTTTATGGCTCTCTCAGACAAAAAAGGTACCTGACCCCTGCTTTGACTAGTGGTAATCATTAGTAAACTGTTCCCCTCCTATGTTTACATCTCTCATACTGTGGAGTGAGTGAGCCCCTTGTCCATGGTATGGAGAGGAGAGGGGAAGGACTTTTCATCCCTCTCTTAGGCCTTGTTCACATCTAAAATTTAAATCGCAAATGCAATTGTTTTACGATTTTGTGCGCAATTTTTTCTAGCACTTGCCTGCGTGCTGCATTTTTTAAAGAAAAGAATAAATACGATGTATTTATTCTTAAAATTGCAAATGCAATCGCCCGCACAAAATGATTTTATGAGCGTTTAGCGCTCTTCTTATACCTTCCATCAGACCAAAATCGCTCCAAAAATGGTCCAGGCACTGCTTTGCGGAGCGCAAAGCGGACGAGGCACTCTGATATGAGTCTACACATAGAGATTGATTGCACAAGCGTTTTGTGGGCAATTTTGAAAATCGCCTGCGCTTGAAAAAAGGCCGAAAACGCCCTAGATGTGAACGAGCTCTTACACATCCTCCATAAAGGTTAGTATGGTGGAGCTCCACACAGGTCAGCTTGGCCGTCTTGGTTATACCAGCCTTCTTGGGGGACAAGGAGTTAATGAAAGCTTTGGAGTGGAAGACTATGTCAGTTTTTTAAATGCATTTTATGAAACAAACACTGTGGGAAAGCGGTGCTGACATTGTTATGATTATCATTATGTGTTTACATAGTGCTGACAGTTTGACCAGCGGTTCACAGAGTACATTGTCATGTCACTAATCCTCAGAGGAGCAAATAATGTGATCCTTACCATAGTCATAGTCTATTGTCCCTATCATAGTCTAAAGGGGCCCATACAATTAGCCGATTTTCTGGCCGACCGATCGATCAAAATCGATTGATCGATTGCAAATCAGTTGGCCAATTGACCGATCGACGGCCGATTTCGATCGATTTCGATGGATTTCCATCGAACTGGCAGGGTCTAAAATCTAGGTCGATCTGATGAGATTGCTTATCATTTTGCATTGGCCCTAATGGAAATCTGATGGCAAAAAATGCCATCAGATCGAATTTCAATAGATTTCAAACTGAAATCTATTGGAATTCTATCCTAGTAAAAAATGTTCTAAAAACACATCAGATAGATCATCAGATGGATTTCTTATCTATCTGCTGCTAACCTGACGAGTGTATGGGCACCTTCAGACCAAATTTTATTTCTCGATTTTCAGCATCGATATCCGGCCAATTTGAAGACAATGATCAAGTCTGCCAGCCTATCGATCCCTGTAAACGAGTTCCTGCCGTGAAGATCAATCCGGCAAGCTGGAAAAAACTCGGTCGAAAGGGCTCGATTGGATGCGTAGCGGTAACCACGTTCGATATCCTGACAACCAATGGACCCTGGCTGGTCTTGACCTGCCTGCGGCCTGCGCTTGTCTCTCCACTGCTCTGGGCGCATTCCCTTGTACATACACGCACTCCCCATGTGGGGCACGTGTGTTTGCAGAGGAGAGGTCACGGAGGCAGCGGAGGGACAAGCAGAGGCCACGGACAGGTAACGTATCCTTTACACGGGGCACGGGAGACATTTACATTAGGGGGGCACAGCATCGGGGCGCCGAGGTGGCAGATGCAGCGCACAAGGCCGATTCCGGATCGATTTCAGCGTGAAATCGATCGGTAATTGGCCTGTGGTGTATGGGCAGCTGACAGACCTCTCTCACCAGATTTGATAAGAAAAAGAATTGTCTCTTGGTCGAATCTGCCTGTCATCGCTAGAAGTCTGGCTACCGTAACGCTTGCATTGGCATGGAGCATTTTCACAGCACTTTGAAGGGATGCGATTTCACTAAGGCCTCTTTCACAGCGTAACGTTAAAGTCACACCTTGAAACAACATTTAATGCAGAATAACTCACTGAAATGAAAAATCAATGGCCTGTTCACAGTGCACACGTTGTGTTGGTGATTAACGCTGCATGTTAAGTGGAAGTGCTGCATGCAGTGCGTTATACACGTTATTAGCTGCGTTGGACTGTTTGCACATTCTCAGTAATGACTTGGAAGCATACTTTTCATGTTTTCTTCATGCTCTACTATATGCGACGATAACGGGGCATTAAGTTGCGTTGTAATTTGCGTTGCGACTTTAACGTCGCATCAAAACGCAACGTCCTACTGTGCAAGAGGCCTCATGCTTTCTTTCAAAGGCAATCGCTCTGAAAATGCTGCATGCTGTGTGTTCTAGTTTACCTGAAAAACACTGTGGAATCACTGCATTTATTTTAATTAGCCTAATGCTTTTGGAATTGCTGCTGATTCCGAAAAACCAAGATTGTTTCCTATAGGTCAGATCTGATTTCTGATTGTTTTTCTGATCGATTTTCTGATCACTTCTATAGAGAATTGATCAGAAAAACGATCGGAAATCAGATCGTACCTATTGGAAATCATCGATTAGACCGTCAATCTGATGGAAAATTGCACTGTGTGTACCAGGTATGATGCTGATGCAATTGTGTTTAAATAAACCAGCATGGTATGCCTAACCTTGACTATCACCTGGTTAAGGATTTCACTATACTGCCATTGTTCTTTGTAGTTGCTCATTTACATCCATAGGTCCAGCATTGTCCACATGTCCAATTACATTTGCATATCTTATCTTTCTGCACATTGCAGGCAGGCTGGAAGGGTGGCTACACTGCTATATCTCATATTAGCATAGCATACATACAGTATTTTCCTGTCCTGAGACGCTGTATTGTCTGTGTGCTTTGACGCCCTAAAGCTGGCCATACGCTATGCAAAAGCATTTTCGACTGGAGCTGCGATTAACCCGTGATCAACATCACCAAGAATGAGCATTGCCGTCCTTGTGATATCATTCGCGGATCAATTGCAGTGCCGATGGAAAACACAATTTTTGCCCAATTAGATGTTTTTTGTCTAATCTAAAGTCTAACTGGGCTAAAAAATTGTACAGTGCATGGCCAGGCCCGGATTTACATCACAGGAGCCTATAGGCACAGATGTTCTGGCACCCTAGACTTCGTCCTCCATGAACCTACAAACTCCCTGCTGAACCACACCACAGGTGTTCTGGCTGGCCCAGCTGTCACTTCTACCTTACCAATCATTGGTAGCTACAGGTGTCCCTTAATACTGAGGGTACGTTTGGCTAATGGCAAGTAGATAGTGGTGCCCCCAGCTGTAGGAAGATCTCGTCAGTGGAATGCCAAGAGCTGGGTGAGTAACCTCTCATGTGCGTACATTTGAAATCGGCGCCGGTAGACTTGGGCGCAGGATACAGCTGGTATATGGCTGATCCTGCTTCTGCACAAGTCCGGGCCGTATTAATTACTATTCCCCCTCCAGGCCGCCATGGATAGTGGGGGAATGAAATAGTGGCGGAATGAAATATTGTGGTTTTTAAGCAACTTCAGCTCCATCTTCTGATTCCCATTACACTGATTCCCATTACAGACTGATTTCCATTACAGTCTATGGCGGCGCTGGCTGCGCCCAAATCTAGCAGCGCTGAAAAGCACTGCTCCGTCTCATTTCTGCTCCGTTCGGGACTCATCCATAATGAGGGAGGCTCTAAGGGAGGGGTGTGAGCCGCCTTTCCATCATCAGGTGCTTGTAGGCACGTGCCTACAATTAGGGATGCTCGTTCGGATTCCACGAAAATTGCATTTCCGAATTTCCGATCGGAAATTGCATTTCCGCATCGAAATTCAGAAATCGCTGATGCAAGTCCGGTAGGCGAATTTTCGCGGAAATCGTTGAAATTTCCACTGACTTTAACATCCATTTTTTTCAAAAACTACAAGGTCTTTTTGAAAGATTTTTTTTCCTTTTGTTCCTACTTTTCTGCTTAACATTCCCTGGAAATTTGGTGTTTGTATATCCTACGGGGGCTTTGCTATTAACCGCCAAAGTTGGCCGCTGTTGACTAATGTAAAATGCAGAAAATTTGCATTACCGATATGCGGTATGATGACGATTTTAGAGGTTAATAGCAAAGCCCCCATAGGTGCTAGAAACACCACATTTTCAGGGAATGTTAAGCCGACAAGTCGGAACAAGAGGAAAAAATTTTTTCAAAAAGACCTTGTAGTTTTTAAGAAAATCGATGTCAAAGTCGGCAAAAATTACAGCAAAAATACGCATTGGAACCGCTATGCGGTATGACACCAAATTTAGAGGATACTAGCAAAGCCCCCATAGGTACTAGAAACACCACATTTTCAGGGAACGTTTAGCAGACAATTGGGAACAAGAGAGAAAAAAATCTTTCAAAAAGACTTTACAGTTTTTGAGAAAGGCAATGTTAAAATCGGCGGAAATTACAGCGGAAATCTGCATCGGAATGCGGAAATCGTTAGCGGTAAGCAGAATCGGTAGCGGTAATTGGCATTCCCGACCATCCCTACCTACAATGCCTTTTGGTAAATTCGGCCCTGTGCGTGGCCAAATTAAGGCTCGATCCACACTTACAGCTAATACTGTGTACCTGATTCAGCGGGAAGGAAAGAGATAATACGTTAAGCGCAGGATTCATGTCAGAATCAATTTATTTCGCCAAGTAAGTTTGCACTTACAAGGAATTTGTACACTTGCCACCTAAAGTAAACCTAAACGGAAAATTAAAAGTTAAAATAAACATACACTAGTCATACTTACCTCCTGCATAGCCTACTCCTTAATCTCTCTCTTACTTACAGTAAGTAGTATAAATATGACAGAACCGACAGGTTTTGGACCAGCTCATGTCCTCACGGGGGATTCTCAGCATGACCTTTATTCTTTATAAAGACACTCCCTGAAAATCATTTATACAAATAGGCTAGCCAGCCTCCTTGCACACTTTTTTGGCAGTTGGACAGAGCAACTGCTGTTCACTAAGGCCTAGTGCACACCAGAGCGTTTCGGCTGCGGTTTGCGATCCGCTTGCGGGTGCGGATCCGCTTGGGTAATGTATTTCAATGGGCTGGTGCACACCAGAGCGGGAGGCGTTTTGCAGAAACGCATACTCCCGGGCTGCTGCAGATTTTGGATTGCGGATGCGTTTCTGCCTCAATGTTAAGTATAGGAAAAACGCAAACCACTCTGAAAAACGGCACTTCAGAGCGGTTTTCCAGGCGTTTTTTGTTGCAGTAGCTGTTCAGTAACAGCTTTACTGTAACAATACATGAAATCTACTACACCAAAAACGCTTCCCAAAACCGCAAAATGCTAGGTGAAACGCTACATAAAAATAAGAAAAAGCGTTTCAAAATCTGCTAGCATTTTGCGGATCTGCTAGCGTTTTTTGGTGTGCACCAGGCCTATGTGCTTTTGAAAAGAAATAAAACACTGAGAATCTCCCATTAGGAAATGAGCTGGGCCAAAACCTGTCGGTTCTGTCAGATTTCTACAACCTACTGTAAGTGACAGCAACATATCAGAAAAGTAATTTATAGCACATTTTACTCTGGGAGAAATGTACTTCTTATTTGTATATGTTTACATGTACTTTAAATTATATGATTTTTGCCATAGTGGTCCTTTAAGCGTGATGATGACAAAAGTTTAGGTTGGAATTGTCAGCCAAAACTGGCAACATCAGCTGACTAAAGTCATGTGTCTATGGGAACCCTAAAAATAATTCCAGAATACATTTAAAGCAAACCTGTGATTAAAAGGAGTCTCCCACGTCCTCCTGAGTGAGTGGCGATTGGAACCTGGGAGATGAGTTTCTATTTACAGTGAGCGCTTCCCAGCAACTAACTCTGCAGTCTCAAGGGGGGGGGGGGGGGTGGCGCGGAGGGCGGCCCGGGGAGAGGAAGGGAGGGAGAGGTTGGGCTGCCCTCCTCGCGGCTGCGGCTCCCCCCTCAATTATGGGGGGATACCTACCTACCTACCTACCTACCTATACTGGGGAGCAGCTACCTATCTAACATATACTGGGGGGCAGCTACCTCATCTAACCTATATTGGAGGGCACCTACCTAATCTAACCTATACTGGGGGGCAGCTTCCTAATCTAACCTATACTGGGGGGCACCTGCCTATCCAACCTATACTGGGGGGCAGCTACCAATCTAACCTATACTGGGGAGCAGCTACCAATCTAACCTATACTGGGGCACCTACCTAGCTAGCCTATACTGGTGACAACTATACTGGCTACCTATATTGGAGGCACCTACCAAACCTATACTGGGGGCACATACCTATCTAACCTATGCTGGGGGTAATTATTCTGGCTACCTATATTAGAAGCCCCCACCTAGCTAACCTGTACTGGGGGCACCTACCTATCTAACTTATACCGGGGGCGCCTGCCTATCTAACCTATACTGGGGGCAACTATACCTGGGTTCGCGGGAGGCGCAATTTTTACACCCTCGCTCTGGGTGCATTTTAGCCTAGGAACTGCATTGTATAGGACTCAGAGCCTTCCCACTCCTTAGGGAAGCAGCAGCATGCAAGAAAAAATTTTTTAATAGTACTTTTGCACCTACTTTTTGGTACTTTTTCAATTGCAAAGTGCTGAAAAGTTATTTCAAAGACACAATGAAAAAGTATCTCCTACCTAGACGATAAGTCAGGAGAAAAAATGAATTCATGGGCCGAATCTCCGATTTTAGGTTCGCGAAATTGCGAACTTTCGCGATCCGAAACATTTATGCTGGCCACAAAAGTGATGGAAAAGATGTTCCAAGGGGTCTAGCATCTGAGTTTTACGAAAGGGCACACCCTGGATCTTATATTTCATTCCGGACTTTTAATATCACACATGGATATAAACCCAGTGGTATGGTCAGACCACCACACCATCCACTTCTCTCTGACAGCACCAGCGATAAAACACAGAGGGAAAGAACTCATAAAATACCGTTCACTGAAAGATGTCTCACCCCAGCACGTTCAGAATATCCTCAACTTCGACGCATTAACCAATCATTGCGCAGACCCAGACTCCATGGTCCTGATTTACAACCATGCAGTGTCATCTGCCTATGACGCCCTCGCTCCAGTTCGCATCAAACGATCTACACCACTTCACCATGCACGGTGGTTTGACAGCTCACTAAAGGACCTAAAGAA
This sequence comes from Hyperolius riggenbachi, assembly GCF_040937935.1. Taxonomy (NCBI): domain Eukaryota; kingdom Metazoa; phylum Chordata; class Amphibia; order Anura; family Hyperoliidae; genus Hyperolius; species Hyperolius riggenbachi. Next base: position 53,274,067 of record NC_090651.1, read on the forward strand.
AGAAGTGCGCAGACTAGAAAGGAAGTGGCGAAAATCTCAGAATTCAAAAGATAAACACACCCTTGTCTCTCACCGGGAAAGCTACCAAAATGCGATCACCAAGAAAAAATCCTCCTACCTATCACAGGAGATCGCAAAGGCCGCCAACAGACCAGCCCAACTATTCCGCACAGTTGATAGACTGTGTAATCCATCCTGTCTAAAACCCACTATAACTCCCTCAAAGGAGCTATGTGAGAAATTTGCCTGCTACTTTGCTGACAAAGTATCTTCTATTCGGTCTCTCATTCAGTCCACAGCACCCAAGACTCATGCAACTAATGGAAATAGCTGCAAAAACAACCTAACACCCTGGACTGATTTCAAAAGTATTAGTGAGGAAGAGATCTCAGACACCCTCTGTCGTCTCCACCAGACAACCTGCGACCTGGACCCTGGACCAACTAAACATATGCTGAAATGCCCTGACCTGCTTGGTCCAGCATTTCACAAAATAGTAAATTGCTCTCTGCAAGCAGGGAGGTTTCCTACCTCTCTAAAAGAAGGAATCATCAAGCCCCTTCTCAAAAAACCTTCCATGGATCCAGATGCTATGAGCAGCTACAGACCTGTCTCCAACCTCCCCTTCTTAGGTAAAGTTATTGAAAAGGCTGTCTATCTGCAACTTGAAACCAGGCTGTCAGTAAACAACATCCTGGACCCTCTACAATCTGGCTTTAAGAAACACCACAGCTGTGAAACAGCCCTCATCCAAGTCTGCAACGATCTGCTCATGGCAAGGGACAGAGGGGAATGCTCCATCCTAATCCTGTTGGATCTCTCAGCTGCTTTTGATACAGTTGACCATGAAATCCTGCTTAACAGACTGCAGGAGTACTGTGGCATCAGTGGATCAGTCCTCCAGTGGTTCAGATCATTCCTGACTGACAGAACACAGAGAGTATCCCTAGGACCTATAATGTCCAAACCTGCACCTCTACAATTCGGAGTGCCACAAGGATCAATCCTATCCCCTCTGCTGTTTGCAATCTACATGTTGCCACTCGGTACACTTATCCAACGACATGGCCTGACGTACCACTGCTACGCCGATGACACACAGCTATACCTGTCCTTCAAACCTGGTGGAACAGACCCTACCCCAAAAATAAACTCTTGCTTAGCTGAGCTTCAGGCATGGATGAATGATAACTGGTTGAAACTGAATGCTGACAAAACTGAGGTCCTGTTTGTCCAAAGCCAGTGCTCGCCATCAAAACAGCTCTATCCTAAAGCAACACCAATCAGGATTGGGAATTCAGACATAAACAGCTCCAACCTTGTGCGCAGCCTTGGCGTACTAATCGATGGGGAATTGAGTTTCAGAAACCAAATTTCATCTGTAGTTAAATCTTCCTTCTTTCATCTGAAGAACATTGCAAAGATTAAACATCTGATTCCCCCAGAGGATCTTCAAACCCTAGTCCACGCCTTCATCACATCACGGCTGGACTACTGCAATGCCCTTTATGCTGGCCTCCCCAAAAAAGACTTGCGTCGCCTGCAATTAGTGCAGAATGCTGCTGCCAGATTGCTAACAAACCAGCCTCGCCACTGTCACATTACACCGATCCTTCGCTCACTGCACTGGCTACCAGTACAATGGAGAATACTCTTCAAGATTGGACTGCTGACATTCAAATCCCTGCACAATCTGGGCCCTGGATACATGAAGGACTTGCTGAAGCTGCACCACACCTCTCACAACCTCAGATCAGCAAGTTCTATAAACTTGGTCACTCCCAGAGTGCACCTCAAAAAATCTGGAGACAGAGCCTTCTGTCATGCTGCCCCTACTCTTTGGAACTCCCTACCACACCCAGTAAAGACAGCACCATCCCTGGAGCTATTCAAATCCAGACTGAAAAGCCACCTGTTTAGCCTGGCATTTCCAGATTTATAAAATTCTTCCCCTGTACCACGATGGTCGGAGCCATGCTTATGCGCTTTGAGTCCCACGGGAGAAAAGCACTTTACAAATGTTATTTGTTGTTGTTGTTGTTGAGTTTTTGCATGGATGAGTGGGATAGACACCAAAAGTCCCGGGGAAAAATCTGGATTTGATGCAAAGCAGCGTTTTAAGGGAAGAAATCACATTGCATGCTAAATTGGAGGCCTAAAGTGCTTTAAAACATCTTGCCCTGTGTTTACATCAATCAGGTAGTGTAATTAGTGTACTGCTTCACACTGACACATCAAACTCACTGTGTAACGCACCGCAAACAGCTGTTTGTGTTGTGACCGCCGTGCTGGACTGGAGCACCATGGCGAGAGTGCAGGCGATAGCGGTTTTCAAGCCCATATCGTTGCCAGGCTAAGGTAGCTCAATGACAGAACAACAGTGATTGTCCAGCTGATCGAATTTGGTCTGTCCACAATGAAGCAACAACCTTATTATCTTTGGTGTACCACCCCCCGAGACACTCGTATAGCCGGCGTTCATTGCTGCATTGTGATACGCAAGCACCCGGCAAGGTAACGATCACGAGGGGGAATGGGCACATGTATATGCCTTTTGTTTTGTTGTTGCATCCGCAGTGCAGCCAGAAAAATTAGGCAGGCATGTACACGCACCAGAAAAATTATTATAGCGGCCGCTGCTAGCAGCGGCCTTAAAAATTCAGGAATCCGCCTGGAGTCATGGTGGACCCTGTTGGTGGTGGCAGAGAAGGCAGTCAAGCGGCCTGCAGGCAGAGATGCTGTGTGGGGACTGACTTAGTTTTGGAGCAGGCAGTCACACGGCGTGCAGGCAGAGGTGCTGTGTGTGGGGACTTACTTAGTATTCAGGCAGGCCTGAGCGTACTTTGCAGACCACCAGGCATCCGTGGTCAGATGGACCCTTGACCCAACACTGTGTGCCAGAGATGTCATCACTTGCCTTTCAACATCACGATACAGTTTAGGTATCGCCTTTTTTGAGAAAAAATTGCGGCCTGGTATCTTTCACTGCGGTGTGCAGCTTTGTTTTTGTGTGCTGCTTTTCCTCAGGTGGTCATCCCATTGCAGTTTGTGCTTTGTAAACATATGCCTTTGTAAGGTAGTTGTCCCGACGCGGGTCTTAGTCTTTCCACGGTTCAATTTTCGGCGGCAAAGAGTACAGATGGCATTGCTCTTATCTGAGGCAGACACACAAAAACATTTCCACACCGCTGAGCCCTGGAGTGATGGCACTTTGGTGGTGGCGGCCGACTGAGTGTTAAGTGGGGTGCTAGAATCAGAGCAGGAGGAGGAAGATATGTCACACTTCCGTGTGCAAGCTGAGAAAGATGAGGTGTTCTGTGTTAAATAGTCAACTACGTCCTGACAATATTGGGGGTTGATGGCACGTGCCTTCTTCTGAACACTGTACGTTGGTCGAGGGCTACACGAAATCACGACAGCGCGACCTCGAACAGGCTTGCCAGGTGGCCTGTCTCTGGCTCTGCCTCTTGTTTTGTCCATATTGGGGGGGATGATGTGAAAGGTATGCACTGACTTGACTAATACAATGTACGGTTACACAGGTGCAGTGAACAGGTTGCAGTGACTGGTATTACAAATGTGCAGCTGCCTGTCACACACACACACACACACACACACACACACACACAGGTACCCTGAACAGGTGCAATGACTGGTGGTATTAATAATGAGTGCGCTCACGTAGGTATAGGTAGGTAGGTGCACTGAACAGTGAAAAGGTGCAGTGATTGGGATTACAAATATGCAGCTGCCTGTCACACACACACACACGGACGGACTGCAATGACAGGTGCAATGACTGGTGGTATTAACAATGTGTGCGCTCACGTAGGTATAGGTAGGTAGGTGCACTGAACAGTGAACAGGTGCAGTGATTGGGATTACAAATGTGCAGCTGCCTGTCACACACACACGGACTGCAATGACAGGTGCAATGACTGGTGGTATTAACAATGCGTGCGCTCACGTAGGTATAGGTAGGTAGGTGCACTGAACAGTGAACAGGTGCAGTGATTGGGATTACAAATGTGCAGCTGCCTGTCACACACACAGGTAGTCACTGAATGTGCTGGGCCTGGCAGTGGCACAGTAGGAATTAAGTGCCAAAGGCCAGCTGCGACTGACTGACAGGGCTGTATATAATACAAGTGGGCCACACAAAAAAAAAAATAGATCACAAGAACAACATTAGCTCTCAAAAGAGCTGTTGAGGGGTGCTTTTTTAGCAATGAGAATCAGCAAGGAGCAAGATAACAAGCCTACAAGAGCCTAACTAATCTTTCCCTATGTGAGTCTGCAGCAGCTCTCCCTTCTCTAATTACTGCAGGCACACGAGTGAGTCCAATGCCTTACTCTACCTGCCTTTTATAAGGGGGGGGGGGCTCCAGGAGGGAGTGTAGCCTGATTGGCTACAATGTGCCTGCTGACTGTGATGTAGAGGGTCAAAGTTGACCCTGATGATGCACTATGGGGGCGAACCGAACTTCCGCAAAAGTTTGCGGTTCTCCGCCATCGTGAACCACGGAAGTTCGCCGGGAATCGTTCGCCAGCGAACAGTTCGGGCCATCTCTACATATGGCCCCAGGTGTGCTTAATGCTGGGAATACACGATTCGATTCCGAGGCATTTAGATGGCTCGATAGATAATTTCTGACATGTCCGATCTCCCGCCCGATCGTTTCGCCGCCCGATTCTGCATTGAATACAATGGACAAAGATAAGAAAAACGAGAGGAAGATAAGAGAATCGCCTGCGGAATCGAGCGGGGAATCGATCAAGTGGGAGAATCGAGTGGCAAAATCGAGCGGTGTATGCCCAGCATTCAGATAAATAAAAGTGTCTTCCAAGATGCAACTTCACACAGTTTTACCCAATGAGAACACCTCTCCAGAAAATTCCCAAACATAGGTGAGAATGTTGCCTAGTCTGTTTTTTTTTAAGACAATGCATTCGTGCAAAGTGTATGTGATTATTATCTTTTGTCTGCTTATCAATCCTCATCAAGGGAAAAATCTAACGCAGCAGGTTCCTGATCCCCGGCCGGGGTGAGGCTGCACAGAATGAGCGCTGCCTGCACTGACATTCCTTCTTCAGCTATGTACACATGTTAAATAAATGTCAATATTTTGTTTCGGGTGTTAGTTTTTTCTGTGATCAGAGGTTCTATGTAGAGGGCAAGGCACATAAATGGGGCATCATTCGCGGTCAGAAAATTGGACACCACCATAGACCGCAATGCACTGGCATCTGGCCACTCCTCCACTGTCCCCACATGTCCGCTGTTACCGCAGTGCTGTGTCCCATGGCACGTTTGTGACATCACACACATGCATCTGGTGCCGTGTGGTACAGCATTCCCAGTTACGGTGGACACGCGGGTGAAGCAGTAGAGTGGACAGGAGACGCACCAGCGGAACAGGTGAGATTTCCACAGCATGGGCACGGGAGGCATTTAACACTCATGGGGTCCATCGCATACGTCATTACTGCTGTGCACGTGTTAAACCACATGTAACTGAGATTTTCCATCATGTCCGATCGATGCATTTGTCCATCTTAGGTCCAAAATTGTTGAATTGTGGTGGAGAGGTTGCGTCACCGATTTTAATCCGATTTGATAAAGAAACAGATGGTCGATTGAGCTGCAAACTTGCTAGCTGATTGGCCAACTTAAATGCACTAAAGGATGTGTAACTGTTATGGGATACACTTGGCCAAGTACTGGAGCCTGCTGCACACCGGATCTTCAGCCACAAGGGGTGTTCAGCCACAAGGGGCGTCATCCCACCTCTTTTCTCCATAGTAACAGAGTGTGTCGCTAGCCTAGAGCTGTGTTTAGTCCCAATCCCTGCAGGTAATTGTGCCTGTACTAGCAGTGGCGTAGCTAGAGATTATGGGCCCCATAGCAAAACTTTCATGGGGCCATAAGATGTAGGCATTCTTGAGCAATGTCACATGAACTATGGATATGAGTTAATTGGGCTATTTAAATTCTCACGTGATCTACACTGCGTATAGTCCATGGGCACAAAATCATAGGGTGGAGGAACATGTAACGATTGGTGTCAGCACGCAGAGAGAATCTGATTATTGATGATCACCAGTATCACCAATAATGCAGATACTGTATATACCCGATTATTGATGATCTGCAGTATAACCGATAATCAGATATATTGCTAACCTCTGGACACCTATAGATATGTGAGTGTTTGGTGTAACAGTAATACTTTGAGTGATGTACCTGCTGAGCAGGCGATATACAGTAAAGAGACACTGCTCTGGGAGCACAGGAACCTTCGGCTCTCCGAGGGGAGGAGTCAGGCTGGAGACAGGAAGGGCCTAAGAGTGAGTGACACCTAAAGGTGGATGTCACTATCTGATCTGGAGACTATCTCTTAAGGGGAGAGATAGCTCTCGAGGTCAGGCACGTCGGGTCGGCAACACACTGACAGATAAAGTACAAAAAAAAAAAGATAAAGTACAAAGACAGAAGGCTGATTCGGTACCCAAGTCAAGCAGGGTCTGGCAACGGAATATCAGATATACGAGGTACCGAATCAGAAGACAGAGGAGTAGTCAGAAAAGCTATAAGTCATAACATATATCAAACAATGCCTATTCTGGGTGCGAGGACCTTGGTCTCAGCACCCCGGAACTAGTCTGAAGAATACACAGATGATAATACAGTTCCCTAGACTGGGTGCGAGGTCTGTAGTCTCAGCACCCTGGAACTAGTCTGAAAGATAACACAGATGGTAGTACGGTTCCCTAAGCTGGGTGTGAGGTCCTTGGTCTCTACACTCCGGAACTAGCTTGAAGTATAACACAGATGATAACACAGTTCCCTAAGCTGGGTGTGAGGTCCTTGGTCTCTACACCCCGGAACTAGCTTGAGCAAAAACAGAATACAATTCAAATAATCTGGCTAAGTGTGTATTCCCAGGTCCACCTGGTTCAAACACACTGAAGGATCTGACTAGGTCTGAGTGCTTCCATCTAGTGATCGCAACGGCAGACAATTTGCAAGTGACCAGCAGGAACTATATATGGAGTAGTGCTCTCCAGCACCACCCCTAATTGCTCAACCAATAGTATCCCGCTCAGGAGTCAGCTGATCGGCGTGGTCAGCTGACTCTTCCTGCTTAGTATAAGAATTCTGCCTCTCAGCGCGCGCGCGTGTATTCCTAAGCCTATGTGCACTAACAGACTCAGCCACACCAGACACACGCTGCCGCGTGCAAACCGCCGCGCTGGCACGGAACCAGCCGCCTTACTGTTGTTGCATGCAGCGGCTTTTCCGCGTTCTGCCCTGCTACCAAACACACGCTTCCGCCTGCCAACCGCCACACTGGACGCGGAATCAGCCGCCTGCTCAGTAGCACCTGTGGCGGCTTTTCCGCGATCTCTCACAGAACACAAGAAAGTTACCATATATACTCACATATAAGCCGACCAGTGTATAAGCTGAGGTACCCACTTTTTCATCAGAAACCAGGAAAATGTGATTGGCTCGCGTATAAGCCCCATCTCAAGTATAGCCCCCTCTCTAGTAGCCATATCCCCCCAGTACAAGTCAAAATTCCACTAGATGGCGTCATAGATATGAGACGCAGCAATTGCTGGGGAATGGGGGGCCAAGGACACAGCAGGGAGGCAGCTGGCAAGAGCAGGATCACTAGTGCACAATCCTTACACTCCTCTGCCAGTAATGCTAGGTACACAGTATGAGATTTACTGGCAGATCGATTATGTCCGATCTGATTTCTGAACATTTTCCCATTGATTTCCGACCGATCTGACATGTTGGAAATAATCGATCTGACAGTAAATCTGCCATAAAATCTCTTAGTGTGTACCTAGCATAACAACACTTGCTCCACCATTCATTCTGCTCCACCATGTGTTCTGCTCCACTGACTCGCATATAAGCCGAGGAGGCAACTTTTCAGCACATTTTTAATGCTGAAAAATTAGGCTTATACGCGAGTGTATACAGTAATTGTGAATACATTAAGCACCACCAGGGCCCTCTCTGCCAGGGCCACATAGCAGCTGCTATATGGCTGCTAGGGCTTTTGCTACGCCCTTGTGTACTAGCTTTTCTTTCCAGAAGTTGTAGTTCATATAATCAGAGAAAGTAGGCTGGCAGCTCTGTTTACAGCTTTGGTTTCTGCATTTTTGGCTCCATTTCCTCCTATCCTATCTTCAGTATGTAGATGGACCCATCTGGGTCTCTGAATGTTATCACAAGAGCTTTTCAACAAACTAACAAAACAAATAACTTGTGTCTGTTTTGGTGAACAATGCATGCCACAAGCCTATTCTATTCCTGCCACTCAGCGAACAGAGATTATCCTGCCTGCTCTGTCCAGGCATAGCGGGTGTCTCACTCGGAAAAACAGGAGAGAATCTACATATATAGAGTTATTGTTAATGATTATTTTTGGTCTGCCATATGGGTATAGGCGATATATGGGCAGAACGACCATAAGGGCTGGAACCCACTAGAGCGCTTTTTTTAGCATTTAGGGAGCGCTTTAAATCGCTAGCACGTTCCCTAAACGCTCTGCCAATGTAAATAATTGTAACAAATTCCACAGTAGCGATTGTGATGATCAAAATCGCAATAGCAAGACATGCAGCATTTTGGAAATGTTGGCGCTTCAATATAAAGTATTGACGCGCTGGAAAATCGCTCATGAATCGCTACACAGAGCGATTTGAGTGTGATTTTAAATACTGCAAACTGTAAGGTCCCGTTTCCACTAGCGCGGAAACCATGCCAAATCCGCAGAGCTTCCCCGCAGGCAAATCACGCAGGGAAACTCTGCCATAGGAAACAATGGCGCCGCCGGCCGAATCACTTACCTTAGCGATTCGGCCGACATTGCCATCAGTTTCCGTGCGGGAGGCTGCGAATCCCATAGCCGTGCATGGCACGGCTTATGGGATTCGTCAGCATTCCCGCAGACCAGGAAGTGCCGCCAACGCGCGGTACTAGTGGAAACGGGCCCTAAAAAAAATTATGATACATTGAAAGGACCAATCAGAATTGAAATTGCTAATCACAAATCGCTACACAATTGCTGGCAAAAAAATTACACTTTTTAAAATCGCTCCCAAAAGTGCCGGAAAAGGATCATGAAATCACTTACAAAACGCTATTGATTGCGCTAGCGATTTGCGATTTGTAGTGGGTTCCAGGCTTTAGACAGAGGATTGTTGCCCACCTATACACCGCAGACCGATTTCTGACAGCATGAAATCTATGAGGAATTGGCCAAGCGATAAAGCCTCCGTCGCCTGCCAGTCTGCCAAGTGTTACAAGACCCCCCCCCCCCCCCATCCGGTGAGCTGTAAATTTTCACCTGTCCACTGGTGTGACTCCCGAACTCCACCGTCACTGCTGTGTCCGCCACAGTGAGTGCCTGTATCATGTGGCGCATGTGTGATGTCACACGAGTGCCTGGTGCCAGGTGATACAGGCACTCGCAATAACGGCAGACATGGGGTGACGGCGGAGGAGCTCGGAAGTTGCGCCATTGGACAGATGAGAATTTACAGAGCACGGCACTAGGGGGTCAGGGGGTTACATTTAACAATTGAGGAAGACAGCAGCCAGGGGTTCAATGCATTGCGATACCTGTCAACTTGATTTACTGTTGCACACCCGATCAAAACGATCAAAACATCGATTGGGCGGACATGTTGCGGCACCAATTTTCCTTTGGTTCTTTAAAATAATCAAATCAGAAGGTCGATCAAGCCGCAAAATCGGTACATGTATGTCCAATTTAAATTGCTGAGGTGACCTAATGAACACTACTACAGTATAAGGAAAGCGGAGTTTAAAGAGGAACTCTAACCAAAGATTGAACTTTATCTCAATCAGTTCCTGATACCCCCTTTCTCACGAGAAATCCTTACATTTTCTCTAACAGATCATCGAGGGGTTATGGCTGATATTGTGGTAAACCCCTCCCAGAGTGTGATGTCATGACGATGGTCCTGACAGTTTGCTGTCTGTGAACCTCATTGCATCGTTGGAATTAACTGCTTTTTCCAACTACCAAGAAACCAGTATCTCCCTCTGTGCATAGAACTCTAAGTAGCAAACATTCTGTGCAGATTACCTGGCAAAATTAAAGATATCACTACCAGTGATACATTTCAGAAAGTAAATCAGGGAGAGCAAACACTGACTAAATAATCTATAAATGAATTTTGTAAATAAGCAATTTTATTCCATATATTATTTTCACTACAGTGCCACCAGTAATGACACAGACTCAGTAAGGGCCCTTTCACACGAGCAGCTGAAAAGTTCTTCAAGGTTGCTTCCAGATCTGGTGATGGTGCATTGTTCCCCACCTAACCCCACCCACCAGAAGTTGCTCCATTGTGCATCACGCAGTCATCCCTCCTCCTCTCCCTATAGCAATAGTACACATTTCTCTGATGAAGCAGAGTGAAACGTCTGTACAAAGTTAATTCCCTGCACTGCCGCCCGCTGCATCACTTAGACCAGTGGTTCTCAAACTTTTTCAATTCAGGGCGCCCCTGGAGGCTTTGAACATTTTTCCCCCCTCTGCAAAAATAACTACCAAAATGGTGTTATTTATTTATTGTATTTATAAAGCACCAACATATTACACAGCACTGGACATTAGTTTAGTTTACAGACAATGTTTAGGGGTGACATACAGCAAAATGACAATACATGAATACAAGACCAGATCAAGCAGCACAGTATGAGTACCAGGTAATGCTTAGTCACTGGATGGGAGCATGGAGATTAGGCAAGTTAGGTTCACTCAGATGCCTAGCATGGGTTCACAGTAATGGAGGTGCATGATCAGGTAGGACACAGAAGGAGGTCCCTGCCCAAAGGCTTACAATCTAGAGGTAAGTTAGAGGAAGTACAGCAGTAGCGTGCATACTCTGAAAATTTTACTTTCTCTGCCACACAGTTGAGCTGCTTGAGCAGTGTAGCTTTGGGAATCAGCCCCTACGGATTTGTCTGTGAGCCAGATGTAGCCATCAAAAGAGCGACATCTGGCTCCCGAGCCATAGGTTACCGACCCCTGCTTTACAAGTTATGAACCTTATTCAGCAGCAACCCCTCCAAAGAATGGGGATGAATGCTGCGGCACCCCTGGCAGGTGCTTGAGGCAGGCCAGGGTGCCACGGCACCCAGTTTGAGAACCCCTGAATTAGACTATGCATTTCGTAGACCACAGCTTCCACTTCATCAGGTCTGTAATATACCTAGACAAAATAATGGGAGGCAATATGATGATACAATCTCAATAAGTATCTATACATACACGTAAAGGAGTAAAAAAAATTAAATACAGTATAAACAAGAGAATAACAAGGAAATACATTCATCAATGATATTTAATGCATATAAAAGACTGCAACTCATTATAAATATTATTATTATTATTATAATACTGTGTATTTAAATAAAAAGTCCCTTGTAACCAACTGAATTATGTTCTTTAACATTTAACATGCAAAAAGAGCATTAGAGCTAAATTATAACGTATATATGCAGGCTGAAAATCAAAGCTGACATTAACAGCCCGTCATGGAAAGAATGTACTAAAGGCAATATGCCAGTATATAAACCAGCTGAGGCACATATTCAACTCTCTATTGAGGTTAGCAATCCTGAATAATATAGTAATATGGTATACATAGTATACTGTATGGCACTGTGTTCATGCACTCTTTTAGCTAGGTTATCACTACAGGGGCGAATGCAGGGGTGTAACAATAGACCCTGCAAGGGAATGGATGCAGCCGCAGGGGGGCCCAGAAGCCACAGGGGTCCCATCCTGAGAAAGTGACAACTATGGGCAAGGAGAGAAGAATACTTTCTGCTCTCTGCACAATTGTTCTAATGACTGCATCTGCTCAGCCACTGATAAGGAATCATACAAAGATTTGTAGACAGTCCCTATTCAGTGTTCAACAGGGTCTTGTGTACAGCTCTGTTCTACCCCCAGCCTTTCTACTCCTCCCACAAGTGCTACGTACTATACTGCGTGTAGTAGCCATTTCTGCTCTATGGACAGAGTGAGTGTAATAAGCTGAGGCTGGGTGCACACATAACATAACGTGAAAGGCTTTATTTTATGTCATGTTTTATGTGTATGTTGTGTGCCTTTTTGTGCATTTTTGCTGCGTTTTTGGTGCATTAGCGATGCGTTTTTCATGCATTTTGCGTGCAATTTAATGTGTTTGCGGTTTGCATAAACAAAATGCATATGCAGTTTTATATTTCCCTTTATGCAAATCACTAGGAAGACAACAAGAAGTGGAAATACAGCATGAAACAATTATTTTGGGGAAAAAACTCATATAAAAATGCATGGAAAATACATGAAAAACGCATACCATTGCGTTCCCATTGACTTTCATTATGTGCCTCTTTGAAGCGTTTATGAATATTATGCAACAAAACCTAAAAACGCATAGAAAACGCATATGGGTTTTCTATGCGTTTTTTCCTGCGGTCCATTGACTTCCATTAGCGGCAACAACGCAGCGTTTTCCGCAACGCTAGCGTTTCTGCTATGTGTGCACCTAGCCTCAGATTTCTGTATGCGTTTTCTGCACACCATGTGTGTCTGTATGTGTGAAACCATGCACATTTTTTTTCACAGAAGCTAATGTAATTGATAGAGAAAATGCTTCCTTGCGTCACTGCTGTTTTATTTGCATGGTGAAAACACATACAAGTGCGCACTAGCCAATTGAATAACAGTTTGCGGAAGGGCCCAGTGATTTCCAGTTATGCCTCTGGGCGGATGCACCATTTCCCAGAACAGACCCCAGCGGACCAATAAACATGTCAGTTGATCCTATGTTAAACCAAACCTGAAGTCAGAGGAATATGATGGAGGCTGCCATGTTTATTTCCTTTGAAACAATGCAAATTGCCTACTTGAATGTTCCACTGATCCACTGCCTCTAAATGTGCCCATACATCTAGTGATGAGCCAAATCTCTCTCTGATCGAATCTGATTGGAGAGCGTTCTGTCAGCTGCCCATACACCACAGGCTGATTCCCAATCGATTTCAGCATACGGCCTCATAACACCGCATCTGCTGCCTCACCGTATCGCATGCCCAAATGTTTTATGTGCATTCATACTTTACCTGCCCGCTGTCCCCCGAGTGTCTGCACTGTATTTCCGCACTGGAGCCTCACGTGACTACCGGCACCAAGTCTCGATTGGGCTGCAATATAGGGTGGTGTATGGACACCTTTACTTTCTGGACAGTTTTCCGCTACAGACACGGCTTGGACATCTGCTGCTGCGTGGGATTAAGTGATAAGACATGAGCCCACGCTATGGATGGACAATGAGCAGTGACCCAGATTCTGAGCCATTGGAGGATTACTGACCAGTTAGTGTTTACCATAAATAACACAACTCTCACCTCCCTCCATCACAACCCCCAGCTACAGCTGCTCATAAAGGCCCGGGCACACACTCAACCAAACCGCATGATTATACTCTATTTTGGTCTGTTGGATGACAATCAGGTGTGTGTATGTGTGGCAAACGACTGGACGAGCGCCTGATAACAGGCGGATTGCCCGATCCATCCGACGGATCAACTCACTCAACTTTTGGGCTGATATTGTGCAGTTGGCCACACCAACGTTGTTTGTACAATGCAGTTCATTGTTTCGTTTCTCTTGCGCACGCAGTATGTGCATGAGTTGGTTGTTCAGTTGGTTGGTGCATGGAAAATATAAGTCAAGTAGAAGGTTTGTCGTGGGGTCAGACATGTTGCGTTGTTGGTTGTGTGCTTTGTTGGACGTATGTACGTAACTTAAAGAGGAACTCCAGTGAAAATAATGTAATAAAAAAAAGTGCTTCATTTTTACAATAATTATGTATAAATGATTTAGTCAGTGTTTGCCCATTTTAAAATCTTTTAAATCCCTGATTTATATTCTGACATTTATCACATGGTGACATTTTTACTGCTGGCAAGTGATGTAGCTGCTGCTTGCTGTTTTGGCAGTTGGAAACAGCTAATTCCCACAATGCAACAGGGTTCACAGACAGGAAACTGTCAAGAGTAGTACTTAGAATTTATTTGTGGGAGGGGTTTCACCACAATATCAGCCATAACCCCTCGATGATCTGTTAGAGAAAATGTAAGGATTTCTCATGTAAAAGGGTATCAGCTACTGATTGGGATAAAGTTCAATTCTTGGTCGGAGTTTCTCTTTAATGTTCTAGTAAAGGGAGGATGTTCTCCTGAAACGTTGCTTTTGGATGCACTAGCCTCTTTTTATGCTTTATCCTGCCTTTATCTCATGATGCTTCAAAAAAGAGCTTATAATACATCATCAAGACGGTGCTGGGTCATCTTCTGGCTTTCCTGTTCTAGTACAAGGTAATTTCCAACCTATTTAGTGCCTAATACACACAATGAGATTTTCTGGCAGACTTCCTGCCAGATCGATTATTTCCAACCTGTCCAATCTGATTTCCAATCGATTTTCCGATCGACTCTCAATTCACATCTATGGAAAATCGATCGGAAATCAGATTGAACAAGTTGGAAATAATCAATCTGCCAGAAAATCTCATTGTGTGTACCTAGCATTAAGCCTGGTACACACCTTCAATTATGATTGGCCAATTACTGGCCAAATTTACCACCTCCATGTAGCATGAGGGTCAACAGATATTGAATACCGTGAGCAGGTTGTGTAGGTAAACCCTCATACTAAATGGTAGTGGGAAACTTGGGCAGTGATTGGCCAATCATGATTGAAAGTGTGTACCAAGCATTAGTCACCCAACACCACCACCACCGCAACACAATTGCAGAGTGCTGAAAAGTTAATGTAAACAGAAGGTGAAGTGGTCTCTCCTAGGAGAAACTTAGGAAAAAAGGTGAATTAAATCATGGCCAATATGTTACTGTGCAATCACTTCTAAAATTTGTAAAAACTGAGTTTCTACAGAATACAATGATGCAGCAATACAATTTTTTCCACCAATAGAAAAGTCATTTGAAAGTTTGATAGCAGGGGTGTTACTTTCGTTCCTGCAGATCCAGACCATGTCTAGGCATAAAACCTGCTACACAACATGTGATTTGCACTTCAATTCCCATATTCGATCGAGAAAATGATTGGATTGGGGAATAAAAATACGGCTTAAAGAGAGTCTGAAGCCACATTAAAAATGGCTTTTCAGCTTATATTCAGCAGGGGCATGTTTGCCCCTGCTAAAACGCCACTATCCCGCAGCATAACAAGGGGTCTTTACCCCCCAAATCCCCCTGCAAAATCCACGACTTTCTTGGTCGTGAATTTTGCTGCCCGTGCGCTTCCGTGTGAGGCAGGGCTATGAGCTGCAGCTCTGCCTCACACGCGTCTGTCAGCGGCGGATCTCCACCTCTCCCCCGCCCCTCTCAGCGAAGGCAGACTGAGAGGGGCGGGGGAGAGGCGGAGATCCGCCGCTGATAGACACGTGTGAGGCAGAGCTGCAGCTCATAGCCCTGCCTCACACGGAAGCGCTCCCCGGAGATAGCAGGGGGGATTTGGGGGGTAAAGACCCCTCGTTATGCCGCGGGATAGCGTCGTTTTAGCTGGGGCAAACATACCCCTGCTGAATATATGCTAAAAAGCCATTTTTATTCTGGCTTCAGACTCTTTTTAAGGTGTGTACACACGCCATATTTTCACAAACGACGGGCCTGTCAGACCCTCCCACTGGGTGGACGTTCTGCCAACAGTAGGACGTGTGTACAGTCTGTCGGCAGGCTGATAAGACTGTTTTTGACAGATCCGCTCAGTGCATGCTCTGCATGCTCTGTTGCCAATACTCTGCACAGGCCCAGGGGAGCCACTTACGATACAATTTGCTGAACAATCATTTACGAAGGAACGATCATTTGCATGAACAATTGGAAATTAACGTTTGGGACCACTAACGGACAAAAATCTCTTAACCAATTCAATCAGATATATGGGATTGATCTGAAAATCTGATTGATTTCAATAATCTGATTGGATTGGTTAGGAGATTTTCATCCATTAGTGGTCCCAAGCGATCATTTCCGAATAATCGTTCGTAAACGATTGTTCGTTGAATTGTACCGCTAGTGGCCACATTTAGTACTCGTGAATGTACTGCCCTTTTTTGAGCGGGATCTTTCTGTCTGGAGCAATCGATAGTTTTGATTGATTTTGGCCGCAATTGTTCGAGACAATCGTGGGATGTCCATGTTGGGGCATCAATCTCCAGCAGATCCGATCATAGTGTTTAAATCTGCCAGGGAAAATCGACAAGTGTATAAGCGCCTTATTTCTACAGTGAAATGAGCTCATTACTATAGTTGCAGTTGTGGAAAGAGGCTTTCATGTAGTATTCACAAAGCATTGACTAGGGGAACGCCTTGTGATGTACAGAATTCAGAGGTCACAGTCAAGTCAATGAAGCAAGGACAGATTTATAGATTTCCAAGGAACAATCATTCATACCTTTCTATAGTGCAATTGTTTTCATTGTTGTTTTAAGTGCCCACCACCCATTCACCTTCATCATTTGATCTATAGCATGTTTGCACAAAGGGTGTAGAAGTTACATTTGAGTGTTAGCATGTGTATTGTATGTGAATAACAAGCAGTCTTCTGACTTTCATCTAATGGATGTCTGGGCACACTCAGTTAAGGGGCCCATACACCTAATGATTTTCCCGCCGATATACAGCAGATTCGATCACTGTGATCGAATCTGCTGTGAAATCGTTACGCAAACGACTGATTTCCATTCGAAATCAATCATTCCCGTCGATTCCCGTCGAGCTGTCCGTGCGGAAGATTTTTCTCGATCGGCGGTGGGTCGGGAGTGCGTCGATAGCTGCGTTCGAATGCCTGACAACCGACGCAATACAGCGGCAATACATTACCTGCTCCGGCCGGCTCGTATCCCCACTATCACCGATGTCTTCTTCTCCGCTGGGTTCCGCCTTCCTGTCCCAGCAGGAAGTTTAAACATTAGAGCGGCCTCTACTGTTTAAACTTCCCCGGACAGAAAGAAGTGAAGCCAGCCGGACCGGAACGCGGAACCCAGCGGAGAAGAAGACATGGGTGACAGTGGGGATACGTGCCGGCCGGAGCAGGTAATGTATGCGGGGGGGGGGGGGGGGGGGGGAAGGCAGCGGTAGCACCACCACCACAGATTGTGATCGGTTTCATGCTGAAATCGATTCACAATCTGTTTGCAGTAAAGGCAGCCATACGATCCTTCTCTGATCAGAGTCGATCAGAGAGGGATCTATCTGTTGGTCGAATCTGATGGCAAATCGACCAGTGTATGGCCACCTTTAAGGTACCCATACATCTAGCAACTTGGTGGCCGATCGACCATCCAATTCAATAATTATCAAATCAGATTAAAATCGGTGCAGCCAAATGCATGCCCGATCAATGATGAGGCCAATTTCGGACCAAGCATGTTGATTGGGCACGCTGCAAGATGTCGGGCCATCGCGTCGATCAGGTGCACGGCAGTAACGACGAGTGAGATCGGGACGAGCGACGACAATGACAAAACCCCCGGCGCTGTTCCCCTATGTATAAATATACATGTAAGCATGCATTTATACATTACCTGTCCTGTGTCGTGCTGTCCGTCCGTCTTCCGAAACCGCCGCTCTTCCATTAGCCCTATACACGCCGTCACCACATAGCACATGTATGACGTCACACACACACCAATCCGGCAGACGATGCGAAGATCACGGGACCATGGCGGGAGACAGCGGACAGGTAAAGTACCGTAGTTAAATGAAACAGGTTGTTTGTGTTAGGGAGGTGCCCCCCTTGCCTGCACTTGGCGACACCTATGACAACTCAGCTGATATTCTACAATGTGTTAAAGCTGACTCTGATTATTTTTATTGAAAGATCGTTAATTTTTTTCTCAATAAAAAAAAATATAGCTTTTCTATACAATCGAACATTTTTATTAAAAAGTTGGCAGTTCAGAAAAATTTTACTCATCTGGGCTTCTTCCAGCCCCTTGAAGTCTATCAGGTCCCACGCCGAAATTCCGCCATGCTCGAGTCTGCCGCTGTCCCCTCTGTAAGGGCTGGTTCAGACGGGCGTCTGCGGAGCGTTTACCGCCAGCGTTCGGGACTTGGCGTTAAACGCTCCCATTCAAGTGAATGGGAGCATTTGTACTAGGCTTTTATCGGCGTATACGCGAACGCGGCGTTCGGGTCCCGATTTTCACTGGCGTTCAAGACGACTCTGGACGCTACATGTAGCGTCGTGGGGTAGTTTACCACCAGGGGTAATGTTCCCCTAGGGGAAGAAAAATGCAGACCAATTGCATTGCCGCCACAACACCACCAAACTCGACGCCACAGAAAGCCGGGCAGACGCCCGTGTGAACCAGCCCTGAGATCGTGACCCATGGCTGGGTTGTGGTCTTCAGCGCATGCTTCTCTGCAGTTCACAAAGACTAGAACTGAAAAAGCGCTCCTGGCTGCAGGAGCACAATCATGCATGCGCAGAAGATCACAGCCCAGCAGCAGGTTGTGATCTTACTGAGGGGACAGCGGTGACCTTGAGCATGGCAGAACTTAAAGGGAACCTTAACTGAACGGGGGGTAAAGAGTTTCACTTACCTGGGGCTATTACCAGCCCCCTGCAGCAGTCCTGTGCCCTCGGCGCCGCTCTGGAATCCTCTGGTCCCCCGCTGTCACTTAGTTTCATTTTTGACGACTCACCAGTTGCCGGCCGCCATGCGTATTATTGGACGCATTCACCAATGCAATTAGCGCTATTGCGCAAAAGTACGCGTTGCCGCATTCCGCACGCGTAGATATACCGCTGCAGGGGGCTGGTAATAGCCCCAGGTAAGTGAAACTCTTTACCCCCGTTCAGTTAAGGTTCCCTGCGTGGGACCTGATAGACTACTGGGGACTGGAATAAGCCACAGGTGAGTAAAACTTTTCTGTTTTAGTTTAGCCTCATGTAGGCCCCCAAAGTGTTTTCTGTATTTCACAGAAAAAGGCAGTTTTTTTTTATTCCATGTGGCAGGGCTGAAAACCAATAGTTTATATTCGTTCTATTGTGGTTATATATTTTTTTTAGATTTGGCAGATTTATATTTAGAAGAGAATGGCATCCTGGCACCTTAAGTGATACAGCAGGTAGAGGGCCCCTCCCCCAAATATTCCACTTCTTCCAGGTATATGAATTATGTCTAAAGCTGCAGACAGAGCTCAGGCGGGGAGGGGCTTCCTCTACAACGACGCCCATCTCTCACCCAGCATCAACTCTACATGGCTCCGCCTCTTGGAACCGCTCCACCTACTGCGATTGATACTGAAGACGTGCACCGCCCACCGATGGCGAAGGCCTGCCCCTCATCTCTCCTCCCTCCGCCGGCCATTGGTTGCTCACCTGCAGATCCACGCCCCCAGCCTGAGCTGAGCCATGGCGGAAGTGAGCAGACGTCAGCATGCACGGGTTAAAGGAGCGCCCCCCCCGGGGTCCCCCGCACACAGGGATGAGGCTGTGGGGATGGAGGCCGAAACGATGAGCGTCTTCATCAAGCTCCTGGCGGCCGTTTTCTACGGCCTGAGCTCCTTTCTGATCGTCGTGGTGAATAAGAGCGTGCTGAGCAGCCGCGGGTAAGGCAGCCGGGGCAAAGTGCGGCGTGCGAGGGGGAGGAGGAGGGGGGACCGGGATCGCTGCCATCACACAGAGTTCATTCACTCTGCATGCACTGACATCTGCACTGACCTGTCTATACAAGCAGCATCCTTCCTGCTGGAGGGGACTACAACTCCTTGCATTGCATGTAGGAAGATCACTCACCATGGGGCAGATTTCATTATTCCAGAAGTTTATGAACTATGGAGCATCCTATATAAGTAAGGGACTACTGCTACAAGCATTGCTGTAGGGGACTACAACCCCCAGCATTGCATGTAGGAAGGTCACTCACCATGGGGCAGCTTGCTTTCTGGAAAGGTGCAGATTTCATCATTGCAGAAGTTTATGAACTATGGAGCATCCTCCATAAGTAGGGGAGTACAACTGCAAGCATTTCCAGAGGGGACTACAACTCCCAGCTTTGCATGTAGGAAGATCACTCACTATGGTTCAGCTCGCTTTCTGTATAGGTGCAGATTTCGTCACTGCAGAAGTTATTTAACTATGGAGCATCTTCCATGAATAATGGACTACAACTCTCAGCATTGCATGCAACCCTAAGGAGGATCGTCCACCATGGGGCAGCTTGCTTTCTGGAGAGTTGCAGATTTCATCACTGCAGCCACTGGAAGTTTAGTAGCTGGAGTATCTTCCATTAGGCACTACAACTCCTATGGGGCAGCCTGCATACTCCCAGCTCACGGAGATCTATAACTTGCTTCTTTGCAATCAGTTTATTCACTATTGTACAATGTGGAGCAACTTTATGCTGGGATTACATGATACGTTTTTTTTTTTTTTTTGTAAGAATCGTTGCGATAGATGCCTTAGAAATTAAAATTCCGACATGTCCGATGTTTCGCTCGATTTCTTATAGAAGTCAATGGAAAAAAGATAAGAGAATCGAGCAGAAAATCGAATGGTTAATAGATTGCATGCCGAATTGAACGCAAAAAAAGTATAGTGTAATCCCAGCATAAAATTTCTATTTTGAGCGAGTGATCCGATTGATATTGAGGTGACATACATACATACATACATCAACTGATGATCATGTTTCTGATTATCAGTTGTAAATGGACAGCGCTAGTATGATTGTTTACTGTTTTCAGGCGCACGTGACGCTGAAGGTACTAAACAGAATGCTGGATAGACGGTATCACAGGTCTAACAGGCCTGGATAATTGCCGGTGCCTAATCTCCGCTGGATTGCTCTCACAGCTGCAATAACTTGCAATACAAAAAATTGAGATGGCACGCCACTGGCTGCAAAACTTTTGCTGTATTGAGTGGACAAAAACACTACATGTTACGGATACAACTGTCCTTCATTGGGTGTCAAAACCTGTCAGTGACACTGAAAGCTGCCAAGTGTTTTTTTTTTTTCTTTCTGCAGGATCTTAGTCTGAACTTGCCCTTAAAGTAGGTGAAAAAAGAAAGTGCCCCTGGGAGGTACTTGCCTTGGGAGGGGGAATCCTCTGAATCCCAATGAGGCTTCCCCTGTCCTCCGCAGGCAGCTCCTTCCAGTGCTGGGACCCCCTGAGCCAGCAGCAGCAATAATATTTACATCAGCGGTGCATGCATGCGCCCTACTGGCTCTCCTCTCTGGCGTGAAATAGCCGAGCTTGACCAGGTCTAATCTACTGCAAGCCACGTGTGCAGTAGAGAGGACCTCAGTGTTCTCCCCAGAATTTGTTTTTAGCCGGGTGGCATGAAATAGTAGCCGGGTGGCATGAAAAAGTAGCCGGGTGGGGCGAGATGAAAATGCAGGGCAACTCTGCTTACAGCATAGGAGGAGGTGAGGAGCTGAGCCGATGACAGCCGGGTGGTCACCAAATCTAGCCGGGTGGAGCACCCGGCTAAAAGAGCCTGGGGAGAACACTGGGACCTGATTGGACTTGGCTATTTCTGCTATAGCTCAATCGGAGCGGAGCAGTGCTTTTCAGCGCAGGAAGATTTGGGCGTAGCCGGCGCCACCCTAGACTGTAATAGGAATTACAATACAATAACATTTGTAAAGCGCTTTTCTCCCATAGGACTCAAAGCGCATAGTTGTGTCTCAGATCAATACAGGGTTGCAGGCTGGGTTGTGTTACAGAGGAGATAGTCAGATGTTCATGAATGCCAGACTGAAGAGGTAGGTTTTCAGTTTAGACTTAAATGCTTCCAGGGATGGAGCTGTCCTGATTGGGTGTGGCAGGGAGTTCCAAAGTGTAGGGGCAGCATGACAAAAGGTTCTGTCTCGAAAGGTTTTGAGGTGGACTCTGGGAATTACATCTATAGCGATGCTCAGTGAGTAACTTCAGCATCGTCAGAAGACAGAGCTGAAGTTGCTTTTAAAATACAATAATTCCCCACCATCCATGGCGGCCTGAAGGGGGAATAGTAATGTCTGGGGCTTGTGCAGCAGCAGAATCAGCCATATACCGGCTGTATCCTGCGCCCATTTCAAATGTATGCAATCGGAGAGCTGCTAGTGCACATGCTCACAACGCTGATGTAAATATTATTGCTCAAGATCAAGCGGCTTCCCACTCCTGAGGTAAATACCCCCAGGGGCTCTTTAATCCCCTACAGGTTTACAGCTATACACTGTTTGATGTGGCTAAAAGATTATTCATGTCAAATCAGAAAGTGATATATCTGATCGCTACCTTCCACACGCTGCACATAGATTTGTAATAGATTTCAGCAGCGTTGCACTTTTTGATGAAGTGGGCCGTTGATCTGCCACTGCTCATGACCTGCTACCAATCTGTCTTCCCTCTGGTGCGGTTTATCAATTTCTGTCAGAATTGATCTAATGGTCGATTGGGTTGGCATGTAGGGGCATCAGTCTTACAGTCAATGGAGTTGTAAAGCGGTATTTGGAAGTTGTGGGTGTTAGCAATCGTTTGCTGAGTTATTTATTTTTTTACGTGCCGTCGATTGTGTAACGTTTTCCTATGACAGTGTTCAAATGTAATCGTTAACCGGGGACTACCTGTATAGCGATTCCTCGAGCGCTTTTATGATGTATTTATTCATTTCTGGGTTAAAGAGTTCACTTCCTGACTGACGACAGGAAGTGGAAAAAAAAATCATCGCTGAGCAAAAGTGCGTATAAAAGTGCTTTTCTAAGTAAAAATAGCAGGGAAAAGTTCTTAAAAAAATCACACTATAAATCGCTCAGCTCTTGCGATAGTGCTGGTGATTTATGTGAACCAAGCCTTAGGGCCCTTTTACACTTGCAATCACTAGCGTCCGCGCTGAACGCTAGTGATTGCGATTCAGCAAATGCCCCAAATTTCGTGACGCTTTTCCAACGTTTGCGATCGCGATTTTGCTATGCTATGCACTGCATAGCAAAATCGCGGCCATACTCGCTCCACCTCGTGATCGGGTAAAAAACGAATCGCGGTAGTGGAAATGACCTACCGCGATTCCTATGTTAAAAGCAAACTAGCGATTTGAAAAATCACTAGCGGTTTGCGGTTTTGCGATTCAGCCATCGCAAATGCCATAGTGGAAAAGGGCCCTAAGTGTGATTCTTCCCATTTGGATCAGCTTACATGCCTATGTAAGGCCCCTTTTCCATGGACAGTTGATGGGCAGTGAAATGCCTCTCAAACTCTCACAACTGCTTGCTGTTGCCTGATAACTGCTCACTGCTGCCTGGCAACTGCTTGCTGAGCACACAGTTCAACTGTCCATGTAAAAGAGGCTTTACGCGTCTGTAAATTTAAGCATAGCGGACAGTGGCCGTAGCTGCAGCCAGTAGGATGTAATGGAAGAAAAACTAAGGACTCTTTTTCCACGGGCAGTTGATGGGCAGTGAAATACCACTCGAACTCTCAACTGCTCACTGCTTGCTGAGCGCACAGTTCAACTGCCCATGGACAGTTCAACTGCCCATGGAAATGTAATCTGGTGGGCTGGTCTACAATTCCTAGCATTAGTCATGTCCAGGCATTTTATCCAGAGGGATGTACCATTCTGTTCACAAACCTGCATTTTGCAGATGATAGAATGAAGTTATGTTCTAGCACTCTGCAATCAATAGGCTTTTGTGAGGACTAACCACTAGTTTGCTTATGTCATAGTTCAGTGTAAAGGAAATGCATTCTCTAGGCAGCACGGATATCCAGCAGATTCCAACATAATGATAGAATAGATGGATGCTGTAAAGGGGCCCATACACCTAACGATTTTCCGTCCGATTCGATCACAGTGATCGAATCGGCTGTGAAATCGCCGCGCACACCGCTGACAGAACGATCGATTTCCTCCCGAAATCGACCGTTCCCGACGATCCATCTGCGCGGAAGACTTTTCTCGATCGCCGGCGGGTCGGGAGTGCGTCGATAGCGGCGTTAGAATGACCGACGCAATACAGCGGGTATACATTACCTGTTCCGGCTGGCGCGAGTCCCCGTTGTCACTGCTGTCTTCTCCGCTCTGGTCTGGTCTCCGGCATGCTTCAGTTCCTGCCCGGCAGGAAGTTTAAACAGTAGAGAGCGCTCTACTGTTTAAATTTCCTGCCGGGCAGGAAGAAGTGAAGCATGCCGGAGACCAGAGCGGAGACAGAAGTGACAGCGGGGACTCGCGCCGGCGGAGCAGGTAATGTATGCGGTGGCGGCAGCACCACCACCACAGATTGTGAACGGTTTCAGGCTGAAATCGGTTCACAATCTGTTTGCAGTAAAGGTGGCCATACGATCCCTCTCTGATCAGATTCGACCAACAGATAGATCCCTCTCTGATCGAATCTGATGGCAAATCGACCAGTGTATGGCCACCTTTAGGTGGCTGCCCAATTGCAATTTTGATTGATTTCCAAATGAAATCGATTGGAATGATTCAGCATAAGATTTAGGTCGAGTGCATGGCAGTAGCAACGCTTGATTTGTGGATGATCAACGCATATACAGTATGTAAACTTGTGGCCGTTTAACAGGCCAGGGGTTGCATATAGCTTTAGCATAACTGAATACAGCAAGATTTAGGCTCCGTTCACACCTAAAACCGCAAAACGCTGGCAATTACCACTAGCGTTTTTTTTTCCGTGATTTTTTTTTTTTTTTTCCGTGATTAACGCAGAAAAATCACTGGACACTGTAGCGGTTTGGAAGCAATCGCGATTAGCGGTTCTATACATGCTAATCGTGATCGCGCTGGAAACGCTGGCAAACCGCTGCATGTAACACGTTTGCGGTTAATGCTAACCACAAACACGGCAGTGAGAACACTGCCATAGTGTTACATGTGCTAGCGGTTTGCCTTGAGCAGGAATCGTGCAATTCTCGCTCAAGTGTGAGTGGACCCTTAAATGCAATGCTTGGAACTGTTGCTGGATGATTATTGCTCTTTAAATGCCGCTCCAGGGACTTAAAGGGCCATCACCTGACTGGCCTCCTGGTTTAAGGGCCTTCATCTGGTCATTAGAGTGACCCAGCCAGGATCGCAGTGATCAGGGTAGCTCCCTGCCGGCTCCTCTTTGCATCAAGGGTTTTTTCCGGGATTCTACTTGCTGTTCCGTTCGGTGCTCTCTTCTGTGGAACTCTAAAGGTACTCTGCTGCTTCTCTTTGCCTTGCGTAGGGCAACCCTTGCCTGCCTGCTGCCCCCTCTGCCACCTTGCCTGCCTGCTGCCCTCTCTGTCACCTTGCCTCTGTGAGGGTGACCATTGCTTGCCTGCTGCCCTCCCTGTCTGTCTGTGCCCACGCCGATGCTATACAGCGCACCACTGGATGTTGCCCCCCCCCCATCAGAATGGCTGCCCCTTACTCTCCTTCACCACACCTCATGCCCCGCACTGCCTACACCAGGACGCAGCTCACCCTCTGGGAATCCTGTAGCTTCTTTCTCCCTGACGGTGGACTCCTTTACAACTGTCTGGAGCCACGTCCAAAAAATCGCTAGCACCGGCCCGTTCAGGTCAGCGGCAAAGGGGTTGCTCTTGTGAGGTTGAGGAAAAGGGATCTGCGCTAAGCTGTTTCTTCGGCCCTCCTGGCAAACGTCCACTCCCTTTCCAACAAGTTGGACGAACTTCGCCTTCTCAGCAACAAGAGGGAACTTGGCAATGGTACCCCAGTCATCTGCTTCACGGAAACGTGGCTGCAGGGGGACATCCCAGACCATGCCCTCCTCCTTCCGGGCTTTAACATTATACGTGCGGACCGCGATCTCACCCTCTCTGGGAAAAAGAAAGGTGGGGGAATCTGTTTCTATGTCAGCTCGTCATGGAGCCCAAGCACGTCATTACTAGCCAAAATGTGCACCCCCAACCTCGAACTACTACTCAATTGCAAGCCCTCATACTCGCCCAGAGAGTTCACCTCCTACGACCTCGGGGGCGTGTATATTCCCACTGACGCTGACGTTAAAACCGCTTAGCGTGACCTCAGTGACACCATCAAACAGTGGGAGCTGTCCCTTCCAGACTCTGTCTATTATTATGGGTGACTTCAACAAAGCCAATCTCCAGCATGAGCTCCCACACTACCACCAGCACGTGGTCTTCCCCACCAAGAATGCTAGCACTGTAGACCACTGTTATACGCCTCTAAAGGACGCCTACAAGGCCATCTCATGGGCAGTTCTTGGTCCCTCTGACCACTGCCTCATCCATCTGGTTCCTACCTACAGGTGGCACTTGGAGTCAACGAAACCAGTCCTGAGGTCCACTAAAGTGTGGTCTGACGAAGCCAAGCTCCAACTCCAGGTTTGTTTCGACTGCACAGACTGGAAGGCGCTGAAATCACCCGACCTAGATGAGTGGGCTGTTACTGTCTCATCCTATATCCACTTCTGTGAGGAATCCTGTGTACCCACCAAGTCTTTTAAGATTTACCCTAACTACAAACCGTGGTTCTCAAACAAGCTGCGCCAACTGCGGAAGTGCAAGGAAGCCGCTCACAAGTCTGGTTCCCTGGAGGACTTCAGGATGGCAAGGAACTCCCTCAACAGGGAACTGCGTGTCGCAAAACGGTCAAATGCGGAAAGGATTCAGGACAATCTCTGCTCAAACGACCCTAGGGCTGTCTGGAAGGGCCTGAAGGCTGCCACCAGCTGTAAGCCTCCACCCCAACAGGCTACTTCTTGCTCCGAACTAGCTGAGGAACTCGGTAACTTTTATTGCAGGGTTGAGGTTCTGGCTAGCTCTGGGGGGCAGCCAACTCCTTCTGACCCCCCCCCCCCCCCTCTGCCTCTAAGAGCAGTGAACCTAGCTCGAGCACATGCACTCCCCCGACAGTATCCGAGGCTGATATTCTGCACCTCTTGTCTTCCCTGAATGCCAGGAAAGCATCTGGCCCTGATGGCGTGTCACCTGCATGTCTGAAGTCCTGCTCATGTCAGCTGGCCCCCGTTTTGACCTCTATCTTTGCCAGGTCCCTCACCAAAGGGAAGGTCCCTACTTGCTTCAAGGAATCTATCATCACTCCCATCCTGAAAAAGCAATGGAGGTTCTGACTTTAGGCCCGTGGCCCTAACATCAGTGGTCATGAAGACCTTTGAAAGAGCAGTCCTGACGCTGCTCAAGAACGCTACTCTGGGCCGACTGGACCCTCTCCAGTTCGTAAACAGAGCAAACGAGTCCACTGACGATGCTATTAACATCTGCCTGGAGTTTATCACTGACCACCTCAACAGGCCGAACTTGTACGCTAGAATTCTCCTCCTGGACTTCAGCTCGGCCTTTAATACTATCTGCCCCCGTATTCTGCACGACAACCTCACGGAGCTCAAAGTCCATCCAATTCTCCGTCTCTGGATCACAGACTTTCTCTCGAATAGGTTCCAAGTTGTTAAGCTGGGGGACATATCCTCCAGACCCAGAGTGACCAACATTGGAGCCCCTCGGCTGCGTCCTGTCACCATTTCTGTTCTCTCTATACACGAATAACTGCACAACCACAGCTGGCTCCGTCAAAATCAACAAATTTGTGGACGATACCACAATTGTTGCCTTGTCAGTAAGAACGACGAGCAGGCTTACCGCGAGGAGGTGGCCAGAACCTGAAATTGGTGTAGCAAGAATAGGTTAGTTCTTAACACAGCTAAAACCGTGGAGATGGTCATTGATTTCAGGAAGCGTGCCAGGAATCCCCCTCCATTCTATATCGAGGGCACCAAAGTCGCTAGGGTTTCCAGGGTCTGCCTCCTGGGCACAACCATCTCTGATGACCTGTCCTGGAGGGCAAACATTACCACAACTCAGAGGAAAGCACAGCAAAGACTCTTCTTCCTTCGCCAACTAAAGAAGTTTGGTATGGCCCAAGAACTTCTGAGGTCCTTCTACTCTGCTACAATCGAGTCAGTCCTCTGCTCATCCATCCTGGTCTGGTTCGCTAGCTGTTCTGCCAGCGACAAATATAAACTCCAGAGGGTCATCAGCTCAGCGGGGAGAATTATTGGAAAACCTCTTCCCCTTCCCCCCCCCCCCCCCCTCTCGACCTCATCTACAACACCAGACTGCGCAATAGAGCAATGAAAATTGTGGGCGACCCATCTCACCCTGGTCACAGTTTTTTCAGACTACTCAAACTGGGCCGGAGGTTCCGGTCATTCCCTGCTAAGACTAGCTGCGTAATATGTTGGCGCTTTATAAATACAATAAATAAGACTACTAGGCGTATGAAAACTTTATACCCACGGCTGTTAGACTCTTGAACTCCGCCCATTACACTGACTTCCCCAGCCCCACCCCCCGCCCCTGCAGCCATCTACCGAACTAACATCTGACTTTGGCTGCGGCCACTCTGTTTGCCTTGCTAAGGCCATACTAGAAGTATCTTCTGATGCACGCTGCTGTCCCTGCTAGACCCACAATGCTCTAGTTCAAATGGTGTACTACTCCTGTCCGGTTGTATTGCTCTTGTTCTGTTGTTCTGTTGTATTGCTCTTGCCTGTTGTAGTATTCTTTGTGCCAGTCAACGTGCCAAATCCAATTCCGGGCACTGTCCAACCGTGCTTGGCGAAACAAACGAATTCTGATTCCTGAGAGCTTTTAAAAAAAAAAAAAAAAAAAAAAAATGCTCCCATTGACGTGCATTAAAATCGTGATAAAATTACGCTTGATTTTAATGTACGTTAATGGGAAGGTGTGTGGGGTGTTTTTTTTTTTTTTTTTTTTTTTTTTTGCTTTCATAAAACTGGAGGCCAAAAAGCGCTTAGTGTGTCTGAGCCCTTAAGATTTTTTTTTTTTGTCTTTTTTTTTTTTTTACATTTTTTTTTTGTGTTTGCTCAGCCACTGATAAGGAATCATACAAAAATTAGTAGACAGTCCCTATTCAGTATGCAGCTGGGTCTTATGCTGGGTACACACTATGAGATTTTCTGGTCGATTTACTGTCCGATCGATTATTTCCAACATGTTCGAAAAATTTCCGAGCATTTTCCGATCGCTTTCCTATTAAATTGCACAGAAATCGATCGGAAAATGCTCGGAAAGCACGTTCGAAAAGCAAATCAGACATGTTGGAAATAATCGATCTGACAGTAAATCGACCAGAAAAATCTCAGTGTGTACCCAGCATAAAGGTAGCCATACACTGGTCGATTTGCCATTGGATCGACCAACAGATGGATCCCTCTCTGATCGAATCTGATCAGATAGGGAGCGTGTGGCTGCCTTTACTGCAAACAGATTGTGAATCGATTTTTCAGCCTGAAACCGATTCAATCTGCTGAGCTGCCGCCTGTCATTCTATTGAGCTGATCTCCCCATCAGATAAAAATCTTTGCAAGATGCTGTACACATGCAACAGATCAGTATCTGCAAAAGATCTGTTCCTGCAAAATGCATTCATAGTCTATATCTGCAGATCTCATACACACCTTGTGTAACGGACAATCATCTACATCGGACAATAATGCACCACCCACCCAAGCGCCGGGAATTGCAGAAAAAAAACTCGTCAAACGCTAACGTGATCGGAACGCAATGTAAATAAGACCTGAGTGCTACTTGTATTCAAACCAGTGCATTCCTTCACCCATGTTAAAGAGATACAACTCTGTACCATTCCAAATGGTTGTTCACAAATTGACTGTACTAGTTTGAACAGTTTTTTGATTGGTTTAGATCAATTCCAGATGTAATTGTTCTGTTCGTTTGCTTTTGAGGATTCTCAGGCCTTGCTAAAGATCTAACCATTTAAAAAAGTTCATTCAATAATCTGTCAATGGGATTAAGCAGTTTTTTGTTCTTTTCCCCTGTGATTGCGTGCCACCCACAGCTGCCATAGTGGCTATATATTTTCGGTATTGGTGTTTATTTAATGTTTTCCTGATGTGTTACAAGCAGTCTGGGAATATTATTACAAGCTGACTGTTGTGTTTGTGTGTGCCTGGGGGCTCGTCTGCTTGTTTCCCATGCAGCCTCCCTTTACACACATCTGCAGTGGCTTCTGGTCATGCTGGAAGTTTTTTTTTTTTTTTCCCCTATTTCCTTTTTGGGAACTACAAAATTTCAGCCTGAGGATCACAGATTTTTCACCAGCATCTGCTTGGAGCAGCCCTTTACCAGCTGATGTGGTCATTCATGGGATGAAAGCAGCCCAATCGGGCAAAGATGCTCAATCTTCCCCTCCCTCTAAACCTATATTGATTGAGACAAGGATGGATAAGTGAATATGAATTTCATAAGTTAGCCTTTCCGGTCTCAGGGCAAGCTCCATTTGGCTACAAACCTAGGCAGTGAGTGCTGATCTCTGTATATGTTATTGGAATTTGTGGCGGTGCATTCTAGCCGTACTATGGGGAACATTTTTGAAGGGAGTAAATTACTGATACGTTGTCAACGGACACGTATTTGGAATGTTCTATGGAAAATGTGCCAATTTAAGTATATTTAGAATACTCAGGTTTTGTTTACTATTCTTATAATAGAAGCTTGGTGTAATTTGCCTTCTTAAAACCGAAGGAAATTTGCAATAATTCAGTTATAAGTGAACATTTGTGGTTACCCACCATGCCCTACTGAATATGCAAATTATCCCTTTTCGCCCTTGTTAAGCTGGCTTGGCTTAACAAGGGCGAAAAGGGATAATTTGCATATTCAGTAAGGCATGGTGGGTAACCACAAATGTTCACTTTATAACTGAATTATTGCAAATTTCCTTCGGTTTTAAGAAGGCAAATTACACCAAGCTTTGCTTTTTTAGTAGGAGGGCTTTTTGGTTCCTTTTATCCCCTTATAATAGAAAACTGCAATTTTTTTTCTTGCCCTTTAAAACCGCTAATGTGTTAACTTGCAGGTCCATGTATTTGTACAGCTAGGGGGTAGTGTGGTTGAGGTGGGTAAAAGAATGCTACTCTAGGGGTGTGTGTGTGTGTGTGTGTGTGTGCGCACACAACACGGCCATGAATTTCTGCAGTGAACTTGCTGTGACCCCTCCCTTGGCCACTGACAGCCTGCTTGCAAATACCTTGCAAACCACTTTGGCCCATTTCACATGGATGTCCTGAGGCGTTTCCCTCAAATGCTTTACTGCAAACGTGCAGAAAAGCATTTGGCACCTTTCAGCAACTCTTCCTGCAGTGCTTTGCTTTTAGCCCCTGCAGAAAGACATGCAGGCTTAGCGATCCTAGAGGCTCCATGATGTCGCTTCCAGGATCACCTCAGACAGGAAAAACCAGGACGTGGCATTTCCGAAAATGACAGTACTCGTGTTGTCCATTTATTTGAATAGACTGCACTCAAGCGTCAAGAGCTTCCATTTAACGTCTTAAAGAGTAACTGTAACCAAGGCTTCATCCAAATCAGTAGCTGATACCCCTTTCCCATGAGAAAGATATACCTTTTCGCCAATACATCATCAGGGGGATCTGTATGGCTGATTATTGTGGTGAAACCCCTCCGACAGTGTGATGTCATGACCATAGTCCTGACAGTTTGCTGTCTGTGAACCTTGTTGCATTGTGGGAAATAACAGCTGTTTTTCCAACTGCTAAGCAAGCAATATATCCCTCTGTGCATAGAACTCTCAGAAACGAACTTTCCGTACCGATCACCTGGCAGATCTAAAGATGGCCATACACTTATAGATTATCCATCCTGTCGGCTCAAAATCGATTGAAATCGGCTGCTGATCAATAGATTTGATAGAATAGATTTCTGAAATCGACCAGTGTATGGGCCCCTTAAGATGTCTCCACCAGTGATGCATTTCAGAATGTAAATCGGGGAGAGGAAAGATTCTACAATGGGCAAACACTGACTAAATCTATAAATGAGTATTGTAAACAACGAGGCTTTTTCCACATTGTAAAGCGCAATCGCTGATTACTTTTGTGTGCCCCTCCCTTTTTTTTTTTTTTTTTTTTTGATTTGAGCTTTTCTTTCTGCAGACCATCGGGAAGTTTACTCTTTGACCTGGAACTGAATATTAATGTACTTTCTAATGAAAGGCGCTCACAAAATTGCTTATCCAAACGCTTTTTAAATCGCTTAGCGATTTTCCTATACCTTGCATTGAAGCGCAACCGCTCAGAAAAAGGTGCAGGACCCGCGTTTGCGATTGGAAAGAAAGCTCATCGCTCATGTGAGAACACTCACATTAAAATTAATTGCACAAGTGCAATGAATTTTGCGTTATACGCAAGCGCTTAAGAAAATCTCAAAGCGCTTATAGTGTGAACAGGCCCTAAGCCATTTTAAACATTATGTCATTTTCACTACAGTTCCTATTTAAGATGTTACATAAAGGCCGTTGTCCGTATATGCATAGCTGTACAAGCAAAGGAATGGCTACCTGGATGCTAAGGTGTGTCCAGTTCTTGTTTTCGGAGGGGGCTCTGAAAATGAGCAACACAGTAGAATTTAAAGCTTGATCAAATTTCAGCAGGAAACCTATTGCATCACCACTCTGCTGGTTTTGAGCTGCATTTACCTCATATAATGTCTGCCCCGTGTGCTGAACACATTCCTGACCCTGTGGGCTTGCACACTCATGTTACAGACGCATTGGTGCTAGAAGCTTTGTTTTTTTTTTTTTTTTTCGTACTAGAAAGCAAATGTAAGGTAACTTAATGTGTGTGAGGCATGGAGCTACCTAAACCAGTCCTGTCTCCTCGTGTGTTGTGCAATGCTGACTGATGAACGAGTGAAATAATGCATCTCTGTTCTCTCTTGCAGCTTCCCCTCCTCGCTATGTGTTGGTCTTGGCCAGGTCAGTAAGTCGTAGCTCAGTTACGTGCGGCCCGGTGATGTTGTGCTTGAGGAACTCCATGTAACACTGACTCCTCTTGTCTCTCCTGCAGATGCTAGCAACCGTGGTCGTGCTCTGGGTGGGAAAGGCTCTGAGGGTGTTGAATTTTCCAGACTTCGACAGGCACATACCTCGAAAGGTGCGTCTGCGTGTCTTTGCCGTGCTTTGATGACCTGCATAATGTGAAGTGAATTATGTACTGTGCAACAGGCAACTTATGTTAAGTCTATGACAGTGAGGCCAGCCCACCCCATATGCAGATTGCCAAAAACTAGCAAACTCTCAGCATTTTTTGCTAGCGTTTACTACATTAAAGGGGCACTACAGCGAAAAACTGTAAAATATATGCAAACACATACAAATAAGAAGTACATTTTTTCCCAGTTTAAGATGAGCCATACATTACTTTTCTCCTATGTTGCTGTCACTTACAGTAGGTGGTAGAAATCTGACAGAAGTGACAGGTTTTGGGCTAGTCCATCTCTTTGTAGGGGATTCTGAGGGATATATTTACTTTCAAAAGCTCTTAACTATTTGACATTCCTGGACGTGAAACTCACGTCCAGGAAGCCATGTGCGCTCCTGCGCGTCCACGTGCTCCCGGCCGGCGGTTTGTTAGCCAGTGAATCAGTGAATCGGGCAACGGTGCCCGATCACTGATTCCTCTCCCCCGCAGAAAAAGCGACAGCTTCTCTCGGAAGCTACGCTTTTTCTGCTTCCTATGTCGCTCTAAGCGTACGTGGTACGCTTAGAGTGACGTCACTGTAAACAACTCATGGCTGCCATCTTGTGGCCAAAAAGTAAACTACATCTAAATGTTAAATAAAAATAAAAATACACATATATTTACAAAAGAAAATACAATTTCAATCCCACCCTCCCAGAAATATCCACATAAAATGTTTAATTAAAAAAAAAAAACATTACAATTAAAAAAAAAAAAAAACACAAATATTTACCTAAGGGTCTAAACTTTTTAAATATCTATGTAAAGATGAAATATTTCTATTTTTTATTTTTTTTTTTATTTTTTTTTTTTTATTATAAGCTTGTAAATAGTGATGAATGCAAAACGGAAAAAATGCACTTTTATTTCCAAATAAAATATTGTCGCCATACATTGTGATAGGGACATAATTTAAATGGTGTAATAACCGGGACAAATGGGCATATACAATACGTGGGTTTTAATTATGGAGGCATGTATTATTTTAAAACTATAATTGCCGAAAAGTGAGAAATAATGATTTGTTTCCGTTTTCTTCTTATTCTTCCTTTTTAAAATGCATTTACAGTAAAGTGGCTCTTAGTAAAATGTACCCCCCAAAGAAAGCCTAATTGGTGGCGGAAAAAACAAGATATAGATCAGTTCATTGTGATAAGTAGTAATAAAGTTATAGGCTAATGAATGGGAGGTGAACATTGTTCGGATGCATGAAGCGAAAAACGACTGAATGCGAACTGGTTAATGAATGGCAGTTGCCCTGTCCAACTGCCAAAAAACTGTGTAGGGAGCAGGGAAGCTGACCAGCATCATTGTTTAAATCCTTTTTAGGGAATATCTTTATAAAGAATAAAAGCCTTGCTGAGAATCCCCTATGAAGAGATGGACTAGTCGAAAACATGTCACTTCTGTCAGATTTCTACTGCCTACTGTAATGCCGTGCATACACGGCTCGTTTTGTGCGCCGGATCAAGCCAGCGGCTCGATGCCAGCGCATACCCGCTCGTCCGCGCGGATCGATTGCCGCTCGTCCCCGCCGGCGCTTCCTTCTCACCGCTCGATTCCCTGCCATTGTCCGCCGGCGGGAATCGAGCTGGCGCGGGTCGAGTGGCATGATCGGGCCAGCTGAATATTATCAGCTGGTCGATACACTGTACAGAAATGTACCGTGTATCCCCAGCATGAGTGACAGCATTATAGGAGAAAGGTAATTTATAGCTCATTTTACACTGCAAACCATGTACTTCCTATTTGTATATGTTTGCACATATTTTAAATGTTACAGTTTTTCGCTGTAGTGCCCCTTTTTGCAATTTGCATTTTTTTGGGGTGTGAATTTTTTTTTTTTTTGTGTTTTTGTTTTGTGTAAATAAAGTTTTTAAAAGTTGCCTGAACTGAGGCGGGGTTATGTAGTCTGCCATATTTATTCCTTTTAGGCCTCCTTTTTTTTTTTTTGTGAGGGGGGGGGGGGGGGGGGAGGCATTGCGTTGTGACTTTAACGTCGCATCAAAACGCAACGTCCTACTGTGCAGGAGGCCTCAGACCAGGGCTTCCCAACTGGCGGCCCGTGGGCTGGATGTGGCCCCCGGGCCGCACTCACCTGCCTGGACTACTTTTTTTTATTTATTTATTTTTTGTCAGGCCCCCCCCCTCCTCTGGTGATCCAAAAGCACTGTAATGGCCCCAGACCAAATGCTTGGTACACACCATGCAATTACCCATCATACAGGTCGAATCCATAACTTCTGACAGT
Source organism: Hyperolius riggenbachi (assembly GCF_040937935.1). Classification (NCBI taxonomy): domain Eukaryota; kingdom Metazoa; phylum Chordata; class Amphibia; order Anura; family Hyperoliidae; genus Hyperolius; species Hyperolius riggenbachi. Next base: position 53,309,456 of record NC_090651.1, read on the forward strand.
ATCTGACTTCCACACGTTTTTCTGATAGATTTTGTATAGAAGTGATTGAAAAATCGATCGGAAATCAGATCAGACTTGTTGGAAATGATCGATTCTGACAGGAAATTGCATGGTGTGTACCGGGCCTAAAGGCTGACAAGCTAACATGTGAGAAGCCTCCTTTAGAAGCTGCCACCATAACTCTGTCATGTGCTAGTTCTGGTGCAGCAAACCGGAATTCGGTTAAACTGAACCAGTCGCCAAAGCTGAAATGAATTAAAGTAACCCAGTCGCCAAAATTGAGGGGCGCCTTGTGTATCCTGTACTTCCTGCATATCGTACACACTCATCACGTTTCATAACTATAGTCAGGGCTCAAATGACTTTAGATGATTCCAGTATTTGTATAGCGCTTTTCTCCTGTCAGACTTTAAGCGATTGTGAGGCAACCACTTGAGCGCAGACAGTAGCAGTGTTAGGGAGTCTTGCCCCAAGAACTCCGCACTGAATAGGTGCTGGCTTACTGAAGTAGGAAGAGCTTAGATTTGAACCCTGGCTGCCTGTGTCAGAGGCAGAGCCCTTATGCTAGGTACACACGATGCAAATTTCTGTCAGATCGACTATTTCCGATCAATTTTTTTTTCATAGAAGAGAATGGAAAATCGGTCAGAAATCAGATCGAACATGTTGGAAATAGTTAATCTGACAGTCATGCTGGGAATACACGGGTCGATCCGGCGGCCAATTAGCCGCCAGATCGACCCCAGCTGCGTCCCCGAGTGGTTTGATCGGGCCAGCTGAATATTATCAGCTGGTCGATACACGGTACAGAAACGTAGCGTGTATCCCCAGCATAAATCTGTCAGAAAATTGTGTGTACCTAGCATTAACCATTCTTGACTGGAGTGGTTTATCCAGATAACATCAGTTAAACTTGTCATTGTGTATTTTATTTTCACTGCGCATACTTTGCAGACTCCACACCTGCAAACAATAGACAGCTGATGGGCTACACCCTGAATTCATTATAATGAATGCATGAGGTCTTACTTGTACTTACAGGTCATACTATGGTGATGTTTACTGGTCTGCTTACCATTGTCATGCACTGATCAGCTAGGTGACTCCCTGCAAGGGGCTCCCCAGGCATGTAGACCTGTAGTCTATAATGCTGGGCATACACGGCGTCAAGGGAGGATTATCAATCGAGCCTGATGGTTCGATTGATAATATCCAACGTGTCCGATCAACGCGGGGATCGATTCCGCTCTCTATCCCCGCGGGCGGACAATAGTGGTGAATTGAGCGGGTGATGAGAAGCGCCGGCGGGGACGAGCGGTAATCGATCCGCGGTGACGCAGCGGGGGTCGATCCGGCGGCTAATCGGCCGCCGGATCAAACCGTGTATGCCCAGCATAACTGGACCATTCGAAGTCTCTATAATGATGGGGGACAATGGATACCTTGTTGTAGTGGAGAGTGGTTGCAATACAGTAACTTGGTTTATGGCCTGTATCCACTTGTGGTGAATTCTGCAGTGTTTCCCCGCACGGCGAGAGAGGAAGGGGAGATGCTGGCTATCTCTTCCATGGCACACCGGTGTGATTGGGAGGGCAGGCTGCAGGCATCTGAACCTCCTATAGTCCTGCATGGCACAGCTTAGGGATTTGGGCTGCGTCTTCACAGCACAATGGGGGTTGCAGCCGAATCTTAAACGGGACGCATCTCCTGGTGGAAAACGGCCTTTACGGGTATATTGGTTCAGCATGTGTACGCACCGTTGTGTACAGACTGCACATATTAAATATAGCACAACTGAAAAGTTCTTTTGGCCTTGCATTTCTGGGTGGGAGAGACAGCATTTCTTTATAACTGCACTATTGATTTGAGAGCAGGTTTTGAAACTTTCGCATGGCTTTAGCACTCCACAATCGAATTAAACAAGACAAACTCCTAAAGTCAATCAGCATGATATGGAATCTGGTCGCACAGGTGACAGTATTGCACGCACTGTGGTTGCACAGATGACAGTATTGCACGCACTGTGGTTCTGTTGCACAGATAATGGCCTCTGGTTCTCCTACAGTTGGAAAGCAGTGTCTGCTTTGGCTGCCTGTTGCATTGTTTCAGCGGTGCTGCAGATTATTTACAGCGTGGATATACTGGCTGAAATTAGCTGGAATCTTCAGGCTTGTAAATATAGCGCAGAAGATCGCGTTTCATTCAGTTGTGAGACGGAGCTGTCAGAATTCGCAGCCTCAGCTGTGGTCATATCTCTGCTGTATACTTTGTAGCGACATGTTGGTGTGACGGGTGGTTTGTGTGTTATCTGCACTGACAGTAATCTCAAGGCTTTGTTTCTCAAAGTTGGCCATAACCAGATTCACCCCCCTCAATTTCCAAAGCCAACGGTATGGTTTGCTGCCATCAGCTGACTTTGAGTGACATGCACATTAAACACGCATTGGAAATGAAAAATTGTCTGCAGAAAACTGCTGTAGCTTTGGTTCACACTGTTACCCTTTCCATAAAGCAGAACAATACTGCATGCTATCCTCTTACCCTCTACATAGGGCAGAAAGTGAAACAGAAGTATGTGGACATAGTTTCAGGCCATAATACCCGCATATCTGACTGCTAGCGCACATGGTTCAGGTGTAGCGCTCAACCTTACTAAATATATCTAACTGCTAATGAAAGATTTAGTGTGCTATCTACCAATTTAACATAAACAAAAAAATAAATTGTGATTTGCACGATTTAGCCCTTACGCAGACCTTACAATCCTATATCCTAAGCCGCCCCCCCCCCCCCCCTTGTGCGCTTTGCACTATTGCGCATGCGCGCTGACTGTGTGGCAGTGGTCACGTGCGGCGCGAGGGTTCTGACAAATTACTAGTTTAGTAATAATAATAAAGTGTATTATATTCTATCTCAGCCTGGTGGCACTTAGAGAGAGAGACGCACACCACCTTTTTTATGTTCCCCATGCAGCCAGGCTGACATTCTAACCTCTGATCTTTGACCTTTTATTTCAGACATTTCCTCTTCCTCTCCTGTACTTTGGAAATCAGATCACAGGATTGTTCAGCACAAAGAAGCTAAAGTGAGTATGATCCACCTCTTTTCTCCCGAGTGTGAACAATCTGGCGCCCGATTAAGGTTGCACAAAACGTTTTTTTTTTTTTTTTTCCCCTTTGAGAAAGTGGGTAGATTTTCAGATAAAGGACGGTATTTCTTCCAGTCATTTTTAAGGGGTACCGATTTGCTTTAATATGACAAAACTGCATCAGTTGAATGCATAGCAGGTGCCAGGAGATTGGCCCATAGTGTCTTGTATACCTGTTGGTTTACAGTCCCTTAAACTGAAGTCCTGGCCAATGATGAACGTGCATGCGTTTTATTTATGTCACGCTATTATTTTTAATCTACAAACATTTCACCCTATTTAAAGTAGGATTATGCTTCCAGAACTACAATTTCAGTAAATTCTCTTAGGCTTTGTTCACATCTAAAATCACAATCGCTGATGCCAGCGTTTTGTGAGTTTATTTTTAGGGTTTCCCTGCGCGCTACAATTTTTTGTAATGTGCTTTTCTAAGTGCTTTTGCACAGGGATTTATCTTTTCACTTCCTGATGCAAGTCAGGAAGTGAACTCTTTGACCCGGAAAATAATAAATACAATGTATTTATTCTTAAAAGCGCTGGGGAAATCGCTATACAAAGTGTTTTTTTTAAGCGTTTTGCGATTTTTCCCTATACCTTCCATTGAAGCACATCTCCCCAAAAATGGTACAGGCAGCGCTTTGGTGAGCGAATCTGAATTGAACCACTCATATGTGAACAATCTAATAGGGAATCCTTGCACAAATGCTTTTAGGGTGATTTTGCAAATCGCCAGCACTTAAATAAAAAAAAGCGGGTTTGAACAAGCCCTTAGCTACAAAAAAGAACATTTGAAAGCACTCCCTGTGTTTACAAGGAAAAACAAAAGTTTTTTGCTTTCTTAAAACAGAAATAATTTGTGATAATTCAGGTTGGAGTGAGCTTGAGAGGTCTCCCAGAGCAACACTGCTGATTATATGCAAATTAACCATTGTACCCTTAGCAGCTAAACACACCTCCAGAACCGCTGGAATGCAATGTGTCAATTTGTTAATTTGTACAGAGCCATAATAATCCAACATGCAAACAGACTGTTTCGGATTGTTTGATCCTCATCAGTGCATGGCATGGATTAATTTGGCTCTATGGAATAGGGCTTTTAGGACCATTGTAGTCCCTTACACACTTCAATGAGTTCTGGGTCACCATGAGCTTGCTGGTTAGTCTGTGTTTACAAAACATGTATTTTCACTGCAGAGAGTAATAGAAGCTTGCTTATTTCTGGCTAATCTGTAAATGTAATCCTTGCTGGCTGAAGCTCTCTGAGGCATGTGACTTCAATCTGCCCCTCTCCTTTTCTGTAGTAGAAGGATAAATATAATAGTTTTTCATCAGTTTATTTTCACTTCTGGTTCACTTTAATCCCAGTGAAGTAACTTTTTCCCCCTGAGGGCAGTCTGATTACCCCGTAATTTCAAAGACTGACATTTGCAGCCACTTCTGCTGTGTATATGTGACTCTTCACTTTCCCTGAGTCTGAGGCAAAGGTGGCTGCAGTCACCGTTACATCCTGTCCATGCTGTTACCATTATCTTGTGACCTACACATGGATTGCTTCAGCAGTAACTAGCGCCTCCTGGCTTGTATTTCAGGTCCACATGTTTAATGCATCCTCCAAACCCAGCACCAGAGAACTCTTTCCTATGCTACGTACACACATGCGACAACGATCGTTCGTTAAGAACGACGAACGAACTTTTAATTGATGAAAGAACGACCTAAGTAAAGGTAGTTTTAAAATGTGTGTAACGATCTGATCGTTAGAACGAACGTTACATCACAGAAAGCAACTATTGCGCCTGCGCATAAAAATGAGAAGTTCCATGGAGAAATAGTGAAATGCGCATGTCAAGCCTAGTACGAACGATCGTTTCCAACGATGTACTACTTTTGCAAACAATCGTCGTTGGTTAAAATCCGCCGAGACAGAACTTTCTTTTGTAGCGATTTGGCTCGTTCGTCGTTTGCCTTAATAGTCGGTGGTTCGTTTTTTGTAACGATCGTCGTTGGTAAAGATCGGGGAACGATCGTTACAAACGACTATAGTCGCATGTGTGTACGCACCTTTAGTCTGAGCTTCTAAATGTCGGCTTGGAAAATACAGTCCCAATTATCTTCCTGCCTCCAGGGAAGGTCATCTTATTGCCATTCAGAGACCCAAGGATGATGGTGATCTGCAAGTGATAGCTTTTAACCTCCTTGGCGGTATGGAAGAGCTCAGCTCGTCCATGACCGCCGGAGGGCGCCGCTCAGGCCCTGCTGGGCGTTTTTTTTTTTTTTTTTTATTAAATGCGCAGCAAGCACTTTGCTTGCTGCGTGTTAGGGGTGATCGCCGCCGCTGCGCCCGCTGCGTAAGACACCCCCACCCCGAGACCCCAGCGCAGCCTGGCCAATCAGTGCCAGGCAGCGCTGAGGGGTGGATCGGAACTCCGTCTGTCGTGTCACGACGTCATGGCGACGGGGGAAGCCCTAAAGGAAATCCCCCCCCCCCCCCCCCCCCTTTCAGAACGGGACTTCCTTACGCGGGTACGCGCCGGCGGCGTTCACAAGGTACAGGCGGACGCCGCAGGGAGGGGGCATCATGTAGCTAGGCTAGCTACATAATTTAAAAAAAAACCTGCTGCGCCGCCACCCTGGCGCATGTAATAGAACGCCAGGGTGGTTAAAGGACAAAATTAATTCTAATAGGTGTACAATAAAAAATTCTTGCTCAGTGCGCAGTCTATTGACTCTTTTGGAATTTCTCCTTCAGGGCCCTTTTATACTTACTGCGTTGCAGCGTGTTAACTTTTTTTTTTTTTTTGCTTTCTTTACTGCAGCTCGTTGCAATGGCTATTAGTCAATGGAACAAAACACACTGCCTGCGATATGATTTTAACCACTTTACCCCCGCCTTTACGAATTTCTCCGTAATTAGGGATGGACGCAAAACTGAAAAAAATGCACCTTTATTTCCAAATAAAATATTGGCGCCAAACATTGTGATAGGGACATCATTTAAACGGTTTTATAACCGGGACAAATGGGCAAATACATTTCATGGGTTTTAATTACAGTAGCATGCATTATTTAAAAACTATAATGGCCGAAAACTGAAAAATAATGAATTTTTTTCCCACATTTTTCCTTTCCTATTTTTCCATTAAAACATATTTAGAATAAAATAATTCTTGGCATAATATCCCACCTAAAGAAAGCCTAATTGGTGGCGGAAAAAACAAGATCTAGTTCATTTAATTGTGATAAGTAATGATAAAGTTATAGACGAATGAATGGAAGGAGTGCTGAAAGGTGAAAATTGCTCTGGTGCTCAAGGGGTAAAACCCCTCAGTGGTGAAGTGGTTAACCTCTTGCCAACCACCTAACACAGGATGGTGGCGGCAGAGCGCCTCTGTCGTTCCGCGAGGAGCGAGATTTGACGGGCTCGCACTAGCTCCTGTCAGTAAACACCGGGTCCCAGCGATCGGTGCTGGCAGGCAGTAATCCTGGAAGTGCCATGGTGTGTGTGTTTAATTCTATTTTTCGTGGTTCACACAGTGGGACTTTTCGGCTCCAGTGCGGTGTGATCCAAATTGCACCGCACCAAGCATACAGGGAGTGCAGAATTATTAGGCAAATGAGTATTTTGACCACGTCATCCTCTTTATGCATGTTGTCTTACTCCAAGCTGTATAGGCTCGAAAGCCTACTACCAATTAAGCATATTAGGTGATGTGCATCTCTGTAATGAGAAAGGGTGTTGCCTAATGACATCAACACCCTATATCAGGTGTGCATAATTATTAGGCAACTTCCTTTCCTTTGGCAAAATTGGTCAAAAGAAGGACTTGACAGGCTCAGAAAAGTCAAAAATAGTGAGATATCTTGCAGAGGGATGCAGCACTCTTAAAATTGCAAAGCTTCTGAAGCGTGATCATCGAACAAGCAAGCGTTTCATTCAAAATGGTCAACAGGGTCGCAAGAAGCGTGTGGAAAAACCAAGGCGCAAAATAACTGCCTATGAACTGAGAAAAGTCAAGCGTGCAGCTGCCAAGATGCCACTTGCCACGAGTTTGGCTATGTTTCAGAGCTGCAACATCACTGGAGTGTCCAAAAGCACAAGGTGTGCAAAACTCAGACATGGTCAAGGTAAGAAAGGCTGAAAGACGACCCCCACTGAACAAGACACACAAGCTGAAACGTCAAGACTGGGCCAAGAAATATCTCAAGACTGATTTTTCTAAGGTTTTATGGACTGATGAAATGAGAGTGAGTCTTGATGGGCCAGATGGATGGGCCCGTGGCTGGATTGGTAAAGGGCAGAGAGCTCCAGTCCGACTCAGACGCCAGCAAGGTGGAGGTGGAGTACTGGTTTGGGCTGGTATCATCAAAGATGAGCTTGTGGGGCCTTTTCGGGTTGAGGATGGACTCAAGCTCAACTCCCAGTCCTACTGCCAGTTTCTGGAAGACACCTTCTTCAAGCAGTGGTACAGGAAGAAGTCTGCATCCTTCAAGAAAAACATGATTTTCATGCAGGACAATGCTCCATCACACGCGTCCAAGTACTCCACAGCGTGGCTGGCAAGAAAGGGTATAAAAGAAGAAAAAAAAATGACATGGCCTCCTTGTTCACCTGATCTGAACCCCATTGAGAACCTGTGGTCCATCATAAAATGTGAGTTTTACAAGGAGGGAAACCAGTACACCTCTCTGAACAGTGTCTGGGAGGCTGTGGTTGCTGCTGCACACAATGCTGATGGTGAACAGATCAAAACACTGACAGAATCCATCGATGGCAGGCTTTTGAGTGTCCTTGCAAAGAAAGGTGGCTATATTGGTCACTAATTTGTTTTTGTTTTGTTTTTGAATGTCAGAAATGTATATTTGTGAATGTTGAGATGTTATATTGGTTTCACTGGTAAAAATAAATAAATTGAAATGGGTATATATTTGTTTTTTGTCAAGTTGCCTAATAATTATGCACAGTAATAGTCACCTGCACACACAGATATCCCCCTAAAATAGCTAAAACTAAAAACTACTTTCAAAAATATTCAGCTTTGATATTAATGAGTTTTTTGGGTTCATTGAGAACATGGTTGCTGTTCAATAATAAAATTATTCCTCAAAAATACCACTTGCCTAATAATTCTGCACTCCCTGTAAAAGAGCCCTGAAAGTAACTGGGAGTTTTAAAAGTAAAAAATGTAGATACTTTCCTCAGGACAGGAAGCCCTTGGACACTACAGATGCTCCCTCGTCCATCCATTCCAGTGCTGGGACCCTCAAAGTTCCGCGGAGATGGCTCATGCCTGCGCAGTCGCTTGGGGCTTCGGCTCGGTGGAAAGAGCCAAGCCCGTTCTGCTCCATGCTAGTGCACAAGCTGCCTGCACAGTCTTTGCAGGGGTCTCTTCACTGAAATGGCATGGAGGAGGGTGACTGAGGAAGCCACGCCTCTCTCCCCCCCATCCCCCCTCCCTTAGGGTCCTTTTTTTTTTTTTTTTTTTTTTTTTTTTTTTATACCCCTAAAACAGGGGAAGGAGATGAATGAATTGAGTCATAGGTGGGCTAGATGCTGCTTGTTGTCTTTGGTATCCCTACTGTTCCCCATGCCATACTTGGGTTGGAGTTTTGGGGGTACAACATGCCATTTACTTTCAATAGTAAAAATACTCTCAACCGTAAAATATTCAATTTCCAATGCTAAATGTCTCATCCTGTATTGTATAAAATGTCTTCTGCCTGTCATGACTGGTCAGTATTCTTGTGTCTATGGAGTTATGCCTACCCCTTGTTATAAGAAATAGACGTTAAAGCAAACCGCTACTGAAACTAAACTGATCAACCAGTGCTGTCCGACTGGCATGCTACATCTCTTTGCTGCCTTTCCACCGCCTGCTCTGTCTCTTCTGCACACTTGAGTACATGTTCTCACCCCCCCCCCCCCCCCCCCCTTGCAGCCAGCCATTCAAAATTGCACTGAGTGCGTCAGTAGCGCTGTCACTGAGGCTTTTAGTATTCCCCAAGCCTAGCCAGGTATTGAATGATCCCCTATAACTTATGGTGTACCTGAATTTACATAATGTTTACATTTTTAAATTAATGGCTGATATGTAGATTCTGAATTTGGAATTCTGGTTTTGTTTTGCAGTCTCCCAATGTTCACAGTTCTCCGAAGATTCTCAATCTTGTTTACAATGCTTGCAGAAGGCTTCTTACTCAAGTAAGTCACTCCCTGCCATTGGGTTTCTTTCTAGGAGATGCAAGGTGGTGTTCTTCCCCATTATGTACCCTCTTATCACTAGCAATGTTTTTTGTTAAGTAATCCCTGATCTGGATGACGTTACCTTCAGGAGTCAAAATCTGTGAAATGAAGTCTGTGTGCAATCACATGATCTGTCAGTATTCACACACATTTTAGAACGGTCCCAGAGGCCTTCCTAAGAGGAATCACACCATGAAGACCAAGGATCTCTCCAAAACAAGTCTGGGACAAAGTTGTTAAAGAGACACTGAAGCGAGACTAAATCTCGCTTCAGGTCTTATATATAGCAGGGGCACGTGTGCCCCTGCTAAAACGCCGCTATCCCGCGGCATAACGGGGTCCCTTCACCCCCAACCCACCCCCCGCCAAAAGTTGGTCGTAAAATGGTCGTAGGGAAAACTCTTCCTGGAGGCAGGGCTAACGGCTGCAGCCCTGCCTCCCAGCGCGTCTATCAGACGCGCATCGCCGCCTTTCCCCCGCCCCTCTCAGTGAAGGAAGACTGAGAGGGGCGGGGGAGAGGCGGAGATACGCGTCTGACAGACGCGCATGGGGCAGGGCTGCGGCGGTTAGCCCTGCCCCAACCAGGAAGCGCTCCCCCGCTGCACGGAGGGGGTTTGGGGGGACAGGGACCCCCGTTAAGCCGCGCTATAGCGGTGTTTTAGCAGGGGCACGCATGCCCCTGCTAGCTATGAGGTCTGAAGCGAGATCTATTCACCCTTCAGACTCTCTTTAAGTACACGTTAGGGCAGAGACACACCACTGAGTGCTTTTTGATCCGTTTTTGTTTTTAAAAAACGCTCCTTTTTAAAATCACGTCATTTTGCTGCAATTTGACCACAATGTTAATACAAGCTAATGGACTCGTCAGTGTGTCTCTGCCCTGATGGTTGGGTTATAGGGAAAAAAAAGACTTAACCATGCAAGAGTTGCAGAGTTCCATGCCAGAATGTGTTCATAGGACCTCCATAGAGGTGGGCTATATGGAAGAGTGGCCTGAAAAAAAGCCACTACTTGGCCTTTAAAGCGGTATCGTCACCATAAAAATCAAATTTTAACAGCAACTGGTTGGGGTGTATTAAGTGATAAAGATGCTAATCCTGCATTCAAAACTTTTTCTGCTGTTATGATTTGGAGTTATCACATACGGAGCACTGGCTTTTTTTTTTTTTTTTTTTTTTTTTGAAAGTATAATTTTTATTCATATTTTTCATATAAACAAACACAAGTGTGCCAGCCAACCATGGCGGCACTCAAACAATTATAACATTAACATGACCATTATCCATTCCAGATTGGATTCATAGAGTACATTGTCGCTCCACACCGTGATTTAGAAATGAGAGGATATCATTCTAATGAAAGACAAGGGTGGCATGACTCAAGTACATCTCCCCACAAACATCCAGGAAACTTTTTTGCAGCGTTTAATCTTCAAATTTTAGTTTGTAATGCAGGATCCAACAAGACCACGTTTTCTTAAACTTTTTAGGGCACTTTCTCTTAAAGGGACTCCGAGCAGTGCAAAAACTATGGAAAGATGCACATCATTTGAAAGCTCTCTTTCTCCTCTTTCCAATGATATATAAACCGCCACCCTACGTCTTTTAGTTTTCACTATTTTCGCGATTGAAATTGCCGGGGCCGCGATTTCGATCGCGAAAATAGAGAAAACTAAAAGGCGTAGGGCAACGATTTAGGTGTCGTCAGAAAGAGGAGAAAGAGAGCTTTAAAATGATATCCATCTTTCCATAGTTATATTGTATTACACAGGGCGACTTTTTGTCAAAGTCAGCAGCTGCATTCAGCAGAATGGAGCTGCTGACACTGGGGAAAGTGTCGTCCTGTGTAATACAATATAACTATGGAAAGATGGATATCATTTTAAAGCTCTCTTTCTCCTCTTTCTGACGACACCTAAATCGTTGCCCTACACCTTTTAGTTTTCTCTATTTTCGCGATCGAATTCGCGGCCGCGGCAATTTCAATCGCGAAAATAGCGAAAGCTAAAAGACGTAGGGTGGTGGTTTATATATCATTGGAAAGAGGAGAAAGAGAGCTTTAAAATGATATGCATCTTTCCATAGTTTCTGCACTGCTCGGAGTCCCTTTAAAGGGACACTTAAGTCAAACAAAAAAAATGAGTTTTACTCACCTGGGGCTTCCAATAGCCTGCTGCAGCTGTCCGGTGCCCTCGCTATCTCCCTCCGATCCTCCTGGCCCCACCGGTAGCCACTTCCTGTTTCGGTGACATGAGCTGACAGGCGAGTGATTCTTCGCGTTCCTGGCCACAATAGCGGCATCTATGCTGCTATATGGTATAGGATATATGCTATAGCAGCATAGAGGGTGCTAATGTGTCTGGGAACACGAAGAATTACTCGCATCCCCAGCCTGTCAGCTCCTGTCACCGAAACAGGAAGTGGCTGCCGGCGGGGCCAGGAGGATCGGAGGGAGACGGCGAGGGCACCGGACAGCTGCAGGGGGCTATTGGAAGCCCTGGGTGAGTAAAACTCATTTTTTTTTATTTGACTTAAGTGTCCCTTTAAGGTATATGGGTTTGATAATAGCTAGCTCTTTATGCACATATGAGGACCAGTCCTTTTTACTGGGAGCTAGAGCCTGCTTCCATCTAAGAATAATCATCTTTCTGGCGTATGCAACAAGGGACCTATATGCCTGCATTTTATGAGTAGAGAGCGTGTTTTCGGCCAGACACCCCAATAAAAGATGCTCAGGGCTCATGTCGAAAGCCGTTCCAAATACTCGCTGAAGCTCTGCGTGTATCTGTGACCAGTAGGAGCATGTACGTGGGCAGAGCCACACTATATGAAAAAAAATCTGCAGCTGGTTGCTGGCATCTACCACATCTTCCTGAGGCAGCGGGGTCAATTTTGCATAGTTTGGTTGGCGAAATATAGCTCCTGTGTAAGAATTTAAGGGCAATAAGACGGTCCCTTGCTGCTACACCTGTCGTGACAAAATATCCCAAAATATTACTCCACATTTCTAGAGTTGGACTAGGAATGTCTGCCTGCCATGAACAGAATAATTTGTCTATGTTAGTCTGCCCCTTAGAAGGGAATGTTTTGTGTATGACAGAGGCAACATGCTCCAGATCCTTTTTGATAATCTCCCCCTCAGTGGTATGGGTCTGCACCAGCAGTGTTCTACCTCCCCTGAGGAATTGTGCCTTAAAGGCATGCTGCAACTGCAGATACCTGAAATACATACTGTAAGGGATACTGTTATCCTGCCTGAGAGAGGTAAAGGATTTAATTTGATGATTATCTGTCATGTCTTTTAGTTTATAAATCCTATGATCTGCCCAGTCTGGCACCGTTAAGAATTCATGTAGTGATGGGTTCATCCACAGTGGGGTATGAGGGGATATCTGTCCAGGCCGTTGAGAGATTTTTAGTTTTTCCCATCTCTTGACAGTTACTAACATTTGGCGTGGCTCTAGGGATTTGTCTACTCCCTCTAAATGGTATGCTGGAAAGAGCTAAGAAAGATCACATTATCTCTGCTTCCAAGACAGTTGCTGGATTAGCTGGGGATTGCTCAAACCACCATCTGATGGTGACTGCAGCTGAAGCCCAATAATAATGTTCAAAGTCTGGTAACCCAATGCCTCCACTGGAGCACTGGCCCTTTAGTAGTCGTGCCAAAGAATTGCATGCTGGGGGTTCTTTTTATCTATAATGTATTCCTCCTCCTTTCCTTTCAGCTGCTTATCTGAAACCTAATCCCCCTACTCACTTGTGTTTACAAGCAAGGCTGAGGCGACTCAGCGATTGGAGGAGACAAGAAAAAAAGTAAAGGGCAGAAATGACATCACGAGTTAGCCTTAACTATGGGCAAAAGACATGGCCCCCACCAGGAACAGAATTCTTGTCATTTACTATATTACATTCACTGAAATCAAAACGTGGACAGTATAATACATGTGTTATGTAAGTAGATCAAGTATTTATCTACTTATATATGTGTTTTTTTTTTCCCTGGCATAGTATGGCTGATCCTACTGCTTTAAAAATAAGGCATGCTTTGAGTTTGCCAAAAGGCATGCGGGCGACTCCCAAATGTATGGAGGAAGGTTCTGGTCAGATGAGACTAAAATTGATCTTTTGAGCCATCAAGGAAAATGCTATCTCTGGAGCAAACCCAACACATGCCATTACCCTAAGAACACCATCACCACAGAGAAACATAATGGCAGCGTGATGCTATAGGGATGTTTTACAGCAGCAGGGGTTTCAGTCGGAAGATGGATGGTGCTAAATAAAGGGATATTCTGAGCAAAATGTGCCGGTCTGCAATACTGGGACGGATGTTCACCTTACAGCAGGAAATGACCTGGAGCATACTGCTAAACCAACACTCGAGTGTGTTTGAATGGCCTAGTCGAAGTCTAGACCTCAATCCAATAGAGTATCTGTGGTCAGACTAGGGATGATCAAGGAGATGCATTTAATTCTGAGTTCATGCAGGATTGTTCACATTCTGAATACAAATATATGCGGCTTGAAAATGGTCTATCAATTTAAACCTTGGTGGTCCATTTTTGAGTTGCATACATTTGCATACAAAATGTACATAATCCTGCATGAACTCTTGCTGTTCACAAGCAAAAACCATCCAACATGAAGGAGCTGGAGCAGTTTTCCTTCTTATTGCCAGTGCACACCAAAAACCGCTAGCTTTTATTTTTTTTATTTCTTCTTTCTCAGAACGATTCTAGGCATGTTTTAGAGTTTTCATAGCATGCCTAGTGTGGTGTATTGTTTTTTTTTTTTTTTTTTGGTTTTTTTTTTTGTGTAGCAGACTTTATATTTTGTTACAGTACAGCTGTGACTGAACAGCTTTTGTAACAAAAACGCTTGGAAAATCATTCTGATCTAGCGCTTTTCAGAGCGATTTTCCACTCTACTATACTTTACTTTGAGACAGAAACGCCTCAGAAAACCGCAAAAATGCTGCAGGACCATAGTTTGCGTTTAGAGAAAAAACGAACCGCTCTGGTGTGCATCATCCCATTCATTAGCCAAGCGTTTAAAAAAAAAAAAACCGCTAAGAAACCGCTCTTGGTGTGCAACAGCTCATAGACTTATCCAAAGTAACTTGCAGCTGTAATTGGTGCCACTTTACTACGTATTTACTTTAGAGGGAGTGAACAGTTTTGCATGCTGAAATTTGTGTTTTGGTTTATTTGCTTCACAATAAACCAAATGATCTTCTTCAAACTTGTTTTTCTGTGTGGGTTTTTATTTATTTATTTTTTTTTAATAAATATTCCCTCCTTTTTGTACAGGAAGAAGTTTTCTCGCAGTGTTCAGATGACAGTATTCGCTATGATATTAGGGGCTTTTATCGCTGCCAGGTGAGTGCAAATGGGTAAAAGGTTCAGTTTTTCAGGCTCCTATTTTAAAAGAGAACTAGTCCTAAATATGAAGTCACTCCTACCCCATTTTAAAGGACCACTATCATGAAAATCTGTAAAATGTTAAAATCTATGTGTACACATACAGATAACACTTGCAGTCTGCCAGAATAAAATGCACTGTAAATTACATTTTCCCATGTTTGTCATTTATAGTAGGTAGCAAAAATCTGTCATGTTTTGGACTAGCCCATCTATTCATGGGGGGGGGGGGGGGGGGGGGGAGATTACTAACATTTACTTTTATCCTTTTACAAAAGTGTTTTTTTTTTTTCCTCCCTGGAAAGGCTCTGTATGAAGATGCCACCCAGCTTCCCTACTTGTTCGCACACTATTTTGGCAGCTGGACTCAGCAACTGCAATTTGTGCTTTTGAAAAATAAAGAAAAACCAGAGCATTCCCCATGAGGAGATGGACTAGTCCAAAACCTGACAGATTTGTACTTGTAGGTTTATTCGGATGTTGCTTATCTTAGAGCAGAGGGAAAGTTCTGAGTTCAGGTCCATTTTAATAGCTGAGTGTGTTTTTGTCAGTCTTGTGTTAATCACTCAGCAGCCTGTGTGAGGTTCCTTTTTCCGCTTGGAAATGAATTTGCGTGCAAAATTGTGATGTGATATGATTGTGCCAATATCCTGAAGGCCAGTGATTGCGTTTCAGGGAAAACCTACTCCTAGTGGTGGAAAGACAGCGCCACAATTTTACATGAATTACGGTGCTGTTGCGATCGATAAAACAGCCCCCTAAAATCGTAATGCGCCGAGTAGAAAAAGGGCCCAAAGGGTACAGCGTATCGGATGTAGGGTACAGTGAAAGTAATGGAAATGGCGGTGGCCATTTCCATTAGAATCAGAATCATTTTATTTTGCCAAGCATGACTGAGTCAAGGCCGGAATTGGATTTGGCACAATGGAGCGGTACATAGAAAGAAAGGCAGGAAAAACGTTAGAATGACAGTAATACCTCATACTCAAATATAGACATACACAAATCTACAATCAACAATAGATATACATATAGCTCAGTATTCATCTTTCAAAAAACACACTGCAGAAGCCTACCGCTCCTATGCAGGTGGTAGGGCGCTGATAGAGGGTGGTAGAATGTTAAGGAAGTTCAGGAGGCTAGCGGCCATAGGGAAGAGAGTTCTTGTGTCTGGTGGTCTTGGTGGTGATAGCCTGAAGTCTCCGACCCAGTGGAAGTGGGGTGAAAACGGTGGCCTGGGTGAGAGAGGTCACTTGCAATCCTCAGTGCCCTGGCTCGCAGTCTTCTGTTATACAGGTGGTCAAGTGGGGGCAGAGGTCTCCCAATGATCCTCTCCGCCGACCTAATGATCCTCTGTAGTTTGTGCCTGTCACTGGCGGTGGCTCCCACATACCAGACCAAGATGGCGGAGCAGAGGATCGATTCAATGGTGGCAGTGTAAAAGCATGTAAGAATCTCCTGTGCCATGCCGAACTTCCGCAGTTGGCGGAGGAAGAGTCTCTGCTGGGCTTTCCTTTGTGTTGACGTGATGTTGACCCTCCTCCAACTGAGATCGCTGCAGATGGTGGTGCCCAGCAGGCGAACGCAGGGCACGCTGGTCACCTCGGTGCCATTGATGTAGATGGGAGGTGAGGTAGGCGCCGACTTCCTAAAGTCCATTATAAGTTCGCCGGTTTTGGCCGTGTTGAGCACCAGGCTGTTCTCCTTGCACCAGTAGCATAGTCTTTCCACCTGCTGCTGGTAATCCTGGATGTTGTCCTTGGTGACGAGGCCAACAATGGTGGTGTCATCCGCAAATGTTATGACTTCGACAGTCTACCGTGGATCTGCAATCATTTGTGTAAAGGGAGAAGAGCAGCGGGGACAGGACGCAGCCTTGGGGTGCCGCCGTGTTTGTTATCACTTCCTGTGAGTAGATGTCCCCCAGCCTGACAACTTGGGATCTGTGAGAGAGAAAGTCAATGATTCATAGACTTAGGGTGGAGTGGACCCAAAGTGTGGCCAGAACATTCTGGAGGGTGCGTGGGCATATAGTGTTAAATGCCGAGCTGAAGTGCTATCTGATTGCGTCATGATTTTGTCCTGAGCACATTTTGGGTGCAATAGAGTGCCTGTACGGAGTATAATAATCACAGTAGTGGAAATTTTATTGGGAAACGCGATGGCAACACAGAGGCGATTATGTTTCCTAGTGGGAAAGAGCCTTAACTTTGTAAACTAAGGACTTGCACTGTCATTATTTGCTCCAGGAGCTCCATCTGCTGGCTGCCAAGTGGATAGACATGCAGTATATGTGTAATTGGTCATACCGATGTGCTCACTAAGTAGAGGAAATGCTGCTCCATATACTGTTCCCTCTCATGTTGCCATTTCCACTCTTTTCTTCCAGCGCTGACCTGGCATTTGACGTTGAAGGGTATTTGTTCATCCTGCTAAATGACATCTTAACAGCGGCCAATGGTGCTTATATGATGCAAAAGCTGGATTCCAAGGTAAGTTCTTTCACTGCTCTTTGGCATGCACACTACAAACACATTGTACTCTTCAGCATTGTAGCAGCCAGAACTCCCCGATCCTCTCAATCCTCTCACCAGGCTCTGTGTAATCATTCTGTAACAGGGACTTTCTGAAGAGGTTTACACAAATGTAATTGCTCACCTCCCACTTTCAGGCACAGGTGACTCTGTTGTGAGGGAGACATGAGATACAGAGGCAACCATATAGATTTATTTTTAAGAATCCTCTGCCTCCAATACTGTAAGCCACTGACCCAGACTAAAGCCTTGTACACTTGCTAGCTAGTTGTCGGCTGGGGCTGCCAAGAATCTGGGTGTTGCTGCACACACGCTAATCATCCTCTGCATCGTGTAGCAACCTCCTCGACTGATCATCTCTGCTGAGGGCATCTCCTCTCCTAGTACATTTTGTTCTGTGTGGTGCCATTTTTCGCCTCCCTCCCCCCCCCCCCCCCCCCCCCCATAGGCTAGTATTGTCTGTACATCTTCAGCCCGTCGCACCCAAGAAGAAGAGAAGCCTCTGTACCGGACCTCCTAGCCGCTGATTGGGGCTGCACACCTTTTCAAGCATGATTGCGGCTGTACTGCACCTGCGCAGGTACGCTTGGCTACGGCACAGCTGCACTCGTGCTGCAAGAGGAACCGTCCTGCTGGAGGGTTCCGGGCGGCAGCAGCAGCAGATGACGCCATGGAAATCCTCATTAGAAGCCAGATGCTTGTTTACTAATTATGACTGATAAGGAAATGTAAACATTCTTGGCAGTGCTGAAACTCAGCTGCACACCTAGAAGAAGCAGAGAGGTGAGAAATGGTCACTAGATAGATTTTAATATACTAATATAGCAGCTATGCAGTAGCCGCTTTCAGAGCATCTGCACTGTAATTTATAAACAGACAATGTTGCGCACAAAAGCAAATCCTGTATGCGTAATAACAAGTAGGACAAACCTTTTTATTGAATGTTATGCATATTTAAAAGTGGAATAAAACTCTGACCTATCGGGACAACTGATTACACTAACTACATACATCAGGGGTGTTGCATAAAATCTACTTTTAGTCAAAAAGATCAGGATGGCCAGGGAATTGGTGTCCAAAAAGCCACCTTCTGGAACAAAGCAAATGGGCCTTCGATTGGATAATTACTACATGGATGAATATGTGCCGAATAATGAAGTCAGCTTACTGAGTATACTGCATGACCAGGTTATTCTGTCAGTGAATTTCTTCTTCCCTGATGGCATAAGCATATTCAGAGATGGCAATGCCAGGATTCATGTGGCTCAAATTAGGTCTTTAAAGAGAATCTGTACTCTGAAATTCTTACAATAAAAAGCATACCATTCTATTCATTATGTGCTCCTGGTCCCCTCTGTGCTGTTTCTGCCATTCTCTGCTGCAAACCTGGCTTGTAATTGCCAGTTTTAGGCAGTGTTTACAAACAAACTAACCAGCTTCTAATAGGCTCAGCTAAGCAGAGTGTGTTAGTCACACAGAGCCTGCAGGGGGTGTGTACAGCTTCTAGCTAATCACAAGCAGCCCTGCACATTCCAGTCTGACTGCCTCAGCCTGACTGTGCCGACTATAGAGAGAAGATTAGATCATATAACAGAGATAACACAGCTACTGTGCAATTAGGAAAAGCTGCAGTAAGCCAGACCACATTAGAAAAGGCATAGGAACTTATAGCATAGAAGAAATAAAGATAAACAATTTGTTACAGAGTCTCTTTAAAGGATACCCAAACTGACATGTGACATAATGAGATCGACGTGTATGTACAGTGCCTAGCACACAAATAACTATGCTGTTCCTTTTTTTTTTTTTCTTTATCTTCCTGAAATAGTTAAATATCAGGTATGCAAGTGGCTGACTCAGTCCTGACTCAGAAAGGAAGTGACTACAGTGTGACCCTCACTTATAAGAAATTCCAACTATAAAACACTTTCCTAGCAGAAAAAGGCTTCTGAGAGCAAGAAAGGGGTAAAAAAGGGGAATTTCTTATCAGTGAGGGTCACACTGTAGTCACTACCTGTCTGAGTCAGCCACTTACATACCTGATATTTAATGCTTTCAGGCAGAGAAAGGAAAAAAAAAGGAACACAGCATAGTCATGTGTGTGCTAGGCACTGTACAAACACATGTCTATCTCATCATGTCACATGTCACCTCGGGTATCCTTTAAGGGTGCATGAGATGTCCTTTATTCTCACACACGGATTGAATGCCAGAGTCCAGACTTTAACCCCATTGAGAATCTGTGAGATGTGCTGCAGAAGCATTTGGGCAGTAGTCTGACTCTCCCATCCTCTCGCTCATCTTGGCAAAAAATAGATGCAACTCTGGGCAGAAATAAATGAGACCTTGCAGAAGCTCATAGCAATTATGCCACAGTGAATGTGTCCAAAGCTAAAGGTGGTCTGACAAAATATTTATTTGTATTTTTGTTTTTAGTTGGGCAGCGTGTATGGATAAATTATTTTGTAAATATCTTATGTTCATATTCCAGGGCTTGTTGGTTTTATTCTAACAGTTTGTTTCCTCCTAGGAACTTGGAAAGTATGGCGTGCTGTACTATAATGCACTATTCATGATTGTCCCCACTCTGATCATTGCATATGTGACTGGGGATATTCAGAAGGTGAGGGCACTTTAAATGAATCTTCCCTGTGTGCTATTAGTACTTGGCTATTAGTTAGTGTTCAGCTTGTTGGTAACTCTTCAGGGCCTGTTTTTGAGAAGTATTAGGAGGGAGGGTTTCTTATCCAGAACAGTTTTTTTTGTTTCTTCTGTGGCTGTATTTTGTGTATGTATTGCTGGGAAGGTAGTAAATTGGTGGAGATAAATGACTCTGCAAACCTTGAATTTTGCAGTTTCCTGGCATATTCAATCACTCTGCCAGGAATCAATCCTATAATGTCTGATTGCATTTTTATTTTTTTCAACTTTCCACACCTACCTACACACACCCACACCTACCTACACACACCTTCCTACCTACCTACCCACACCTTCCTACCTACCTACCCACCCACACCTTCCTACCTACCCACGCTCACCTAACTACACCCGCCCACACCTACCTACCCACCCCCACTCCTACCCACACACCCACACCTTTTTATGTACTGTATGCGTTGCATTACATGTGTAATGCACGGATGTGACTTTCCTGTTTTGCAACATCTCAGTGTGACACTAGCATAAGTTATGGTGCCCAAACACGGTACAATAAACGTTCAATTTCCTGTTTTATTCATTCAAAGCGATCAATTTTTTTTGACTTTCGATTCAATCACAAACAATTAATGATAATCACCGTGTGTGTGTGTGTGTGTGTGTTTTTTTTTTTTTTTTGGGGGGGGGGGTTCTTTCCCCAATAAAAATCTGATCGAATGTTACAAAAATGTGTATATTTGATCTAAAGGCATAATCAAACATCATTATCTAATCTGAAAAAATTGTGCCATGTATGGTCACCATTAGGATGCAGATCCAGGGGGAGTGTTTGCAGCTCTCTGCTGGAATCTCTCTGGTATACACACAGCCTGCAAGCCTCTGGTCACGACTGATGTAACGCACCGCTATGCAAGGCTTTGTATAGCTCAGTATACGTCTGTAACAGTGAGGTGGCGATGCAGCATCAGTGGGGAAACATGATTAACTTGAGCCGGTTGCCATGTCTGAATGGAAAATTCCCTGTGATGCACTTCCTGATTAAGCAGTAGAATGCAGCCATTGTATGGAGGTCAGGAGAGGCAGCATGTATGGAGTATATGGCCGGTATGTGTGCGCTGCTGGGACTACAGCACAATGCTGGACACAATGACCCTCTGTGTACAAAACCCTCCATCGCTGTCCTTTACTCACTTCCTGACTGCTCTCACTCTTGTATCGGCTGCTTTCTTGGCAAATTGTCATTTCTTCAAGAATTTTGGTTTATTACAGGCGGGAGTCGAACCGGTTCAGGGGAAGATGATTTTTTGGAGTGTGCTAAGGGAATGGGGCGGGTTTGGATTTTTACTGCTGTCCATATCTGGGAAATACCAGTTGCCTGGCTGTCCTGCTGATCCTCTGCCTCGAATACTTTTAGCCATAACCCCTGAACAAGCATGCAGCAGATCAGGTGTTTCTGGCATAATTGCCAAATCTGACAAGATTAGCTTCAAGCTTGTTTCTGGCATTATTTAGACACGACTGCAGCCAAATAGATCAGCAGGACTGCCAGGCAACTTGTATTGTATAAAATGAAAAATATGGCAGCCTCCATATATTTCTCACTTC
This sequence comes from Hyperolius riggenbachi, assembly GCF_040937935.1. NCBI lineage: Eukaryota > Metazoa > Chordata > Amphibia > Anura > Hyperoliidae > Hyperolius > Hyperolius riggenbachi. Next base: position 53,331,067 of record NC_090651.1, read on the forward strand.
AGTTGTCGCTTAAAAGGAACCTAAACTGAGAGGAATATGGATGTTTCCTTTTTAAACAATACCGGTTGCCTGGCAATCCTGCTGACCTCTTTAGCTGCAGTAGTGGCTGAATCACACACCTGAAACAAGCATGCAGCTAATCCAGTCTGACTTAAATCAGAGCACCTGATCTGCATGCTTGTTCAGGGGCTGTGGCTGAAAGTATTAGAGACACAAGATCAGCAGGAGTCAGGCAACTGGTATTATTTTAAAATGAAAAAATCCATATCCTTCTCAGTTTAGATTCCCTTTAATGCCTGGTACACACCATGCAATTTCCTGTCAGATTTTGAGTCAAATCGATAATTTCCAACCGGTCCAATCTAATTTCTGATTGTTTTTGATTGATTTTTCCAATCGTTCTGTACAAAATCAATCAGATTGATTTGACCGAATTGGTTCAGGCACATATTTTTATAATTGTTGTTGAAAAAAGTACATTTTAAGGGAGGTAGTGGATGATTGGTGTCAGGACACCTTCTGGGGAAAAGGTACAGGAAACCAAAAACACGGGAGCCCAATAGTGTAATATGTTTAGTCAAAATTGTCAATGTAGAAGATAAGAATCTACTCACAAGAGTGGGTTGCAAGAGGGCAACCGACCACAGGAAGCAGGTGGAGACAATTAACCCGACTCCACTCGGGGAGGTCACTAAGGACCTGGATGCGGTCGCTCTCCTTGGAAAAAAGAAGGGAGGCAGATGTCCACCGTGGTGTAAACCACATATGTTCTGCCTCCACCCCTCACACGGGTATCGTATGGGGGTTAGGGATGCTCCCTTAGCTTGCTATTTCAATTGGCCTGGCACTGCTATTGGCCTGAGGAAGCGGGCTCAGACCCGTGAAACGCGTTACCTGTGCTACCAATAAAATCTTTTGTCCCTACAAAGATTTGTCGTCCTTGAGGTAAGCAACCTCAAACCTTTCTCGGTTTTAAACGCTTTTATATACCACCAGGGCGCCTCTTTTTAAACCATTTAGTGCATTTTAAGGGAGGTACTTACCTTGGGAGAAGGAAGCCTCTGAATCCTAATGAGGCTTCCTCCGGCCTCCTCTGTCCTTCGGTTGGCAGACATGTAAATATTTATCCTCTCCGGCACCTGCGCCGTAGCGGCTTTCTGATCAGGCTCAGGCAGAAATAGCAGAGCCCAAACAGGCGCCTGAGCAGTAGAGCGGACCCCCCCCCCCCCCCCCCCCCCCCCCCCCCGAGCACCACAACTGACATCTTGTCTGCTGTGGTTTCGGTGAACTGTGGGGCAGAGGAGGACCAAGGCAGGCTCATCAGGATTTAGAGTCTTCCCCTTCTAAGGTAAGTATCCCCCAAGGGGGGGGGGGGGAATGGGGAGTTACCGTCAGATCCTCCTTTAAGCTTTTTAGGTTTTGCAATACAAAAATATTTGTCTATTAAAGTACACCTGACCAAAGGCAAAGCTACTTAAAGGACACCTGAGGTGAAAATAAACTGATGAAATAAAAAATTGTATATCTTCCTTCTCCTAAAAATGACTTAAGATATTTTACAGTTTTATGTTTAAATCTACATTTTAACTTTTTTATGTGTGCAATATGGCCTACTGGAGCTCTGCACTACTTTGCAGCTAAATCAACTCAGGTGCAGCCTTCTGTATTTGGAAGCGCTGCCTACACCTTCTTCTCTATGTGTGTATGTGTGTATGTATGTATGTATGTTTGTTTTTGCTCAATGACACATTCATTGAAGTATGCCAGAGATAAAATCTATGAACTATTGACCCTTTTTATCTCTCTCCTGCTCTTAGAAGCCATTTTCTGCTATGAAAGTGTTATAATTTGTATTTTGTATCAGTGAGGGTCACACTGTTGTCTGACCCAGTCCTGACTCAGACAGGAACTGCCACTTGCATACCTGATATTTAACTCTTTCAGGCAGAGCAAGAAAAAAGAACACAGCCTAGTTATTTGTGTTTGGCACTGTACATACACATGTCTCTCATTATGTTGCATGTCACCTCGGGTATCCTTTTAAAGTGAACGAGGGACGAAGCACCCTCATGTAGTTTACCATATAGTTTAGTGGGAACATTAGAGAAAACGCATACCATGTTTTCTGTTTCATTCTGCACTGCACAGCTTGTTTCTTAGCAGACCTGATAAAATCCCTGACTGAGCATGAGGTATCATGATAATGATTCCTGAGCAGAGCCAGCAGGGGGCAGGCTTGGGCTTGAAAAGATATGAGAGAACACAGACTGAGCTATAAATATTCCTGAGCAAAGCCAGACTGAATGCTCAGTTGGGGATTTTATCAGGGCTGATAAGAAGCAAGCTGTGCAGTGCAGAATGAAACAGAAAGCAGGGTAGGAGTTTTCTCTAATGTTCCCACTGATATATATGGTAAAATACATGAGGGTGCTTCGTATCTGGTTCCCTTTTAAGATGAGCACAGAGTTATAATCCTGCTGCATCCGTGTGTTGTCCATCTCCTCCCCTCTCCCGGTCTCTGTAATCGATCTTTGAAAATTTTAACTTAAAGGGGCACTATGGCGAAAAATTGTAAAATTTAAAATACGTGCAAACCTATACAAATAAGTATTGGCCCGGCGGTGCGCGATATAGGGACGCGCACCGCCGGGCCAGCGCAGGCGTACTACTCCAGGTCATAGCGACCCGGAAGTAGTACAGGGCCCAGAGAGATTCGCCCAGCGACCAGTTCGGGCCATCTCTGTTAGTGAATGGCAGTTGCTCTGTCCAACTGTCAAAAAAAACTGTAGCGAGCAGGGAAGCTGGCCAACATTGTTTTGAATGGTTTTTAGGGAATCTCTTTATAAGAATAAAATCCTTGCTGAGAATCCCCTATAAAGAGATGGACTAGTCCAAAACCTGTCGCTTCTGTCAGATTTCTACTACCTATTGTAAGTGACAGCAACAAAGGAGAAAAGTAATTTATGGCTCATTTTTACCTTGGAAAAAAAAAAGTACTTCTTATTTGTCTGTTTGCACATATTTTAAATTTTTCGCCATAGTGCCCCTTTAATCTATCTGAAAGTCAGATTTTCCAGACTTGCTGCAGTGTCACCTCCGATCCCTTCCTCTTTTCACCCCATTCACACCTTTCAAGAGGAAGGAGTTGGACTGTGCACCAGGGCTATTTTCCACTGAGAACGTTTTGCAATCCAATCGTGTTACGATCACAAAATGCTTAGTACTGCGTTTACTAGTGGAAACTGTGCAGGGATGGTTACATAAGTGTGCTGCGTTTGTTTTTTTTCCCCCCAGTAGCAATCATTGTGTCTGCTGCATTTTTTTGTGCGATTAGCCTCTTACAATAGGAGCGCATGAAATCGCCTAACTATGGCACCGCTATGCGATTTTTGGTCAGTGATTCAAAACCATTCCATTTTTTTTTCTTTCTTTGCGTCGGAAATTGCAAACTCACTGCAATTGTACCGTTCACACGACAAATCGCAGTAGCGGAAAATAGAAGCGTGATTGCGTTTCTTGGTGGAAAACTGTCCTTACTGTTTTTTTTTTTTAAAGGGTACATTTAGTATGTTGGAGTGTACAATTCTTTAAGTCATGCTGATAATGTCCATTTTTCTCTTTCAGGCCATGGAATATGAAGACTGGAACAATGTCTTCTTTCTGTTTGAGTTTACAATGTCCTCTCTAATGGGGTAAGTTCTCTTGAAGTGATGCCAGATTGACATTAGACGGAAACTATTCATGTTGAATATCGGCAATTTATAGTCTGACATTGGGCGTATCTAAAGCCTCATAGACCCATACAAGGAATGTCGTCTGCAGGAATCGAGACGAGTCAAGTTGTGGGTGACTGCTGTACAAATGTGTCACTAGCTTACAGGCTAGCCAGGTGTTTGGCTGATATGGAGGGATGAGGGTGCAGTGGGCTGGGTGAGGGGAACAGTGGTCTCTTCCTGCACTCGCACAAGATGAACTCATGCTTGCGCTTTGAGGCTTTTGCACACATGCTAGATTCTCGGCAGGGGTGGCCCTGAACGTTCCAATGTGTGTAAGCAGCCCATACATCACTCTATATTGTAGTCCAATCCACCTTCCGATTTTGATAATTTTGAGTTGGAAGAGAATCAGTGATGTAACATGGTTGCCCGATCAATATTTTGATTAATTTCCAGACTAAATCCATTGAAAGGATTGATCATACATGATGGGCTTGATGGGGTGTGCGACGGTAGCGAGGTTTGATATCACAACGATAGACAGTATCATCCCAGGTCTGTTTTTCAGTGTTTTGAAAGTCTCACCCATGTGCTGGCATAACTCCTGGCCTCCTTAGGTGTCCACGCTCACTGCGAACGCCAGTATCATGTGACACTAGTACAGGTGATGTCACATGGCCCTAGCCACGCGCTACCGGTGCTCTCAGTGACGCCAAACACTTAACTAGGACAGGAGTCACGCCGGCAGACCAGTGGGATTTTAAAGTCCCTCTCACCTTGGGTTCACTTTAAAACAATGAGGCAGATTCATTCAGAGATTTATTTAATGGTTGATTTGGCCATACATTGAGTGATTCAATGTTCCGTCCAATCGATGGTACAACTTACCTGTGCGTACATGTCTAAACTGCTCCCGATCGCTAAATGGATCGTGTTTTTTTTTTTTTCCTCATTATTTTGCAAAATCAATTATGTTATGGAACAGGAGCATATTCAACATGTCAGAAATAATCATCCGATTTCGCATTAGTCGGATGGGAAATTGCTTTGTATTTAGCATGAGCAGAAATGGCCAAACTAGATGTTGTTGGCATCTGAATGTAGATAATGACTTCTCTTGCATTTTACAATCTATCTTTCTATCTTTCAGATTTATCCTAATGTACTCTACAGTGCTTTGTACACATTACAACTCTGCCCTGACTACCACAATAGTCGGATGTATAAAAGTAAGTTCATCCTCGGCTGTAACTCTAATGTAAAATGTTGTAGGCAATCCAACTAAAAATTTTTTATAAGTATAGGTGGAGTTCACTTTGGCAGCTGGTTTTCCTTGCTACAGTATAATCTGATTGCTTTGCTGTGTACACCTTGGAGCTCTGTCTGCCCCAATATAGTCGCATGGCAGGAAATCTAGACTTTGTAACCCAAAATATTGACTAGGGGCTCCTTTGTAACATTGAATCTCGTCAAAGCCATAGCATCCAATCAAGAGCAAGATCTTGGCTAACCCGTCATCAGAATTGTGATTGGTTGCCACTCATTGCTACCCGGTTTTTGAATCCGAATGTGTTTTTTTTTTTTTTTTTTTTTTTTTTGTCTAGGATAAACTAATGCTAACTTTTTTTTTTTTTTTTTTTTTTTTTAAATGTGTGCAGAACATCTTGATAACCTACATCGGAATGTTCTTTGGCGGGGACTACATTTTCTCATGGACAAACTTCCTGGGATTAAATATCAGGTATGAACACTGACTTAAAATACTGTCACCTGTTTCCCTCTATAGACAAAAATACTTTATGGTTGGAAGCTGCCTGTTCAACGATGGATATCGAAGGGGAAAAGGGTTTGTGCCTCTTCTATACTGAAGATCTGGCCAGGTACTGCCCCCCCCCCCAAATGCTTTTACAGATCCAGTGATGTTGCCGTCTCCACTGCTATACACAGTTGTACCCGCTGCTGTATACACTTGTCCTGCGTGGCCTCTGTCCTTCCGGGTTCACTGGTGCCCTCTAGCTGTACATGGCGTCAGATGACGCATGACACGCGCAGCTGGAGGGCACCAATGACCCCTGAAGTAGGAGGGCCACACAGGACTAATGTAATACAGCGGTGGAGAGACTAGGCACATCAGTGGATCTGTAAGAGCATGCAGTTAGATGCGATCCAATCACAAAATGCATAGTCAGCAGTTTACTAATGGAAACTGTGTGAGGATGGGTACATTGGTGCTCTGTTTGCTACATGATTTTTCCTGATCGCAGTAGTTGTGCCTGCTCCTTTTTTTTTTTTTTTTTTTTTTTTTTTTTTTGTTCCCGATTAGAATCATTTTATAGATTAATATTAGGAGGGGGGGGGGGGGGGGGGGAGAGGTTTTCCAATAATTCTCCCCGCTGAGCTGATGACCCTCTGGAGTTTATATTTGTCGCTGGCAGACCAGCTAGCGAACCAGACCAGGATGGATGAGCAGAGGACTGACTCGATTGTAGCAGAGTAGAAGGACCTCAGAAGTTCTTGGGCCATACCAAACTTCTTTAGTTGGCGAAGGAAGAAGAGTCTTTGCTGTGCTTTCCTCTGAGTTGTGGTAATGTTTGCCCTCCAGGACAGGTCATCAGAGATGGTTGTGCCCAGGAGGCGGACCCTGGAAACCCTAGCGACTTTGGTGCCCTCGATATAGAATGGAGGGGGATTCCTGGCACACTTCCTGAAATCAATGACCCATCTCCACGGTTTTAGCTGTGTTAAGAACTAACCTATTCTTGCTACACCAATTTCAGGTTCTGGCCACCTCCTCGCGGTAAGCCTGCTCGTCGTTCTTACTGACAAGGCAACAATTGTGGTATCGTCCACAAATTTGATGATTTTGACGGAGCCAGCTGTGGTTGTGCAGTTATTCGTGTATAGAGAGAACAGAAATGGTGACAGGACGCAGCCGAGGGGCTCCAATGTTGGTCACTTTGGGTCTGGAGGATATGTCCCCCAGCTTAACAACTTGGAACCTATTCGAGAGAAAGTCTGTGATCCAGAGACGGAGAATTGGATGGACTTTGAGCTCCGTGAGGTTGTCGTGCAGAATACGGGGGCATATAGTATTAAAGGCCGAGCTGAAGTCCAGGAGGAGAATTCTAGCGTACAAGTTCGGCCTGTTGAGGTGGTCAGTGATAAACTCCAGGCAGATGTTAATAGCATCGTCAGTGGACTCGTTTGCTCTGTTTACGAACTGAAGAGGGTCCAGTCGGCCCAGAGTAGCGTTCTTGAGCAGCGTCAGGACTGCTCTTTCAAAGGTCTTCATGACCACTGATGTTAGGGCCACGGGCCTAAAGTCAGAACCTCCATTGCTTTTTCAGGATGGGAGTGATGATAGATTCCTTGAAGCAAGTAGGGACCTTCCCTTTGGTGAGGGACCTGGCAAAGATAGAGGTCAAAACGGGGGCCAGCTGACATGAGCAGGACTTCAGACATGCAGGTGACACGCCATCAGGGCCAGATGCTTTCCTGGCATTCAGGGAAGACAAGAGGTGCAGAATATCAGCCTCGGATACTGTCGGGGGAGTGCATGTGCTCGAGCTAGGTTCACTGCTCCTAGAGGCAGAGGGGGGGGGGGGGGTCAGAAGGAGTTGGCTGCCCCCCAGAGCTAGCCAGAACCTCAACCCTGCAATAAGTTACCGAGTTCCTCAGCTAGTTCGGAGCAAGAAGTAGCCTGTTGGGGTGGAGGCTTACAGCTGGTGGCAGCCTTCAGGCCCTTCCAGACAGCCCTAGGGTCGTTTGAGCAGAGATTGTCCTAAAACCTTTCCGTGTTTTGGGGTGTATTTTTACACATACCCATGCTGGGTGGGAGAAATATCTCTGTAAATTACAATTTTTTTTATTTTTTACACACAATTGTCCATTTACAGAGATATTTCTCCCACCTAGCATGGGTATGTGTAAAAATACACCCCAAAACACATACTACTTCTCCTGAGTACAGCGATACCACGTGTGACACTTTTTTTGCAGTCTAGGTGCGCTAAGGGGCCCAACGTCCTATTCACAGGTCATTTTGAGGCATTTGCTTTCCAGACTACTCACGTTTAGGGACCCTAAACTGCCAGGGCAGTGTAGGAACCCCACAAGTGACCCCATTTTAGAAAGAAGACACCCCAAGGTATTCCGTTAGTAATATGGTGAGTTCATAGAAGATTTTATTTTTTGTCACAAGTTAGCGGAAATTGATTTTTATTGGGTTTTGTTTTCTGTGTCAATTTCCGCTAACTTGTGACAAAAAAAATCTTCTATGAACTCACCATATTACTAACTTAATACCTTGGGGTGTTGTCTTTCTAAAATGGGGTCACTTGTGGGGTTCCTATACTGCCCTGGCATTTTAGGGGCCCTAAACTGTGAGGCGTAGTCTTGAAACCAAATGTCTCAAAACGACCTGTGAAATCCTAAAGGTACTAATTGGACGTTGGGCCCCTTAGCGCAGTTAGGGTGCAAAAAAAGTGCCACACATGTGGTATCGCTGTACTCAGAAGTAGTATGTGTTTTGGGGTGTATTTTTACACATACCCATGCTGGGTGGGAGAAAGATCTCTGTAAATGACAATGTTTTGATTTTACAATCAAAACATTGTCATTTACAGAGAGATTTCTCCCACTCAGCATGGGTATGTGTAAAATACACCCCAAAACACATACTACTTCTGAGCACCGCAATACCACGTGTGGCACTTTTTTGCAGCCTAACTGCGCTAAGGGGCCCTAAGTCCAATGAGCACCTTTGGGCTTTACAAGGCCAGGACAGTAAACACACCCCACAAATGACCCCATTTTGGAAAGTAGACACTTCAATGTATTCAGAGGGGCATGGTGAGTCCGTGGCAGATTTCATTTTTTTTTTTTCACAAGTTAGCAGAAATTGAAGAGAATTTTTATTTTTTTTGTCTCCGTGTCATTTTTCGCTAACTTGCGACAGAAAATAAAATCTTCTATGAACTCACCATGCCTCTCAGTGAATACTTTGGGATGTCTTCTTTCCAAAAAGGGGTCATTTGGGGGGTATTTGTACTATCCTGGAATTTTAGCACCTCATGAAACATGACAGGTGGTCAGAAAAGTCGGAGATGCTTCAAAATGGGAAAATTCACTTTTTGCACCATAGTTTGTAAACGCAATAACTTTTACCCAAACCAATAAATATACACTGAATGGGTTGTTGTTGTTGTGTTTTGTTTTTTTTTGTTTTTTTTTTTAATAATCAAAGACATGTAGCACAATAAATTTGGACAAAAATGTATACAGAAATTATACTTTGACACATTTTATCACAGAAAGTTACCGTATATACTCGCATATAAGCCGACCCTCCCAACTTTTCCCTGAAAAAACAGGGAATGATTGACCCCCCATATAAGCCGGGGGTAGGAAATGCTGGATTGGTGCAGCCCCCCAGTGTGTCCCAATATAGCTAGTATAGTGCCCAGTATAGGTAGGTAGTGTCCAGTATAGCTAGTATAGTGCCCAGTATAGCTAGTAAAGTGCCCAGTATAGCCAGTATAGTGCCCAGTATAGCGCCCAGTATGGGTAGGTAGTGCCTCAGTTTAGCTAGTATAGTGCCCAGTTTAGCTAGTATAGTGCCCAGTTTAGCCAGTATAGTGCCCAGTTTAGCCAGTATAGTGCCCAGTTTAGCCAGTATAGTGCCCAGTTTAGCCAGTATAGTGCCCAGTTTAGCCAGTATAGTGCCCAGTTTAGCCAGTACAGTACCCCGGTATGGCTAGTATAGTGCCCAGTTTAGCCAGTATAGTGCCCAGCATAGGTGGGTAGTGCACCCCCATCCCCCCCCCCCCCCCCCCCCCCCCCGCGGCCGCCGCTGCTATTACCTTCCTAGACAGCGGCCGCTTCCTAATCCGCGTTCCTCTTCTTTCTCAGAGTGTATCACAGCAGCGCGCCGGACGCTGCTGCTGTGACAATGCAGGGGGCAGGAAAGAGCGCGGCTCCCTATAGCGGCGATCTGTATCGCCGTTACCAAGGGAACCGCTCTTTCCTGCCCCCTGCATCGTCACAGCAGCAGCGTACACTCTGAGAAAGAAGAGGAACGCGGATTAGGAAGCGGCCGCTGCCTAAGCAGGTAATAGCAGCGGGGGGAGCGGGGGGGGGGGGGGGGAGCGGGGCGTGGACCACCCGACCACCCACCACTAGACCACCAGGGAAGACTCGCATACAAGCCGACCCCCCCCCCCCCCCCCCCAACTTTTGACCCCCTTTTTGGGGGTCAAAAATTCGGCTTGTATGCGAGTATATACGGTAGTCATTTTTTTGACAAAATTCATGTTTTTTTTTTTTTTTTTGGGGGGGATGAATATAATAAAAAATAAAAATCGCAGCAGCAATCAAATGGCACCAAAAGAAAGCTGTATTAGTGACAAGAAAAGGAGGTAAAATTCATTTAGGTGGTAGGTTGTATGACCGAGCAATAAACCGTTAAAGCTGCAGTGGTCTGAATGGGAAAAAAAGGCTCTGGTCCTTAAGGGATTTTATGACTGCAGTCCTTAAGTGGTTAAAGGGACTCAGAGCTGTATAATTTAAAAAGATTTTATACATAACTGGGGCTTCCTCCAGCCCCATCAACTCCGATCGCTCCAAACGCTGGCCGCAGCTTCGGGAACCGTGTCCCATCACTGACGTCAGTCGCGGCCAGCTACGCAGGAGAAGTGCGCCCTCTACGTATCTCTCCAGCGGCTGCTGGAGAGGTACACAAACAGCGCACTTCTCTGACGCCAGACTTGCTCCAACTGACGGAAGTGCGGGACCCGGTTCTCGTAGCTGTGGCCAGCGGAGGATGGAGGCGTGGGAGCGATAGGAGTGGATGGGGCTGGAGCAAGCCCCAGGTATGTATAACATCTTTTTAATTATACAGCTCTGAGTCCCTTTAAAGAGACTCTGTAACATCAAAAACATCCCCTGGGGGGTACTCACCTCGGGTGGAGGAAGCCTCCGGATCCTAATGAGGCTTCCCACGCAGTCCTCTGTCCCACGGGGGTCTTGCTGCAGCCCTCCGAACAGCCGGCGACAGACCCGACTGTCAGTTCAATATTTTACCTTTGCTGGCTCCAGCGGGGGCGCTGTGGCTACTTTCGGCTCCGAACTACACGGAAATACCCAATCTCAGTCGGGTTCGCCCTACTGCGCAGGCGCCAGAAACTTGCGCCTGTGCAGTAGAGCAGACGCGACTGGTATTTCCGCCTACTTTGGAGCCGACAGCCGTCAGAGCGCCTGCGCAGGAGCCGGGAAGGTAAATATTGACGTCCTCTTTCACGGAGGGCTGCAGCGAGACCCCTGAGGGACGGAGGACGGCGTGGGAAGCCTCATTAGGATCCGGAGGCTTCCCCCACCCGAGGTGAGTACCCCCCAGGGGATGTTTTGATGTTACGGATCCTCTTTTTAAGTTACAATAACCAGTCCAGATTTAAAGCTGGCCTGAACTCGGAAGTATGGTATGTATAAAATCGTTTTAATTGTACAGCTCTGGTACACTTTAAGCAAATAGAAAATGTGCTTAATGTGTGGGGGTTTTTTTTTTATTTTATTTTTTTGTTTGTTTGTTTAGTAAAGTATTAAGTTTTAAAAAGCAGATGTGTACCTTTTTGTTAATTAATATATTTTTCCCCCTCGTATTCTGCAGTATTGCCGGCAGTCTAGTCTACTCTTACATCACTTTCACTGAGGAGCAAACGAGCAAACAATCGGAGCTGGACAACAAGGGAAAGATCGCGGTGTGACGACCCGCCTCCATCATGAGCGACGCGGGATTAGCACATCGGACATGCGCCGGCGTGCAGAACTATTGCTAATTTGCACAAACGGATAATTGAAATAATTGATGCCTTTTTTATAGATTTTCAATAGACTGGTTTTTAGCAAAAACAATTTTATTTAATTACGAAAGCTGTACAGAATGAGTATTTTTGTTACTCTGAAACTCTAGAACGGTTTCACAGACCTGAGATCGTAGAGCTGGACGCAGCACTTTGCGTTGTGCCAATGACAGCTGACTTTTTTTTTTTTTAAACGCCTTCTCTGAAGACACTTTAGTGATGCCAGTGCCTGGATTGGACCGTTCGTTCGACTTGTATGTTTGGGCGTTTTTGTTATTCAATCCCCTGTGGGGCAGAGTCTTCAGCTTTTTGTCGCGCAATAGTATTGCGTAAAGTCCTACAACTTTCAGTATGCGTATGCAAGATGATACAATCGTTCACCTAAGAAATCAGTGTTTTATGTGCTTCTGGGGAGATGCTAGTGTCTATGGCTTCTCTTTTATGAAGATCCTGTTACATTTCAGCATTGATCCTGTTGTTACAACAGCTGAATTTTTAAAGGGAAATTTGACGTTTGAGGAAAATCTCAATGTTATCGTTTTCGCTCCTTGATATTGCAAAGACTAATGGCCCAAACCTGCCACAGGGAGGAAGTTTAGATACTTGGCTCAGTAGTTGGAAGACTCTTGATGGTCCATACAATTTCTGGATGTTTGTATGGATGGCCGTTGTAGCACAGGGTCCCTCTTCATCTTCTGGCCATGCTCCCTGCTGTGGTCAAGATTATCTAGGCTGAATTCATAAGTAAAAGGGGTTAAGCCCACTAGTAATTGGAAAAGTACAAAATCTTTATTGGTCACAATTGTGTATGGGCACATAGGAGCCTATCCCCCAATCACAAGTAATGTCTGCACATGCCCAGTAGAAGGAAGCTGCTCCTGTGTAGGATTTTCCCTTCTGTGCACCAGCACTTGGCTCTACTGGGCATGCACAGACCTTGCTTGCACATGCTCAGTCCAGATGTGCTGCTCACAGGCAGAAGAAACTTACTTGACAAGCTTTTGACAAGCTTTTGTTGAATAGATTTAGAGGGACCCCATGCTGGAGTGGTGGGCTGCAGGTGAATCTGGAGGGGCCCTGGACCATCCAAAAGGATTCCCACTACTAAGACGCATATCCTTTATTTTTATTTTTGACTTGTGTCCCAAGCTGTACTTTAATTCAGCTTGCTTCAGTATTTTTTTTTCTGGGCATATAAAAAGCAGTTCTATGGTGTTTTTAATAGACGCTGGAAGATTGGTGTTAAAGTGGCTCTGAACTCAACAGGACCGAAGGAAAACCGAGAGAAATGCACCTTGTATGCATTTAGAGATTTTAGCCTATTTCCCCCTCATCTGCCACTAATCACAAGTGTAATTTAAACTCTCATTTGTGTACTCTGGCTGCCTCAGCAGAGCAGCTAATTGGTAAACACAGGATGTTAACCCTAGGTCTGCTTCCATGAAAGCAGGAAGTAGACACACTGCAGATGTATTGCAGGATTTCTATCGGCTGTAACAAAGAAATATTTTTCTTTAAAGGTTATTATGCTGTTGAGTATCTTTCAGAGCAGAGAGGAAGTTCTGAGTTCAGGTCCGCTTTATAATATACTGCCAGCCACTGGACTAGTACGTGTCAAAAAAATGAGGCGTGGCCTCCTACCCTGAGCAGGTAATTGCAATGAAACGCCCACTTTTCTGTAGGAGCAATGTAACAGAATTTCTGTTTTGGAAATGCATAGCTAAAACGTACATTTTTATAATGTCAAATGGTAAGAAAGCTTTTTAGAGCCAGTGGTAGGTTTTATAGCCATTATTCATCATGTGAGTGAGATTTCCTGTTTTCTAGGTATCCTAGCACTGGGTGGGCGGGGCCCAAGCTGCAATAGCTGCTTACAAAAGAGCCTACTAGCCACAGGTGTTTTGATTTACTTTAAAGGGACTGGAGTACCTTTTTTTATAAAAAAAATATTTAACTCCCCCACCCCTTTCCTCATCTGTATGAGATTCGCCATCTTTCCCAGGAAGAGACCACAACGCCTGTTGATGTTGCGAGCCTTAGACTGCCGCAAAACCGTGCTGCTGGGAGCCTAGGCCTGCCTACCCTGCAGTCTCTGCCTGGGATAGATGGTGAATCCCAAGGGGGGAGGGGGTGGCAGAGGAGCAGATCCCTGTAAGTAGAGCTGATCATCCCATTCCTATTTTCAAATTCTGATCTGAAATGTTAGTCTGAAGTATAAATGACAAGTATGGCAGCATGACCTATAATCCAGTTCATTCAACACCCACACAAAGAAATGATGACCTTTTAGCACTGTCCTGTTATCAGGAGTGTTTGTACAGCCAGATACAAATGTTTGGCCTTAAAGCCTCCATGCAGAGAGTTACAATAATGCAGTCCATCACAAGGCACAGATGTGATCCACCTAATAGTATTGTATGGGCTGTGAGTTGACCTGCAAAATTTTGCAGTGCAACAGAGATCCTAGGGGTTCTTCCACATTATTTTGCTGCTCAGCTAGAGCATCCTGTATACTAGTTGAAGGATGTAAGTATGCATGGATCCTGGGACGCACCTGCAAGTGCACACACATATTTTTGGCGCCGGTAGCTGCGCATAGGCTTTGGGAGGTGGGGGCTCTACGGCAGGCATGGGTGGCAGTGGCGTGCAGGCTTTTTGGTGGTGGGGCTCTACAGCAGGCATGGGTGGCAGTGGCGTGCAGGCTTTTTCGTGGTGGGGGCTCTGTGGCAGTTATGGTGTGCAATTCTTTTGAGATGTTCAATTGTACTAGTCCAGTAGAACTTGCAGTAAGTGACAGTTGCACTACCCTCTGCATCCTGCATTTATGGTGGCGCTCTTGAGCTTCAGACAATCTGAAAGCTGTGTTTAGGACAAGGCGAGTGAGCTGGAAGAAATGCTTTCACTTTAGCACAGTGTTCCCCCAACCCTGTTCTCAAGGCCCACCAATGGTGCATACGGTAATTTTTCTGAGGTAGTTTAATCAGAAAAAAAAGTGTACCTTTCTCATACATTGTGTAACACTTTGAGAAGGCGGATAGTTATAGATGGACTACTTGGGGTATCCTTGCTGTGAATTTTGTCATGTAATAAAGCATGCCTGAACTGAGAGAAACCTATTTACTTTTAAACAATGCAAATTGCCTGGCTGTCCTGCTAATCTTCTGCCTCCAATACTTTAAGCCATAGGCCCTGAACAAGCATACAGATCAGACTAGTTTAGGCACCACTTAAGAAGAAAAAAAAAATACCCGTTTGGTATGTTTTCTACACCTCAACTCAGGAAGCAGATCCTATTGTTAAAAATAGCATCTGCTTCCACCTGTTTAAAAAATAAAATACAAAATGGAATGCAGGATCCCAACCTACTCCTTTTTGTCCGGGCAAGCGGAGGTTTTGCCCGTAGCCACATATGGTGCGACACATCTTTTCACGGTGTGAAGACTTGTTTTCCCAAATGCAACTTGAAGCTAAAATAAGGCTTGTGTGTTTTCCCACGTTTCTCTTCTGTATGTCCTAAGCCCCTCCCTTAAAATAACTGATACTCGGTGTTCCCATCATTTTCTGCTTGGCTACCGGATGCAGCAGCTGTTTTTATAGAAGGTAAAACTTGCTGCTGTAATGACCAAGAAATACAAAAACTTAACTTATGATTTAAATTGGAAGGGGTTAGGCAGAACTGACTCTCTGGTTTGGATGGAGTTCTCCTTCGAAATGTACCTGAGGTGATATGTGACATGAGATAGATGTGGTTTATACAGTGCCAAGCATACAAATAACGTTGTGTTTTTTGCCTGAAAGCATTAAAGGGAACCAGACGAAGCAACCTCATGAATTTTACCATATATATCAGTGGGAACATTAGCGAAAACACCTACCCTGCTCTCTGTTACATTCTGCACTGCACAGCTTGCTTGTTAGCAGCCCTGATAAAATCCCCGACTGAGCATTCGGTTTGGCTTTGCTCCGGAATCTTTATAGCTGAGTCTTCTCTGATGTCTTTTCAAGCCCAAGCCTGCCCCCTGCTGGCTCTATGACTCGGCTATAAAGATTCCTGAGCAAAGCCAGACTGAATGCTCAGTCGGGGATTTTATCAGGGCTGATAACCAGCAGGCTGAGCAGTAAAGAATGAAACCGAGAGCAGGGTATGTGTTTTCTCTAATGTTCCCACTGATGGATATCGATATTAAAATACATGAGGGTGCTTCGTCTCTGGTTCACTCTAAAATACCCATGAACTCCTATTTAAATCATATACTTTGAATGCCTTTTTTTATTTGTGGTGCTGTGACATATCACTGCACCTTCCTCCCCCTCCAGCGCCCTGTGTCCCCTGCTCTGCACAGCTGCAATATTCGACTGAGCAAAATGTCGATTATGGGCAGGTAGGAAGTGTCAGTTCTTCCTCCCTTCTGCCCGTCTTTAGCTCCACCCCTTCACTCGCTGCTCCTAGTTATACATCAGTGTTACAGTATACAGCGTGCAGGGGAGCTGCGCTGTGTGGACTTCCGGTAAATTAGCTTGGAACTATAGTGTAAAACACAGCTATTAGTACACTATTCCAAGCACAATTACCACAAGACCACACACAGCGCAGCTCCACTGCACACTGTAACACTTATCTGGAACTATAAGTGGCGAGTGAAAGGGTTGGAACTAAGGACGGACAGAGGAGAAGGAACTGACACTTCCTCCCCACCCATAATCGAGCTCTGCAGAACGGCTTAGCAGAGTGGGGGGCGCTAAAGGGGGGGGGGGGGGGTATGGTGCTGTCACACGTCACAGCACCATCAATAAAGCATTACAAATTTAATTTACAAACTAGTTCAGGGGTACTTCAACATGCAAATGAGTTTCTCTCCGGTTGATCTAGTGTGACCCTCGCTGATAAGGAATTACAGCCATAAAACTCTCGCCTGGCAGGACAGTTTTTAAATGCAGGGTAAAGATTACAAAATTCAATAGTTCATATACTTTTAGCCTTGGGACACTTGAAAGACTGCCGTCCAAGTGCAGAGTCCATAAAAGACATCTGAGCTGAAATGTAAAAGATTAAATCTACTTACCTGGGACTTCTTCCAACTGCTAGCAGTCTATCTGGTCCCTCTGTGCAGTTCTACTGCCCTCTAGTGCAGGGCTTTTCAACCTGTGGTATGCGTACCACCAGTGGTACTTTGCTGTTGACCAGGTGGTACACTCCGAGTTTGCCTGCCACTTAATTACCCGCCTGCCTTTTGTCCTCGTACCGTCCAGCGTCCACAAAGTTCACTCACTCCCTCCTCACTGTGCTCCCCTGCGGCATGCTTCAGGCCTCAGCCAGGCGAATGGTGCACAGTGTCTGCGGGTATACTTCAAATACAGGAAGTGACATCACTCCACCAATGCCTCCTGCTATTCCCCTCCCATATATTCCCCCTTTTCTTAACCTCCCTGGCATTCTATTGAGATCGCCAGGGCGGCTGCGGGAGGGGTTTTTTTTTAAATAAAAAAAAAAAAAACTGTTTCATGCAGCCAACTGAAAGTTGGCTGCATGAAAGCCCACTAGAGGGCGCTCCGGAGGCGTTCTTCCGATCGCCTCCGGCAAGCAGAACTAACAAGGAAGGCTGCAATGAGCAGCCTTCCTTGTTTGGCTTTCCTCGTTGCCATAGCGACGATCGGAGTGACGTCAGCCGACGTCCTGACGTCCGCCGCCTCCGATCCAGCCCTTAGCGCTGGCCGGAACTTTTGTTCCGGCTGCGCAGGGCTCGGGCGGCTGGGGGGGGACCCACTTTCGCCGCTTCTCGCGGCGGATTGCCGCAGAGCGGCGGCAATCAGGCAGCACGCGCGGCTGGCAAAGTGCCGGCTGCGTGTGCTGCTTTTTATTTCGCTCAAATCGGCCCAGCAGGGCCTGAGCGGCGACCTCCGGCGGTGATGGACGTGTATAGTCGTCCATACCGCTGAGGAGGTTAACCTCCCTGGCGGTTTATTAAAATCCGCCAGGGGGCAGCAAATATGTTTTTTTTTTTTTTCTTTTTTTTTTCTTTTTCATGTAGCGAGACAATGTCTCGCTACATGATAGCCGCTGCCGAGCGGCATCCCCCCAGCCCCTCCGATCGCCTTCGGCGATCAGAGATCAAGAGATCCCGTTCAAAGAACGGGATCTCTTGGAGGGCTTCCCTAGTCGCCATGGCGACGGGGCGGGATGACGTCACCGACATCGTGACGTCAAAGGGGAATCCGATCCACCCCACGGCGCTGCCTGGCACTGATTGGCCAGGCAGCGCACGGGGTCTGGGGGGGGGGGGGCTGCGGCGACGCGTATAGCGGCGGATCGGCGGGTAGCGGCGGCGATCGGAGGTTACACGCAGCTAGCAAAGTGCTAGCTGCGTGTAACAAAAAAAAAATTATGCAAATCGGCCCAGCGGGGCCTGAGCGGTGCCTCCCGGCGGCATAGCCCGAACTCAGTTCGGGCTTACCGCCAGGGAGGTTAAAGTGTACCTGTAAGGGAAGGGGAATCCTCTGGATTCTAAAGAAGCTCCTTGTCGGCGTGAACGCAAGCGCTGTAGCAGCTCTCCGCTTGGACTCTGGCGGAATCAGCCAAGCCTGATCGGGTCCGATCTACTGTGGAGGCACACTGGTGGTACTTTAATTTTTCATGCGATAAAAGTGGTACAATTAGTGGAAAGGTTGAAAAGCCCTGTTCTAGTGTGCAGCAAGCCCCTCCAAAAGATTGTCCGCCACAGCTGTGGTCGTGGGCTGCCTGTGTCTGCGCGCCTCTATTGTGCTCTTGTATAAGTATTTGAGCTGCGGGAGCCTGATCCAGAGAGGTGGAAGAGCCCACCCATGCGCAATAGCCTGTGCAGTTGTGGTTGGCTGTCTTTCAGAGGGGCTAGCAGGGCACTGGAGGGTAGCAGAACTGCAGCGAGGGACCAGATAGACTGGGGGAAGAAGATATGTAGATCTAATCTTAAAGTGAACCAGAGACGAAGCACCCTTGTGTATTTTACCATAGAAATCCGTGGGAACATTAGAGAAAACATTTACCATGCTCTCTGTTCCATCCTCACTGCTAAAAGTGTCTGTTATCTAGCTGAGATAAGAATCCCGGACTGAGCATTGATTCTGGCTTTGCTATAATGACTCAGCTATAATGATTCCTGAGCAAAGCCAGCAGGGGGCAGGCTTGGACTTGAAGACAGCAAAGAACACAGTCTCAGCTATAATTATTCTGTAGCAAAGCCAGACCGACTGCTTAGTCGGGATTCTTATCTTAGAGGTGATAACAGGCAAATTAAACAGAGAACAATGTAACAAAGAGCAGATTAGGTGTTTACTGTCATGTTCCCACTGATTTATAAGGTAAAATACATGAGGTTGCTTCATCTCTGGTTCTCTTTAAACACTTCTGCTCTGGTGTCCTTTTGAAGGTAGAGTTTGCACTTATTGTGGGTAAACTAAACTTTTTCTGCATGCAGTCTGGACACTATCCGCATGTTTTATTGCACATGTTCTTTCAGAGTTAATGTAAGTCAATAAGAATTTGCATGCGCTGAGCAAATTTGTGCTGCAAATTTTTTTTAATTTTTTTTTTTTGTTTTGTTTTGAAGTTTTTGCGTGTGCAAAATAAACCAAAAAACAAACAAACGCACTTTGAGCAGAAGTGAGAATCTCCATTGACTTACTACAAATCCTGTGCTAATTGCAAAAATGCAATGCACACATTCAATGAAAGTGTGATCCCTACCCAAATATTATTTTTACATGTAAAATAAAACCAGGGGATAGCTAAAGTCTTCAGGAGTAGGAGAACAGATACAATTCTTTCTTGTTTCGTTTCACCTCCGGTTCACTTGAAGAGCAGACGTTGTAGCTGCCGTTTCTGTAGCTTTGGAATCCGTTTCAGCCATCTTATTACTTGGCTATTTACTCCTGTGAATGGATTTTCTTTTTTTTGTCTAGTCCCTGCCCACCGTTACGAATGGGTCAAACTGTTTCTCTGCAGCAATGTGAACAAATGCCAGATGTTAGTAGTTTTGTCTTTTTCATGTGTCCGGTGCAGATTTTGGAAACAAAGATGTAATGAGGCCTTATTTCATGTACAGAATGCATTAATTCCTGCCATTTGTATCTATTTTATGTACAAATCATTTTAGACATTAAAAAATTTATATATTTCATTCAGTGGTTGTGAATTTTACAGTACAAATTTTTTTTTATTGAAATATGGCTGTTCCCACAGCAACCATTCCACCTTTTTCACTAGACATAAGAATGACATTGTTAGTGGCCATGAGCAGGGCCTATGTCGGGGCAGTACTACTGGTATCCTGTATGTGGCCCAGGGAGAGGCTGATCATTATCAAGTTCTTCATAATGGAAAGGGTTGGCGCACAGACAACTGCTTGAGAAGATCAGGGCCTGAAGCTCTGTGCTTAAAAAAAAAAAAAAAAAAAATCACATGCATGGTAACTGTTCATATAAAATGACCTGTACTGAGCCTGTGGTGAAACGCTAGCATAAATGAGCACATACATCTTTCTCATGTCCATCAGCTGGGATACCCTCTGAGTGATGGCTCCGCCCATCCTCTGGGGAAACACAAAAAAAGTATAAAAAGCTCCCGCCCCCCTCCAACCTCAGTTCATTTGTGTTTCCGTCCGGAAACACACGGAAGAAAGCAGCTCCCATTTTATTACTTTTTTATGGCCTCGCCGGAGGGTGAGAGGGTCATGGAGCGGGGTACCTGGTGGCTGAAGGCGGTGCAGGACGCGACTTTGGGACATCGGATAGCTGCCGCTGGTACCGCCATTACGCCTGGACGCCCACGGGTGGGATTGGGCTGTCCGGCTGCCGCCTTCCTCCTGCGCAAGGCAGTTTCGGGAGTTATGACGACATCCGGCGGTGATGTCAGTTCCGGAAGTCGTCATAGGAGGCGGGCCGGAAGTTGCATTGCGGACGGCGTGGTTTTAAGAGAAACGCCTGGCGTGTGGAGGTGCAGCATTATGGAGGCATCTTCTGTCCCTGCTGCTGCTTCCACAGCCCTGAATGCATCCACGGCATCTTCCTCATCCAGCGGAGCCGCAAGTCACGCACATGCTGAGGGTGGGGTGAGTGGGGGTCGTTGATCCCTGAGTTCTTCTGAGGGATGCATGATTATGTTAATCCTAATCAGTCCTCTATCCTGTGTTATTTTTTTCAGGCTAGAGTGGAGTCTAAAAAATGTTGCCAATGTTTCACTAAACTGTCTTCTAGCTATGCAAAAACTTTGTCAGGCATGTATAAATGCAGTGATTGCTTCTGAGTCATCCTCTATTTTTAAGAACATTATGAAATCAGTTAAAAAAAGATATGAATGATACTTTAGAAAAATTTAAAGAGAACCAGAGACGAAGCACCCTCATGTATTTTATTACATTTATCAGTGGGAACATGACAGTAAACATCTACCCTGCTTTTAGTTTCATTGTTATCTGCTTAATTAGTCTATTAGCTGCTGTGATAAGAATCCACCGACTATTCAGTCGAGGTTTGACCTGGAATCATTATTATAGCTGAGTCACTCTTCTGTGAAGTGTTTTCAAGCCCAAGCCTTCCCCCTCCTGGCTTAGATCTTCTGCTTTGCATACTGAGAGCTGTGATGACTGGGAGGGGCTGCTCCTGCTAAGAGAGAAGCTCTGTGGCTGTAATATGATCCCTGTGTGCTCTGTCTGCATAGATACTGGTCACTGCAGTTTCATTCCTATGAGAGACACTTCCTACAGGCACTACATCATACCAAAATGAAAGCACACAGATGAGCCTTTCTCATATAGCCTAGATAGCAGCCTAGTCTCATATAGCATAGACAGCACATCCAGAACAACTCATATAACCCGGAAAGAGAAGGGATATGAGCTGGCGGCCATATTTGATTTTTCCTGGAGCAATAATGGATAAAAAACACTAAGGCACACCAGAGCGGCAAAATTATCAGGTAGAGCATTTATTCTTTACAAGCTATCAACTGATATGTTTATTTTGTGTGAAACCTTCATCTCTGGTTCCCTTTTAAGAGTCTATTTTACCCTCTACTTCTGCCACTGTAGCTGTTGAGGGGCCTTCTTCTGCGGCAGACACTGCTTCCCCTGCCCCTATTCCAACAATCCCCCCAGTTCCAGTTGCGCCTGCTCCTGACCTGCCGCCAGTACCTCTTCCGTTAATTCCTGGGCTAGGGGAGGAGGAGGAGGAGGAAGAGTTGGAAGGCAGGGAATATGTTTTTCGGAAATAGAGGAGGGTGAAAATGTTTTTTCAGGGGAAGACTCAGAGGATGATACAAAAAGGGCGTCTAGATTTTTGTGTAGTACAGACGATATTAATGAATTATTAAAGGCGGTTTACGCCACGGAGCAGATTCCTGAGACACCAAAGGAGTTGTCAGCTCAGGATCTAGTTTATTCGGGTCTTGCCCAACAGTCAGGTCGGGTTTTTCCGTTCCATCGGTCAATCAAAGAAATTATTGGATCACAATGGAAAGAACCAGAGAGGAAACTTTTTATTCCAAAAGCAGCAAAAAGGAAGTTTCCCTTTTCGGAGTCTGATATCAATCAATTTTATTAAGTGTCCAAAATTGGATGCAGCCTTATCAAAGTACTCCAAGGGTTCGGATCTATCTTTTGAGGATGCGGGGGTCCCGAAGGACGCCATGGATAAAAAGATAGATCTCTTACTTAAAAAAGCTTGGGAATCGGCGTCTTTCGCCTTTACCAGGTGTTTCGGCTACTTGTATTTCTCGCAATTTAAGGGTATGGATGGATAATTTACTAACCCATATTAAATCAGGTTCAGACTTAAATGATTATGTGAAGTCCCTGCCAGTAGTCCTTAAATCAGTAGCTTTTCTGGCGGATGCATTAGTGGAAATAGTTCGTATTTCAGCTCGAACTACGGTACTTATTAACGCAGCCAGAAGAGCCTTATGGCTAAAAACTTGGGAGGGTGATTTAACCTCCAAAAACAAGTTATGTGCCATTCCCTTTTCAGGTGAACTTTTATTTGGGAAAGAATTAGATGAGGTCCTTTCTAGATCTGCAGAGAAAGGCAAACCATTTCCGACCAAGCGGAAAAGTTTTTTTAAAAATAGGCCTCAGGGTCTTTTCAAAAAAACGATAGTGGAACAGCCAAAAAATCAGCCTCAGCAAAGGAAATGGTCCTTTCCTGGGGGTAAAGGCAGGGGAGGGTTTGCGCTGGCAAAACCAAATCCCCCCCAAAGACAACAAATGACTTTTTGCCCGTGGGAGGAAGGCTTCATTATTTTCAGTCAGAGTGGGAAGCAATCGAGCCAGATCCATTCATTTTGAAAATTTTATAAGAGAGGGATATCGTCCCCAATTTTCTGTGCGACCTCCTCCCAGGGTATTCATAAACAAACTTCCTCAGGATCAGACCAAAGCCAGAGGTCTGATAAGGGAGATAGACAAGTTAATTGCAAAAAGAGTAATTGTTTCAGTTCCTCGAATTCAGGAGCTAAAAGGTATTACTCTCATGTGTTTCTAGTTCCCAAAGCAAACGGAGAATTCAGGTTTATACTGAATCTAATGTCCCTGAATCCATTTCTGGTATACAAAAGATTCAGGATGGAAAACATATATTCTGTAAGGTCGCTTCTACAAGGAGGGGAATTCTTTGTGTCGATAGACCTACAGGACGCTTATCTGCACATTCCGATTGCAGATTCTCACCAAAAATTTCTAAGATTTGCGGTACGAATAGAGAGGCAAACCTACCACTTTCAATTCCAGGCCCTACCGTTCGGGATTGCCTCGGCCCCCCGAATATTCACGAAAGTGTTATCGGAGGTCATGAAGGTGATAAGACAACAGGGGATAATGATTGTTCCTTACCTAGACGACCTTCTCATCTTTGTCAATTCGGAGGAGAAGGTCAGAATACACAGAGATTTGGTGATTCAGATTCTATCCCGTTTAGGGTGGATTCTGGATTATCAAAAATCGAATCTAAATCCAACCCAGTCCATTGTTGTTCTGGGGTATGTGATAGACTCAGTGGGAGAAAGGATTTGTCTCACTACAGGGAAGATAGAGAAATTGCAGGAGGCAATAAGAGAGCTTTTATTGCTTCAAGAGATGGAAATCAGACAGATAATGAAGGTGTTGGGTCTGTTGACTGCTTCCATTCCAGCGGTTCCTTGGGCCCAGGCTCACAGTCGTGCTATTCAAAATTGGTTGTTGAAGACGTGGGACAAGTCGCAACTAACGTTAGATCAGTCAGTACAAGTTCCAGCATATGTGAAACAAGGTCTTCACTGGTGGTTGCAAACCACACATTTAATGCAAGGGAGGATCTGGAGACAATCAGATCCGGTAAGAATTCATACAGATGCCAGTGCCTTGGGATGGGGGGGCCACAGCAATGGGACATCATGCGCAAGGGAGATGGTCCAGACCAATAGCCAAGAAATCATCAAATTTCAGAGAACTGCAGGCAGTAAAGGAGGCGATTTTAGCCTTCCAGAACATGATCCTATCCAGACATGTTCTCATTTTTTCGGACAATGTATCAGTAATAGCGTATATCAACAAACAAGGGGGAACTAGATCGATGATACTGGGGCAACTGACGGCAGAAATTCTGGTTTGGGCGGAGAAAAATCTCCTGTCATTAGAAGCGGTCCATGTCAAGGGCATTTTGAACCTGGAGGCGGACTATTTAAGCCGCCACGAAGTGGATCATGCAGAGTGGGAATTGAATCCAGAAATTTTTCTCTGGGTCACGGAAAAGTTAGGGAAGCCGGAGATAGACCTCTTCACCTCCCCAAAAAACGCAAAGCTTCCGCAATTCTTCTCGATCCACGATTGTCCAAATTCTCTGGGGTTGGATGCCCTATCAATCCCTTGGACATTCAGCCTAGCTTATGCTTTTCCTCCTCTCAGGTTGCTTCCACAAGTGTTGGAGAAATTGCAGAAAGAGAATTTTGATAGCCCCAGCCTGGCCCAAGCGAGTATGGTTCTCCACTCTTCTCAGTCTTTCGGTTCAACCACCCCTGAGACTACCAGTCACACCAGATCTATTAAAGCAGGGTCCATTGTTGCATCCCAGACCGGAGCTATTCAAGCTCTCAGCCTGGACCCTGAGAGGGTGATGTTAAAAAATAAGGGTGTATGGGAGAAAGTGATTGAAACACTTCTCAAATGCAGGAAGCCAGTTACCCATAAGATTTATAGGAAGACTTGGAAGGTTTATCTGTCTTGGTGTTCCTCCAATAACAGAAATCAGAATGAGATTGGAGTAATTATAGATTTTTTACAAGAGGGTCTAGAAAAAGGGTTGGCCTTAAACACTTTGAAGGTTCAGTGCTCAGCGTTGTTCAATATTACTGGACAGACCTTTGGCACAGGAAAGATTGTTGAAGGATTTTTTTCCCGCAGTCCAAAAATCCACCCCTGTGAGGCAAAAAGTTTTGCCGCAGTGGGATTTATCCTTAGTTTTGAATGTTTTAACCAGGACTCCTTTTGAACCTATGGAAGAAATTTAACTTAAATTTCTTACCTTGAAAGTCGCCTTCTTGGTGGCGATTACGTCAGCCAGACGCCTAGGGGATCTTCAGGCTCTCTCAATTAAAGACCCTTTTCTTACCATTTTTCCAGACAAGGTTGTTTTACGTTTAGATCCCAATTACTTACCTAAGGTGTCTTCGGATTTTCATCGTACCCAGAATATTGTTTTACCTTCTTTTTGCAGCAATCCTTCCTGTGCGAAAGAAGCTGAATTTCATTCCTTAGATGTTAGGAGAGCAATCCTGGCATATTTAGAGAGGACAAGAGAATTTAGGAAGTCTTCTCATTTATTTATTCTTTTTTCGGGGAAAAATAAGGGTCAGCAGGCATCTAGACAGACTTTAGCGAGATGGATTTGTGAAAGTATTTCTCTAGCATATAAGGTCTCAGACTCCACTCCACCATCAAGCATCAAGGCTCATTCTACACGATCCTTGTCAACATCTTGGGCAGAGAGAGCTGGGGCCTCGATTCAACAGATCTGTCAAGCGGCTACCTGGGCGAGTCCTTTCACTTTTATCAAGCACTACAGAGTGGATGTATTATCGCAACAGGATTTGGCATTTGGCAGAAAGGTGCTACAGGCAGTAGTCCCTCCCTAGGTGGGTGTTTTACTTGTTTATCACTCAGAGGGTATCCTAGCTGATGGACATGAGAAAGCACCTGTTAGTCTTACCGGTAATGGTGTTTCTGTACAGCAGCTGGGATACCGTCTACTACCCTCCCTTTGCCTGTCGCACTTCCTTATACCTGTCTTCTGTTGTGAGTGGGTCACTAGGAGGTGCTTCGCTCCTCTTCTCCCGGTGTTTCGGTCTTTTACTTTTTATACACTGAGGTTGGAGGGGGGCGGGAGCTTTTTATACTTTCTTTTTTGTGTTTCCCCAGAGGATGGGCGGAGCCATCACTCAGAGGGTATCCCAGCTGCTGTACAGAAACACCGTTACCGGTAAGACTAACAGGTGCTGTCAGCTGCCCATACACTGCAGGCTGATTCCCAATCTATTTCAGCATGAAATTTCTTGGGAATCGTCAGTCTGCTACTTTTCCCTAAAGTGTATACCTGTGTGCATTTATACGTTATCTGTCCTGTGTCGTGGTGCCCATCCGGTTTTCCGAATCCTCCGCTCTTCATTAACCCTATACATACCACTGGTGTGGCGTGGCGTGGCGTGGCGTGGCTGTGATGTTACACACGCTGGCCTGATATCGCTCATTGTTACCAAAGTATTTAGAGCATCACTTTTTCCACATTTTATGTTACAGCCTTATTTCAAAATAGATTAAATTCAAATTGTTCCTCAGATTTCTACCCCCCCCCCCCATGACACGAAAAATGTTTTACTTGATGTTTTGGCAAGTTTATTAAAAATGAAAAACCACATGTACATAAGTATTCACAGCCTTTGCCATGAAGCTCAAAATTTGAGCTCAGGTGCATCCTGTTTCCCCAAAGCTTGAGATGTTTCTGTAGCTTAATTGGAGTCCAACTGTGGTAAATTCAGTTGATTGGACATGATTTGGAAATGTACACACCTGTTTCTATACAGCAAGGTCTCACAGTTGACCGTTCCTGTCAGAGCACAAACCAAGAATTAAGTTAAAGGAATTGTCTCTAGACCTTTCTAGAAAGGCTTGTCTCGAGGCACAAATCTGGGGATTACAGAACAATTTATGCTGCTTTGAAGGTCTCAATGGGCACAGTGGATTATCCATAAGTGGAAGAAGTTCAGAACACAGGACTTTTCCTAGAGTTGGCCAACCATCTAAACTGAGCAATCGGTAGAGAAGGGCCTTAGTCAGAGGTGACCAAGAACCTGATAGTAACCCTGCCAGAAGTCCTCTTTGGAGACAGGCGTACCTTTCAGAAGGACAACCATCTCTACCAATGCTGGTTTGTGGCAGAGTGGCTAGATGGAAGCTACTCCTTAATAAAAGGCAAATGGCAGCAAGCCTGAACTTTGCCAAAAGGCACCTGGAAGGACTCTTGGGACAATGAGAAACAAAATTCTCTACCCAGGCCAATACCATCCCTACAGGGAAGCATGGTGGTGGCAGCATCTTGCTGTGGGAATTTTTTCAGTGGCAGGAACTGGGAGACTAATAAGGATAAACGGGAAGATAGGTTTACAAATTAAGTCAAGTGACCTGAAGCAGGCATTCGGTCTTAGACAATGTTAATGAAAAAATGAGGTATATGGAGGATGCCATATTTATTTCCTTTTAAACAATACTAGTTGCTTGGCAGTCCTGATCCTGTTGCTAATACTTTTTTTTTGCCATAGACCCTGAACAAGGATGCAGCAGATCAGGTAATCTGACTCAGGTTTTACTGGATTAGCCATATGCTTTTTCCAGGGTTTTGACTCAGACACCACTTATGCCAGAAGATCAATAGGGCTGCCAGGCAACTGGCACTGTTTACAAGGAAATATATGGCAGCATCCAGATCCCTCTCACCTCAGGTTCCCAATAAAATGGCTGTGTACAACACTTCCCATCCAACCTGATGGAGCTTGAGAGGTGCTGCAAAGATCAATGGCCAAAACTGGCCAAGGATAGGCGTGCCAAGCTTGTAGCATCATATTCAAAAAGACTTGACGCTGCAATTGCTGCCAAAGGTGCATTGAAAAAGTATTTAGTATGTGAATACTTATGTTCATGGGCTTTCTCAAGTAAACTTTTTACGTTGTCACTGTGGGGTGTTGTGTGTAGAAATCTGAGGAAAAAAATAAATTCATCCATTTTGGAATAAGGCTGTAACATAACAAAATGTGAAAAAAAGCAATGTGCAGTGAATGGTTTCCGGATGCACTGTATAATGGGCTCTAAAAGGACACCTGTAATGCGTACAAAATAAATGGGCGCAGGATACAGCTGGTATATGGCTGATTCTGCTGCTGCACAAGTCCCGGCCGTATTAATTACTATTCCCCCTCCAGGCCTCCATGGATAGTGGAGATTGATGTAATTTGGCTTCTAGCTGTTGCTGAATTGGTGATTTAAATGCAACGTCAGCTCTGTCTTCTGACGGTGCTGAAGTTGCACTCTGTGCGCTGCTATAGCCGTAATTCCAATTACGGCCTATGGTGGCGCCGGGTGCGCCGAAATCTCCTGCGCTTGTGTTCGACCTGTAACCACCCAGGGAAGAAAAAGTTACACACACCTAAGAGGGAAGTCTCTGGCTCCCCTAGAACAGCGGTGCCCATTGGGTAGATCGCAAAAACTTCCAGGTAGATCTGCCAGCTGCATCTTTGGGTCTCAGAGTGCTTCTGAAGATAAGTGGCTCTAAGTACTTCTTCAACATTCAAGTCTGATGCTGGAACGGAGGGCCCGGTGAAGGAAGACCTAGAGGACCAGGAAAGCTGTAAGAGATCCAGACCAAGAAGCAAAAGGTGTCATTAATGCTCGAACTGCTTAGAGTTGATACCAGGGAGCGACTGGGTCTCCACCTGGATTTAGCAATTATAGCTCAATTTATTGGTTGTAGCATAGCCATAAAACAGCACAATGGCCTCGATTCATAAAAGTTCTGTTGGTAAATTAAATCTGTGCGGGAAAACACAGCTGTTGGTATTTCAGCCTTCTGGGTGGTCATTCATAAAAATGTTGCCTGTTGCGATACAAGTGCGGAGATTTTCTGCTGTAGGTAGGCATGTGGAAACGGGAGAAGCTGGCTGAGTCCCTCCATGCGCTGCTCTCTCTGCTGCTTGGGAGGTCTGTCCCATTGACTTACATGTACTCCGCATGCCTATCGCTACATCCGAGCAAGCAGTATTTCCCGTCCGCATATCGCTTGCTCTAATTTTTATGAATGGACATTGTTACATTTCCACCTAGAATCACCGCATAAGGCGGTGATTTATCGCTCTGCTCCGGAATGTCAGCTTTGCATGCGGAGACAGCATTTATGAATACACATTTTGTTCGGTAAAGTCGGCTGTTTTCAGCATTTCCGCATGTGGGAATGCTTTATGAATCGAGGCCAACGTTTCAGCGTGCAGGCCTTTCATCAAGAGCACCTGCTAAAAAAGCATGTGTGTTGAAACAGTGCTGGTTTGTGGCTATGTTACAGCTAATAAATTGAGCTACCATGTTTCCCCAAAAATAAGATGGTGTCATATTATTTACTCCAAAAGATGTGCTTGGGCTTATTTTCAGGGGATGTCTTATATTTCTATGAAAACAAGTTCCTGTGCTGTATGCCTTCCTGCCTTATCCACTGTGCCTTATCCACCTCTTCCTCTGCTGGATCCACTCTTTGTGCCTTATAGTGTCGTCCTGGTTACCCCCTCTGTACCCGTGTCCTCTTACACCCAGCTCCATGCCGTGCTGTCCCCCTGCCCTATCCCCAGGCGTAAGCCTATAGGTAAGAAGTACGGCAACTTGTGTTTCCACTGGAGCAAATGGTCTTGCAGGTGGGAGAATAGTTCCATAATTGGGCCCATCACTACACTCGCTGAATAACAGCTAGTGCAGTGATTAGCCTAATGACAGAGCCATGGTACCTCCCAACAGACCATCAGCTCCAGTTAGAACACAAGTCACTATACTTCTTCTGCTACTAGGGCTTACTTTCAGGATTGGACTTATATTTCGAGCATGCTCAAAATTCCTGCTAGCGCTTATTTTTTGGGGATGTTTTAAACTTCAGGGAAACAGTATAATTGCTGAATTCGGGTGGAGACCCAAGTTTCCTTTTCTTGTCTAAGGCTAATTTCACACCAGGACCACCACCTGTTTCACACCAGTTAAGGTCGCATAACATACCCCCTAACTCAACGCCTGGTGGTGCTGGATCTGGACGTCAGAGTGAGCCGCGTTGTGCAGCTCACTCTGGCGTCAGTGATGCGCACTCTTGTGCGCATGCGGCATCACGTGGTCCCGCCGGCCAATCGCCGCACAGAGCGGCTGCTCCAGGAGGTAAACACTGCAAGTCATAACGTGCAGTGCATATTAATTAGCCATGTGCCTGGCCGCTCTCCGCTCCTCCCCAACATTACTGAGCATGTGCAAGCAGTCTAACGCGGCTCAGCCACGTCTAAAGTACTACATGCAGTACGTTGTCTTGTGACGCAGCGTTACAATGTAACGCAACGTCCGCACTGTGAACAGCCCCATTGAGTTTTCATTACTGTGCGGTGGGCTGCGTTACAGGCTGCTCTAACGTGCGCCTGTAACGTCCCACTGTGAAACCAGCCTAAGGGATCCAGAGCCTTCCCTCCTCTTAGGAGAATATGTAACTTTTTCTTCACTGGGTGGTTACTTTTAAGGGTTATGAAAAAATTGAATATAGGTGGTCTGATAATTGACATTGGTCAGTGCCATGCTAAAAATTCCAAGGTGATGCAAACTTATGGAGCAGCTGCATTTCATTGGCCCATTTCAGAATACTTTGCATCTTATGAACTATGACCTATTTGATAAGAACCCACTTAGCCTACAGTCAGAGGTTTATGAGAAAAGAGGTAACAAGGTCATGTTTCTCTTAGCGATCAACCCTGATGGTCATGTCCATTTCTGGATGGAGACACAGAGGAAGCCTGTGAGGTCTGGCCCTACTTGGGACTTGAATAGACATTGCTCACAGGCTTGAAGCATGTGCACACAAGTCTCCTGTGTTGGAGACCAGATTTATAGCCAGTGTTCTCCCCAAGCTCTATTAGCCGGGAGCTTTGCCCAGCTAATTCTGGTGAGCACCCAGCTGCCATAGCTCTTATCAGTGCAGCACATACAGAGGAAGTGGCACCAGCACAGCAGTGAATAATAATTTGGGGGGGTGGGGGGAATTACACACTTGCAGCTCTCTGGTCCCACGTTTCAGCAGCAGGTCAGTAGAGTGTGAGAGAAACCGTATCCAGTACCAGTGTACAGTGCTGCTATCTGAATTACCATCATGCTTACCTAAATCATGTAATTCAGGCAACAAACTCTAGGGTGCTCACTGGTATATCGGACAATCCTTCTCACACACTCTGCTGCTGATACATGGACTAAAGAGTGAAAGTTTTTGCTGATTATTCACTGCCTCCTCCCCCCCCCCCACTCTCTCCACATGCTGCTGCCAGGTAAGCTTCTTTTGGGGTGGGTGTATGACTTTGCACCCACAAGTTATGTGTCAGAGGAGCTCATTCTCTGCAACAGCACTGGGGGAGCACTATCAATTGAGTGGAGACTTGGAGGTCTATCAGCCAGCGCTGGGCATTTGCCCAGTTGGCCGCTATGGATGCACCGGCCCCTGTATTTCCATCCCTCCTGGTTAAATTTTTCATGCCACCCGGCTAAGAAAAAAAAAATGTGGAGAGAGCAGTTATGGAACTGCCCAGAAAAATGTTATTGGTTTCCTGCACTGATGAGCTTTTTATCACCAGCAAAGCAAGCATCAAACATTCCCCGAAGACACACATATGTGATTGACACCATCAACTTTACTACAAACCAGCCACATTAAAAGGTAAAAGTATAGTGGTTTCTCTTTTATTTCAATCAGAGATAAAATATATATATAGAATATATATATATTTAACATTTTGAACAGGTACATAGGATGATTATCTAACATTTAGCACTTTCCATTATGCAGTTAGCAAGTTCTCCACTAACAGGCGCTGTGTATGAATACAGGACTCGTACATCCTTACAATGCAGTGATTGGAGGGACAAACCCCTCCCCTACTTCCCAGCAGAGGATTCCCATTGGCAGCATCCAGCTTGGTCATGGTTTAAGAGGGGTGTGTCCAGGCATACAGCATATGCTGGCTTTTCATACTAGAAAATCTTACTTGCCTAGCAAAAAGTGTCATGGCTGCATACTGTAATAAATGCTGATTTGTAAAAGAAACTTCGGATACAATCATTTAAAAAGAAATTCTATAAAAAAAAAAACATAACTTTGTAAACTTAATGCCCCACTGTAGGCCCAGATATAATCATACCATCTGACAGCTTAGCAAGTACAGGGCCCCAGATGTTTACGGTTTTGTCTCAAACAAGGTTTCTGCAGCTAAGGCCTCATTTCCACTAGATGCATTTTTTTGTGTTTCATATATTTGACAGCCCTGTGGATCAGAGGGCTGGTTCACATCTTATGCCCCTTTTCACACACAAAAAGCTCAATCGATGGCCACTCACATTGTGAATCTCTTTCTTTCCACGTTTTAAAGTGGGATTATACGCCCAAAATTAAAATTTCAGTAAATACTTTGAGTTAAATAAAAGAACATTTGAAAGTAATCCCACATATTCTGCGTGTGCAAAAAAAAGTATATATTTTCACTGCAGAGCAGAAGCTTATCTCTGGCTAAAGGCAAATGCTGGATGAAGCTCTCTGAGGCATGTGCCTTCACTCTGCCCCTCCTTTGAAGTAACTCAGCTGTTGCCAGAGTAATGTTCAGCAAAGGAAGGAGGGAGCAGATTAAAAAGAGGCAAAGTGTCTTCTGCCCTAGCCAATTAGACAGAGATAAGCTACCATGAACTGCTCTCTGCAGTGAAAGTATACACTTTTACACAGGTAAAATGTGTGGGAATGCTTTGAAATGATCTTTTATATAACGAAGAGTAGTTACTTATATTTTAGTTTTACTTTAAAAAAAAAAAAAACATTTTACCATATTTGTTTCCCATACGGCACGTGCATTTCACACTCAATGTATCCTTTTCTTCAACGTACCGACACGCACGTTCAGAAAACCTGTACAAGCAAAAGCGCGGGAAGTGGAAAAGAGTCTTAAAAATCTAGTTTTACAAATTAAGTCGAGTGACCTGATGCAAGCATCCGGTCACAGACCGCGTTACTGAAAAACTGAGGTATATAGAGGGTGCCATATTTATTTCTTTTTAAACAATACCAGTTGCTCGGCAGTCCTGCTCATGTTTGGCTGCTGTAGTGTTTGAATTAAACACCTGAAACAAGCATGCAGCTAATCTTGCCAGTAACATCTGATCTGCGAGCTTATGGATCAGCAGGACAGCCAGGCAACTGGTACTATTTAAAAGGAAATGAATGGTCGGCCTCCATATACCTGTGACTTCAGGTTCCCTTTAAAGGACAACTGTAGTGAGAAGTACAGTAATATGGAGGCTGCCATATTTATTTCCTTTTAAACAATACTAGTTGCCAGGCAGCCCTACTGATCTATTTGGCTGCAGTATTGTCTGAATAACACCAGAAACAAGCATGCAGCTAACCTTGTCAGATTTGACAATGTTAGAAACCCCTGATCTGCTGCATGCTTGTTCAGGGGCTATGGCTATTAGAGGCAGAGGATCAGCAGGATAGCCAGGCAACTAATATTGCTTAAAAGGAAATAAATATGGCAGCCTCCATATCCCTCTCACTTCAGTTGTCCTTTAGGGAGATCACAGTCTGCATCTCTGGGGGTCCGTGCTGACAACTGTCTGAAGCATCTCTGGGGGTCCGTGCTGACACAACTGTCTGAAGCATCTCTGGGGGTCCGTGCTGACACAACTGTCTGAAGAAGGAACTCTTGACCAGGTACATTGATATCTAGTGTACACGGACAGACATCAGCTATACAAGTGAACAGGAAACTATGACCAACCTCATCTCAAGCTGAACTTGAATTCAATAAAACTAATCAAAGAAAAAAAAACAGTTTCAAAACATCATGAGCTCAAAGATCAGAGTACATTAGCCATAAAAGAGATTGATTTTACATTAAGAAGCTTATATGGAGATAAAAAAATCAAAAACAACTGGAGTGGATGCAACACATTTTACCTGGAGATAAAGTGAACACGAGGTGAAAATAAACCGATTAGATAAACATTTTATTTATTCTTCTACTCCTAAAAATTACCTTTTTTGTTTTTTTTAGATAGCCCATATATTTATTTATAGATTTATATTTAAACATTTAAAAAGTAGATTTAATGTTTTGTTGTCTCTGCTCAATGGCAGCCTATTAAGTGTCCCAGAGTTAAAATACATGAACTATTGACTTTTCTATCTCTCCCCTGCCCTCATAAGTTGTATTCAGCCAGGAAACCGGATGGCTGTAATTTGCTTATCAGTGAAGTTTACTATGGTACGGACAAGTCAAAAGCTGCCCCTTGCACAAAACAAAGTAAAAAAGCCTGGTTACAGTGGATCCGAGACGAAAAACTAACTATAACAAGTAACTTGTCTATATATCTTTTCCAAAGTTTATAGATTTAAACAGCAAATCTAGCTGCAAATAGCTTCAACAGTGTATGATTATTTCTTGCTGTGATACAATAAGAGCGGCCATATTCTGCTTATCATTACACAGGCAAGCTGTTCTGCATCTCCACCCCTCAGCCTGTGAAAACTCCACTCCTCTCTCTGGCTGGTAACGCCTCATCCTCCTCAGACTGAGCTCCCATGAGCACTTGCTACACGGAACTCAGAATTCCTAGACACTGGAGAAGCTGTGGGTGAGGCTTGTTTAGTTTATAGGGAATTAGGGTATTAAAAAAAATATTTGGTTTGAGGAATCCCCCTATAAACTATATGTAAGGGGCACAATTATGCAATGAGTAAAAGTTTATCTCGGATCCACTTTACTAATGTTTTGCACTGTACATACACGTTTATCTCATCATGCTATGTCGCCTTGGGTACACTTTACTTGTCCAACTGTTAAAATCGGATACTTCCTTAAGAGAGGGAAGCCTCAGGATCCTATTGAGGTATCCCTCGCTGATCTGAAGCCCCTTATTGCTGAGTGCGGCCCCGATGTGGAGGGCTTTTCTTCCTGAAGCATGGCCGTGTGAGGTCGCCCATGCGCAGGACCATGGAGCCCGCGGCTCCGGTTTACTGCGCATGCAGGCTGGGTCGGCTATTACGCGGCCAAACTGGAGTAGGAAGAGCTACGCGGTCCCGATATGATTAGTGGCAAGGCATTGTCTCTAATCTTCAGGTGGCCGCGCTCAGCGACGTGGGACATCTAGAGCAGAGAGGCTTCCCTCTCTTTAGGCATCTAGTTTTGCACCCGAGCCTCAGGCTCGGGTAATCTTTAAAGGACATCCGAGGTGAAAATCAACTGATGAGAAAAACAACTGCATCTATCCTCCTCCTAAAAATGATCTTTTTTTTTAAAAATATATCTCACAGTTTTATTTGATACAGTACTTAAATCTAGTTTTTACTGTTTCATTGTCAGTTACATGACCCCTTCATTAAAGTATGCTAAAGCACAAATCATCCTTTTTATCTCTTTCCTGCTTTCAAAAGCCATTTACTGTCAAGAAAGTGTTTTATGGTTGTAGTTACTTATCAGTGAGGGTCACACTGTAGTCTGACCCAGACAGAAACTGTCACTTGCATACCTGATGTGTACCTCTTTCAGGCAGAGAAAGAAAAAAGGAACGCAGCCTAGTTATTTGTGTGCTAGACACTGTACATACACAGGTCTATCTCATCAGGTCACGTCACCTTGGGTATCCTTTAAGGAATTGTAAACCAATCAAATAACTAAGTAAAATATGTAACCAATACCACTCTAAATTTGCAGCAATGAAAATAACCGGTTTATGTAGTGAAATATTCACGGTTTCTGCTGATTTGGACGGAGAGGTCTCTGGAATGTTGTAGGTGGGCCTTACCACGGCTTCAAATCTCCTCAAACACACTAAATGAAGAATATGGCCTTGCTATAAACACAATGCTTCCCTTTAAAACAAATGGCCTATTACTCTCACTTGGAAAATGTACAATAGACCCATTTAGTGACACACTGGTTCAGGAAGCCATATTGTCTCTGTGATGTCATTAGAGGGCAACATTTTGATAGGCTGGCCTGTCACGACTGCATAGAACCATATGTTCTGGTATTAGAGGCCTAGGAGACCATTTTATAATGTCCAATAAAATCAAGGCAGGATTGGATCACGGAAATGAGAAATACAAATAAATAGCACAAGACAAAGACAAGCTGCCATTTAAAAAACAAAACAAAACAAAGAAAAAAATATGAAAGAATTTCACAAACTTCATTGGATTCATGCAGCTGGTCACAGTAGAAACAAAAGTCTGGGTGCTACATCTGCTGATAAGAAACAAGCTACAGCAACAGGGCAATATAGCGCAGAAGTGCAATGGTAGCACGTCATTATCCAGGACTTCCACATTGAAATAACAAAATCTACAGAGGTTTATACTGGAGTCCAGAAACACAACTCTTCTAGGAAGTCTTGTGACAATGACACGTCATGCAATGGATATTTCGTAGTAGTGATGGTCACGTCTAGGAGAACTCGTGGAGAAGCATGTGATGAGTTTGGTCAGGTGATATTCAAGTCTCTGATTTGCTAGTTAAGATCCTGTGCTAAAGCAGGATGTGATCGCAGCAAATCAGAGCTTTGCACGTCTATCAGCTGATCAAACAAATCACAAACTTCTCCAGGAGTTCTCCCAGACATGACCAACGCAATTTAGAAGTGGTTGTTTAAAGTAATCTGGCCTAGAAAAAGAGAGTCACAACAAACTGGTCTCATTTATCATAACTACTAGTTGTAATAGAAAGATTTTTTTTGAATGCTTTGGTTGTTTCTAAAAACCCAAAGTCTGCAGCTATCCTCTTTCACAAGTTAATGTGTAGCTCCAATTTCACTGAAAAATATAAAACAATGTAAGCACTGCAAGTATAAGCACTATTAAGATTTCACTAAACACTTCCCAGGTAAGTATCAATTCTTAAACCCTCCTGGTCTCCGGTTCTTTTTCAACACAGCATAAAACGAATAGCTAAAAACATATGACTGGTTTCCAAGTTACTCAAAGGGTTAAAGCCCCATCTACACGATACGATTCTTTGTGCGATTCGATTATGATTCTATTTACGATCCGAATCGTATTGTGTAGATTGGGCTTAATGCTTGATAAGATTGCCTTTGCCATTAGATTGTGACAGTATAGTGTTTGTGGACCTATCCGATTTTTATTTTTTACATGCCTATTTCGATCTACAGCACGTAAGTGGCCCGGCCGTGCGCCTGCCATGTTCACATTGCCAGCACAGAATGCTCCCAGCGACTTGAACGCAGCTGGTGAATGCGTAGAAGAGCCCGACTGAAGCAACTGAAGGCAAATTACCGGGGCTGATAGCAGGCGAATGGAGCCACCCAGGAGGACGGCAAGGGAGGCAAAGGTGGTCAAGGGGCTGGGGGAAGCCCCAGGTAAGTATCAATTATTTTACCAATCTCGTCTCAGGTTACCTTCAGGGCTCGTTCCCACTATCGCGAATCCGCATGCGTCCAACGCATGCGGATTCGCACATGTAATGTGAGTGGATGGGGCTGTTTCCACTCCTGCGGTGGCGTTGTGCGTTTTTTGTTGCGGAGAAAAAACGCACAAAAGAGGCAACGATTTCGCCTGCGTCGGGAATCCGTGCGAATCGCCGCTAATGTATTTGAGGGCTTGTTTCCACTGTTGCGACGCGATTCGCCGGCATTCCGACGCTTGTAAAAACGCATGCGGATGCGTTTCTGCATGCGTTTTTACCCGCGATTTCGCGTGCGATTTCGCATGGCAGGGTGCCATGCGAAATTAACCATGACACTGCCAGGGCAAAGTAAAATTGAAAAAGGTGCGAAATCGCACGCGAAATCGCGGGTAAAAATGCATGTAACAAACGCATGCGTTTTTACTATTAAATACATTAGCGGCGATTCGCACGGATTCCCGACGCAGGCGAAATCGTTGCCTCTTTTGTGCGTTTTTTCTCCGCAACAAAAAACGCACAACGCCACCGCAGGAGTGGAAACAGCCCCATCCACTCACATTACATGTGCGAATCCGCATGCGTTGGACGCATGCGGATTCGCGATAGTGGGAACGAGCCCTAATAGTAAAAACGCATGCGTTTGTTACATGCGTTTTTACCCGCGATTTCGCGTGCGATTTTGCACCTTTTTCAATTTTATTTTGCCCTGGCAGTGTCATGGTTAATTTCGCATGGCACCCTGCCATGCGAAATCGCACGCGAAATCGCGGGTAAAAACGCATGCAGAAACGCATCCGCATGCGTTTTTACAAGCGTCGGAATGCCGGCGAATCGCGTCGCAACAGTGGAAACAAGCCCTCAATATTTTAAACTGTGGATTAAATTTGAGTTTTACTCAACCTTAAAGGAATACAGAGGTAAAAATAAACTGATTAGTTAAAAAAATTGTATCTACCCTTCTCCTAAAATGACTAAGATATCCCACAGTTTTATTTAATATATTTAAATCTACTTTTTAAGTTTCTACTGTTTCATTGTCTCTTATTAATGACACATTCATTGAAGTATGCCAACTATTGACCATTTTTATTGCTTTCCTGCTCTCAGAAGCCCAGTTGTTGCCAGGAAAGTGTTTTATTTCTGTAATTCCTTATTGGTGAGGGTTAGCTATAGTCCGACCAAGTCCGGACAGAACAGGAACTCTCACTTGAATCCCTTATGTTTAACTATTTCAGGCAAAGAAAAAAAAATGAAAAACACAGCATAACATTTGTGTGCTTGGCACTAACCATACACATCTATCTCATCATGTCAGCTCGATATTCCTTTAAAGAGTAACTTATCAGGCATAAAATAATAAATCAATTATGTATTTTTATCTGGTAAACAAGTAATAAGGATGCCAACCAGGCACTCCGAAATTTAAAAATCACTTTTATTTTTATTCTACATAAAACATTCCCCAGTTTCCCTGGCTTATTTGGTACATCTGCCGCACAAATGAAGCTGCAGAACATGCTGGGTTTTCTTTTTTTTTTTGGATACGTGGCACTAACAATCTCGTTTATTTTGAGATGTTGTGTTAGCCGCTGGCCAGCAGTGGTTTTTACAATCAGGTTTGTTTTTTTTTAATTACGAAATGCAGAAACCGCGAAGGGGCTGAACACACATTTGCCTAAGTCTTTGCAGTGCACATCGCTCTCTTGGTGGGACCGATTTCCTCACGGAAAGTGGAGCTACACTTTAAACTAGTGACAGATGTACTTTCTACATTCCTCAAATATTCACACCCCCTGCATACGCTGCAAGCGCTACACCTGCTCCCATGATGAGCTTCTACAACAGAGGGAAAAAAAATAAAAAAACAAGATTTATCTCATGATACTATAATGATAACTCTAACAATAAAATTACAAGTAAACAATACTGGATAATAAAACAATGCGGTTTTTCTTTTTTTTGCAAGAGAAGAAGAAGAAATAAAATAAAAAATAAGTGGACATACCATTTTCAGAATATTCATTTCTCATAATAAAAGTTTACCGACTGTACAAGTTAAGAAAATTATACAAGCTTTGTTTAAGAAAAAGGACAGTTCATTCAAAATGGTAAAAATCTCTCAAAGGCTACTAAGAAATCTGGAAAAATACACCACGTATCTTTTTCAGCCCAGATAGAAATAGAAAAAGACATCATTGATGTCAATAATATACATATACAAACCTCATTTGGTTTACTCTTAAACTTCTACCTATAAAACGGGTGCCGGAGGCAGCCCCACTTCTCCTTAGCAATTTCAAACCCGACATGTTTTGAAACAAAGCTCTTTAAAAATACCTGTTCTTACAACATAAATAACCCCAAATTGCCACTTGCTCAACACAGCCATTATAATACATTACCGATTTTTCCTCTTTCAAGACACCTGAAAATCTCCCAACTACCTTTTGTTTCTATTACAACACAATTTATACCTTTTCAAAAACAACTATTATTATTCACTTAAACCGATTAGCCTAAAGATAGAACAAGTATTTTCATATCTCATTCTGGGGAGGGTACACATCATGAGTCCCTATGTAAAGAGCTGTCGCTACCTTCACACATATGAGTTTTCCCTGTAGCCCAATCTGAATAATGTCCCTATATCTAGACACAAATCACCCAACCAAAAGAACCCAACATGTTTCACCTCATAATTAGGGGCTTCCTCAGGGGTACATATAACAAAGTGCATAAGTGCTCAAGGTGCTATACAGACAAAATGATAACATCATTCATAAAAACCTGTCTGCATAGTTATGGGGCTTTGACACTACCACTTCTTTTTGTTTTTCATGAATGATCTTATAATTTTGTCCATATAGCACCTTGAGCACTTATGCACTTAGTTATATATACCCCTGACAAAGCCCCTAATTATATGAGGTGAAACATGTTCGATCCTTTGGTGGAGTGATGTGTGTTTAGATATAGGGACATTATTCAGATTAGGCTACAGGGAAAACTCATATGTGTGAAGTAGCGACAGCTCTTTACATAGGGACCCATGATGTGAACCCTCTCCAGAATGAGATCTGAAAATACTTGTTCTATATTCAGGCCAATTGGTTTTCGTGAATAATAAAAGTTAAGTTTTTGCAAATCTTCTTTGAAAAGGTATACGGTAAATGATGTGTTGTATTTGAAATCAGTTAAACGTCCTTATTACTAACCTGTCTGTACACCGTAAGCTGAGGCATTGGGGCTGTTCCTGCTTTTCTGGTACGTGTGATTCAGCATTACTTACAGATGTGTGATCTACATGCCATATAGGTGATCTGAATCTACAATACAAGTCTAACCCAGAACCCCCCTCCCCCCAGGAAATTATTGGTTTACAGAGTACTAACCAGACATATCTAGAAAAAGAATAAGGTACATTCAGATCACTCTCAATATCGGTCACTAAATAGCAGAGATACTAGGTTAAAAGCGCAGTTTCATATCCAATCCATGAGTAGTGGCAGTGCAGAAGTAAGTGGTACTATAATAAAGAATATACACACATCTAATTCATTCATACAAACACTTTTTCCTGTAGGGCTCATATTATATGAGGTGGTGGGGAATGTGGCGTGCAGTACTGAGCAGTACGCTCACTAAGCTAGCATGCTTGTTTGCGCATACTCTTGTGTACCCCTTCCATGTGGATAGGTTAATTTCTCAAAAGGAAAACAATTATCCCACCAATGTGTTTTTTTGAATGCGGTAAGACACTGGTGTGTTCAGAGGAAAAAAAACACATGAAACACATAAGCAGTGGTGGGGTCTACGTCTAGTAATAGTAGGACAATAGATTTGTTCCCCTCAATTATATTCTCTCCCTACAAACAGCCCATTCTGTTTATATTCCCACTGTGGTGTAGTAGACATGCCTAGTACACACCAGACAATTTTCTGTAAGATTTACCTGCCAGATAGATAATTTCCAACATGTAACCATCTATCTGCTCGCAATTAAGCATTGTTCTACTCAGCAGGAGATAACCAGAAGACAATGCACCAAAGATAATGACCAGTCTCTACCAGTACTTTACAGAAAATAATCCAATTACAGAAAAATCTAACAGAAAATTTTATGGTGTGTACTAGGCATAATGCTGGGGATACACGGTACGTTTCTGTACCGTGTATCGACCAGCTGATCCGGCCAGCTGATAATAGTCAGCTGGCCCGATCAAGCCGCTCGACCCGCGCCCACTCGATTTCCGCCGGTGGACAATGGCAGGGAATCGAACGGCTGATAAGGACCACCGGCAGGGACGAGCGGGAATCGATCCGCGCGGACGAGCGGGGATCGATACGGCGGCTAATCGGCCGCCGGATCGACCCAAGTATGCCCAGCATAACACACAGGACAGGAATGGATTAAGGCTCATACACACGTCTGACTGAAGCCAGCGACGGGTCCGTCGGCACCTCCCGCTGGGCGGGTTTTCAGTAGACAGTACAGCGTGTGTACAGTCTGTCGGCGGACTGATAAGGCTGTTTCTGAACGAACCGCCCGGCGGCAGTCAGACGTGTGTACGAGCCTTTACAGAGAAAACTGATCAGACTGGCTTGCAGGTCACAGACGTGAGCAATACTAAAATACACAGTGGTGGGAAGCCAGAAGCAGCTACAGCACTGCTGTTTACGGTGTACAGACGCCTGCTTATGAAAGACTACTTGTAAACAATAGCTAGGCAGGTGGATAAAACCAGTAATGCATCAATCGAAAGTCAGTTTGACATTTGGTTCTGGAGATTTATGTTTTAAGTCCACTTCTCCTTTAAATGGGAGTGGGAAATTAGTCCCTCCCCTTTTCATGAAAAAATAAAAATCTTCAGAAACTCATGTCTATTTAGTGGATACATTCTGGACGTCCTTCAATGAGACTTGATTCCTTTATGAGAAAAAAAAATCCCAAAACGTTATCGAAATGTTCCCGGAGTCCCAAGAAACAATCTTAAGGGAAAAAAATATACATATAACCCTGAAATCTTATGACCCCTCGAAATGCGTTTTTTTCAAAAATGTCTTGATGAAGGATAAGGGAGGTTATCCTTACACCTCTCCGTGCGAAAATATTTCCTGAGAAATGTCTGACAGGCTCTCTTTACCAGGACTGTCTAGTCTCTGCCTCTTTGTCGTTCGCTCACTGGAATCCTCTGGCTCGTGGTCGTTTCTGGAATTACTCGCGAGGCTGAATTTTGGATCTCCGGAAATAGCATCCCGGTTGTACCCATTGGTGGTGTCCGTCTCGTTTGATGATGGTTCAGTGGCGTTGGGTCCATTTAAATGAATGGTTCCTGGGCCAGAGTTGTCTTTGCAGGAGGGGACATCTGAAGGGCCATTGGCAGACAGCCCTGAAAAGACAGGAAAATGTTAAAAGCAAAATTTCAGGATGTGTGAAATAGGCTATTGAAATAATTATATTATAATGGTTTTCCCTGGCTCAGAAACTGCTTCAAAAAACCGCTGAAATTAAATTTTCTACTCCTGTAAGCTGTAAAACGAAGGAGGTGTAACTTTCAAAAGGTGTTTCAGTGATCAATAGTTGCTCCCAGTCATCCTATTTTCTTTACAGATGACTATTATCCTTAAAGAGAACCCGAGGTTGGGTTCTAAGAATGAAATCTGTGTTCAGAGGCTGGGTCTGCTTATATTGTCCAGCCTCTGTTGCTATTTCAATCCCCCCTAAGTTCCCCCTGCGCTCCGCTCTCCCCCATAAATCACAGCCGCGCTGTCGACACGCAGCGCGTCGTGTTTACTTTTGTACTGTCAGTCTCGGCGCTCCTCCGCCTCCTGCATAGCGCCGGTCCCCGCCCGCGTCCCTACCCTCGAATCAGCGGGGAGAGAAGGGACGCAGGCGGAGACCGGAGCTATGGAGGAGGCGGGGGAGCGGCGGAGAGTGGCAGGACAAAGGTAAACACAGCCCGCTGCCTGTCAACAGTGCGGCTGTAATTTAT
Organism: Hyperolius riggenbachi; assembly: GCF_040937935.1. Lineage (NCBI taxonomy): Eukaryota > Metazoa > Chordata > Amphibia > Anura > Hyperoliidae > Hyperolius > Hyperolius riggenbachi. The sequence continues at coordinate 53,374,364 of NC_090651.1, forward strand.
GGGGGGGGGGGGGGGGGGGAGCGGAGCGCAGGGGGAACTTAGGGGGGATTGAAATAGCAACAGAGGCTAAGCAGACCCAGCCTCTGAGTGCAGGTTTCATTCTTAGAACCCCACCTCGGGTTCTCTTTAAAGAGGTTAATCAAAGCTCCTTTCTAGCTTCATTTTTTTAAAAGACAACTGTAGCGAAAGGTATGTGGAGGCTGCCATATTAATTTCCTTTTAACCACTTGCCGACCGCACACTCATAACGTGCGTCGGCAAAGTGGCAGCTGCAGGACCAGCGACGCAGTACTGCGTCGCCAGCTGCAGCCTAATTAATCAGGAAGCAGCCGCTCGTACGAGCGGCTGCTTCCTGTCAAATCACGGCGGGGGGCTCCGTGAATAGCCTGCGGGCCGCCGATGGCGGCTCGCAGGCTAGATGTAAACACAAGCGGAAATAATCCGCTTTGTTTACATTTGTACGGCGCTGCTGCGCAGCAGCGCCGTAAGGCAGATCGGCGATCCCCGGCCAATCAGCGGCCGGGGATCGCCGCCATGTGACAGGAGACAGCCTGTCACTGGCTGCACAGGACGGATAGCGTCCTGTGCAGCCCGGCTTACCAAAGGGGGCCAGGTAGGAGAGGGAGGGGGAGCATTTCGCCGCGGAGGGGGGCTTTGAGGTGCCCCCCCCGCCAGCCACTCGCAGGCAGCAGAGATCAGACCCCCCCAGCACATCATCCCCATAGGGGGGAAAAAAGGGGGGCAATCTGATCTGAAAAAGTGTCCATAAAATCAAGTATTTAAGTATTATTCCATTCATAGAGACCTTGCCGGGTATTTTTTCTCCGCGTTCATAAAAAGCCACTTATTAGAAAATGAATTGCCAGTCTTACCACTCTGCGTAGTGTTCTGGGGCGAGGACCATTCGTGGGCGTCCCCACTTTGAACAGGTACCTCTAGCTCCCATAAAGGTAGGATGCATTGCTCGTGGCTGTCGGCCGTTCCTCTGCCGCTCTCTCAGTTTGTTGCGCACTTTCGCTGGCTTGAAACGCCGAACTCCCGGACTTCCGCGTCAGTCTCTACTGTGGTTTTATGAACGCGAAGAAAAAATACCCGGCAAGGTCTCTATGAATGGCATAATACTTGATTTTATGGACACTTTTTTTCTTGCACCTTAAAAACCTATCGCTTCAACAATTACCCCAACAAGGGCCTTTTTTAAAGTTATAACCCATTAGGAATTGGAATATCTACCTTAGAAGGACGTATGAGAAAGGTTTTCAACATCTCATTAAAGGGACAGTGCAATAATAATACCTAATTGGCTTAATCAGCGCTGATATATATAATAATTCCAATAATCATGTTATGGTCATTTTTGAGGGTATAGTGGGCGTATGCAGCAAATTAGGACACTTTGTATGGATAAAGGTGTGTTTATATATATTGGTGAATACACTTTTAAAATCAATACAATACAATACAATAACATTTCTATAGCGCTTTTCTCCCATAGGACTCAAAGCGCTTAGGCTCTCTCAGATTCAGTAATTAGTAGGATGAAGTATTCACACAACAAAAGTTATATTTCTGCAAATGCCAGACTGAACAGGTGGGTTTTCAGTCTGGATTTAAACACGTCCAGGGATGGGGCTGTCCTGATCTGTTGAGGTAAGGAGTTCCAAAACGTAGGGGCAGCATGACAGAAGGCTCTGGGACCAAAAGTTTCTAAGTGGACTCTGGGTATGACTAGATTATTAGAACCTGTGGATCTGAGAATGCGGGGATTGCTACGCGGCTGTAACATATCTTTCATGTATCCAGGGCCTAGATTATTCAGGGATTTAAATGTCAGTAGGCCGATCTTGAATAGGACCCTCCATTCTATAGGTAGCCAGTGAAGGGAATGCAGGACTGGCGTTATGTGGCAGTGACGGGGTTGGTTGGTTAGCAGTCTGGCAGCAGTATTCTGTATCAGCTGTAGGCGGTACAAGGCCTTTTTTGGAAGGCCAGTGTAGAGAGCATTGCAGTAGTCCAGTCGGGATGTGATGAAGGCGTGGACTAAGGTTGGCAGATCTTCTGGGGGTATGAGGTGCTTGATTTTTGCAATGTTCTTCAGGTGAAAATAGGATGATTTCACCACAGCAGAGATTTGAGTTCTGAAGTTTAAATCCCCATCAATTAGAACTCCCAGGCTACGCACATGATCAGAGCTGCGTAGATCCGTGCCTCCTATTCCCAGTGGTGAAGACTGCAAGTTAAGTTGTTTTGTTATCATGCTCTGCCCTCCAATCAGAAGGACTTCAGTTTTGTCTGCATTTAGTTTCAGCCAGTTGTCAATTATCCATTGCTGTAGTTCACGTAAGCAGGCGTTTATAGTTAGAGTTGGGTCTGTCACACCAGGCTTGAAGGAAAGATATAGTTGGGTGTCGTCTGCATAGCAGTGGTATGTCAGACCATGTTTTTGGATTAGTTTTCCCAACGGTAGCATGTAAATTGTGAAAAGCAGGGGAGAGAGGATTGAGCCCTGGGGCACCCCATACTTAAGTGTTACAGGGGTGGACAGGAAGGGCCCCATAGACACTTTGTGGGTTCTGCCACTCAAGAAGGATTGGAGCCACTGAAGTACTATGCCATCAATGCCGCAGTATTCCTGTAGCCTGTTTATCAACTACTACAAGAGTTGTCCAGAGTTGTTTATTTAATATCAGTTGCCTGGCAGTCCTGCTGATCTATTTGGCTGCAGTAGTGTCTGCATAACACCAGAAACAACCATGCAGCTAACCCAGTCAGATCTGACAATGTCAGAAACGCCTAACCTGCTGCATGCTTACAGGCAGAGGATCAGCAGGCTAGCCAGGCAACTAGTATTACTAAAATGGAAATAAATATGGCAGTCTCCACATAGCTCTTGCTACAGTTGTCCTTTAAAGAGACACTGAAGCGAAAAAAAAACTATGATATGATTTATATGTGTAGTACAGCTAAGAAATAAAACATTAAGATCAGATATATCAGTCTAATTGTTTCCAGTACAGGAAGAGTTAAGAAACTCCAGTTGTTATCTCTATACAAAAAAGCCATTATCTCTACGACTTTCAAAAGTCTTGGAGAGGGCTGTTTTCTGACTTTAATTATCTCAACTGTTAGTTAACTATTTACTTTTCCTCTGGCAGAGGAGAGGTCATTAGTTCACAGACTGCTCTGAAAGAATCATTTTGAATGCTGAGTGTTGTGTAATCTGCACATATTATAGAATGATGCAATGTTAGAAAAAACACTATATACTTGAAAATAAAAATATGAGAATATTTTCTTTGCTGCTAATCTTCTAGTAATTATTCATAGTACACAACCAATTCATTATATCATATATTTTTTTTCGCTTCAGTGTCTCTTTAAGTATACCTAAAGTGTATCTGAGGCGATATGTGACAGGATGAGATAAACGTGTATGTACAGTACAAAACATATTCATAACCAGGCTGTTTTACTTGTTTTATTTTGCTGCCTGAAAATGTTAATTTCTAGGCATGGAAGTGCCAGCTTCTGTCTTGTCGGTACCTTGTCAGGAATATAGTAAACATTACTGATACGCAAATTACAGCCATAAAAGTTTCCCTGGCAGAATACAACTTCTGAGGGCAGGGAGAGATAAAATACATGAACTATTGACCTTTTTCTAACTCTGGGACACTTAATAGGCTGCCATGAATTAGAGACAGTAAAACATCCAATCTACTTTGTAAATGTTTAAATATAAAATAAAACCATGTGATTCTTTAAAAAATAATTTTTAAAAGTAAGATAAAGTTTATTTTCGGCTCGGGTTCACTTTAACCCCTTCTCTAGTCATAGAATATCTGTTGAACATTAAAAATGCTGGCAAATCCACCCACGCCCCAGTCACCACCTGACAGCGGCTAAGGTTTACAGCTTTCTGAGAGGGAAGATGTGGCCAACTTGCCTGGTCAACATACAGGAAGAGGTGGACATGTCCAGCTTCCCAACCAGGAAGATGGCGCCTAAATTGGCAGCCATGGCCACAGGATTCTGTCCTTTTCTTGTTTTTCTTCCCTTTTCCCTACCAATTCACCTTGTTTCCCCCCTGAAGGTGTGCAGTGTGGTCCAGTGTAGCCTGGGACACTATTGCGGGTTGTGGGGAGTCCGGGACCTGGAGTTTTTCTCCACCTTGCTGGGTCCATTGTCTATGCAGGTACAGGCCGTGTGGAGTCCATAGCTGCTACCCAGGAGGTCAGGCCTCCACGGAGGTTGGATGACACCACACCGATAGGGACACTTTTGGCCTCGCCGGATGCCGGCTCCATCCATCTGCTGCTGCTCTACCGCAGCAGGGACACCTTTGGATCAGCCCCTTCATGAAGTTAGTCGCTAATCCAGAAGTAAGGGCTGCCGCGGCCAGACACTTCTATGACAACCAGATTATGTTGACCAGCCCTGCCGAATGCTGTCCAGGAGTCGGGACTCACCACAGAAATGAACACTACTGCACCTTTTGACCAGCACTGCCAGATGTTAGAAGTCAGCTATCAGGATCCTCAGCAGCATCAGCCATCACCACAGGTTTCTTTCATGAAAAAATGGGTCATCACTGCTGAACTTTCCCCTTCCTCCGCTCCTCCCTCTCAATGTCTCCTTAGGGATAACAGATGATTGCCAAGTGGCCCAGTTTTGGCTCTTGGCTTATCCCCCGAACCCTTCCAGAACCTGTATAAGCTAAAACAAATTCCAGGTACAAATCCCCCTTTGTACTTGGCAAAATAAATGATTCTGATGTGGTCTCCTCTAGGGGTCTATGAAAGGTGGCAGTGCATACAGCTGAGGTGGAGACGGCAGTGGTTGTATAGGAGAGTGTTATGCAAAAGTTGGGCCATTGGGCGGCAAACACATGGTGAGTGAGGGTGTTGCCATTACATAGAGGTACGTTCAAAATTTTAGAATTTTTTGTTTGCATAATCTGCACAATTTTGCGGAGATCAACTGCACACTATGTTGATTTGTCTGTTTAATAGCACATGACTAATTTGTCTGTATACTACATGGAGGTAAGGAGCATAGGCTATAATATCCAACTCTCATAGGCTTCATGTGAGAACCTTCCAGACACTGGAATACAAAAAGGACTACCAATATTTCCTCCTAAATAAACATTTTTTTCCAATAAAACAAAACTTATGTGACTAGAGCATACATGTCAAACTCTGACCTGCAGGCCAAATTTGCCCCACAGAGCCATCACATTTGGCCCAGAAGTGGTTTCCCAACTTTTAATTATGTTTTGCCCGCTCTAGAACACCAGGGAAACTATATTGGGGGTGAAGCCCTTGATCACCAGGGAGGAAGGGGGAAACACTACACACCAGGTAACTATATGGGGGATGGGCCACTAGACACCAGGGAATGAGGAAGCACTAGGGAACTGTATAAGGGTGGGAGGTGGGGCCAGTAGACACCAAAGAACTTTATAAAGGAGGGAGGTGGCTACTAGACATTAAGGTAGGTCCCGCGACTTGGTTCCACTTTGTATTTGAGTTTGACACCCCTAGACTAGAGGGAGTGGTAAACGGAAACTGAACATACAAGTAACTCATCAAAATAATTATTTATGGACTCAGATATACTGTACTATCTGTTGGGCAGCCTTCTGGACAAGACTGAAGAGCAGCAATCAACAGTTTAAAAAAAGACAGAAAGAAAGAATTTTTAAAATGCACAAATTACAAATGTTACTCCTGTTTATCCACCAATCTAATGGCACGTCACGGTTTTCTCCTGAATGGATAAGCATATTTATAACTAAAATAGGCAGCACCAACTTGGATCATCCCCTTGATGCAGTCCAGTCATAATGCAATACTGATTGTGCTGCTCTATGAGGATCAAGAGAGCGCCTCATTATAGGGACCTTCAAGATTTCACCAGAAGCCTCCCTAATTCAGGGCTTACCGGCCATTCCTCCCCTCTGGGCACCACAAGTGCATGCTTGTGTCTTGCAGTGTACTCACCAATGTTGGCAACCAAGTGCCAACCTAGCTCATGCTGGTTTTTTAAATCATAAAAGGAAAAAATGGGGAAATCAGAGCAAACACACACACTGAAGTGTGTGAATTAGACAGCACATAGAAACTGGACACACAAGTGACGTGCTTCAAGGTAATGAGTCCGTACTGCACATTCGCTTATCATGCATACTACTTCTAATCAGGCTCGAGTTGTTCCTCAATTTCATGCCCATGTTGCTCATTTGTTTTTTTTTTGAACAGTAAAAGAAAAAAATGTGCAGATGCGACCGGGGTTGCCTTACCATTCTGGTTTGCATTGCTGGATGTGCCATCTTCCTTCTCAGACTGGCTGGTACTGCTGTTAGAGGTAGTAGGAGGTGGGGATGGGGCCTGGCTGGATGCAGCGCTCTCACTTTCATCCAGAAGACGATCCATGTAGTCCCTGTAAGATACAAGTTAGACTTATTCTTTTGCTCACCACAACATTTTCCATTTTATCGGTATTTAGCTGAACACTTAAAACAACCCTAAAGCTACCAGAAAAAAAAAGAAAAAAAAAAAAAAAAGACTTAGACAGAAGAATGTGGGGATTCCATAGAGACTTAGCAGTCGTCTCTCTGATCCCCCATTCAAAACATAGTGGGATGTGGGTGTCAAAAACACCCTCTAGTGAAGATACAGGAGACAAAAGTGGGAGCCCAATGGTGTAGTATGTCAAAAACAATGGAACGTAATAAAAGTAAGACACTACTCACAAAGGTGGGTTGCAGGTTGGCAACCGACCACAGGAAGCAGGTGGAGACAACAAACCCGACTCCACTCGGGGTGGTCCCTAAGGACCTGGATGCGGTCGCTCTCCTTGGTAAAAGAAAGGGGACAGATATCCGCCGTGGTCAAAGCCACGTGTGGTCTGAACCCACCCCTCAGACGGGTGAGGTAAGAGGGTATGATTGCACAATAAGGGTATAAGAGGCGCCCTGGTGTAATAAAAGCATCTAAAAGCAGTTTAAAAAACAGAAAATAAATTTGAGGTAGCTTACCTCAGTGACGAAAAAAATCTTTGTATTTTACAAAGGTTTTTATTAGTAGCACAGGTGACGCGTTTCGCGGGTCAGAGCCCGCTTCCTCAGGCCAATAACAGTGCCAAACTAAATGACAGATTCAGCAAAGGGAGCCTCAGCCTAGAGAGGCTCCCTTTGCTGAATCTGTCATTTAGTTTGGCACTGTTATTGGCCTAAGGAAGCGGGCCCTGACCCGCGAAACGCGTTGCCTGTGCTACTAATAAAAACCTTTGTAAAATACAAAGATTTTTTCGTCACTGAGGTAAGCTACCTCAAATTTATTTTCTGTTTTTTAAACTGCTTTTAGATGCTTTTATTACACCAGGGCGCCTCTTATACCCTTATTGTGCCCCCATTCAAAACTGCTACCTTCGAGACCCTTAAGAAGGCTTCAGAAACACTTGAGTCTCCAAGTGCTTCCGAAGCTGGACGTATCCGTACTGCACATTTCCGACTGTGTGCACTATGGATCCACTCGTCTTCTGGAACAGGAGTACATCCGAAGGCTGCCTGAAGAGGGCGGAATAGGTATTCGATCTATAATCACAGGGGGGACGGCAATGGAACAAGGACGCGACACGAGGATCGGTAAGGCTCTATGAGATCCAGAGCCATCCCTCTTTTTAGGTATGTGTCCAAGTTCCCCCCTCACTGCAGGGTTTCATTAGAACCTATAGAGTCTATGTAGCATATTGTACTAAGGCACACACCACAGGATGTTTACAATATGCCTTCACTCACTTTAATTACCACAACAGCTTTTCCTGGGGGTTCAGTGTAACCGGTGATGAGCTTTGAGTGGATTCCAAATTGCTTTTAACTCGAAATCCAAATGTTAATTACTGCTCCTGAGCGGGTGGATGAGGGAGGGTTAACTTACCCAGGCGTCAGTCTTCATTAATCCGCGTCTAATTGCGTCCCATGTCGCGTCACATGACTACCATGCTTCCTTCTTCAACCCAGAAGGAGGAAGCGTCAATTACAGAATTAAGCACTAAGGTTTCTGAGTGTGGACCACTGATTGACCACTCACAACTAGGGATGGGCAATGAAATGCAAATAATTCTGAGCTGCATCGACTTTCGTACATGAAGACAACTTATTTTGGATCTCTGAAACATTGTATATCGAGTCGTATAAGTAGGGGGGCTGCCTGTAATAATCATTTGAATTTTTACAACAGAATGACATAATGCAAACTTCATTAAAAGGGTTCTGTGGCATGTTAAAAAAAACCTGACACTTACCTGGTGCTTCTATCAGACCCCTGCAGCTGTCATGTCCCGCGCCATCCTTCTATGGTCCTTCGTTCCCAGCCGCCGGTCCCGGTCTAATTATGCCTGTAACTAGACTGCGGCTGTGCGCCTCATCGGGAGCTTACTGCGCAGGCGCAGTACAAGAAAAGTTCATACTGCACCTGTGCAGTAAACTCCCGATAACACGCTCAGGAGCGAGCATTATTCGTCTAGTTCAACGAATAATTAGACTGGGACCAGCAGTGGGGAACGGAGGATCGTAGGAGGACAGCGCGGGACATGACAGCTGCAGGGGACCGATAGAAGCACCAAGTGTCTGTTTTTCTTTTTTTAAACATGCCACAGAACCCCTTTAAGGCTTAGTTCACACATAAATCTGTACATTTACGGTCCAGTCCTGTCAGAAAATTGATACAAAACTATCAGTTTTACCTGACAAGATTGGAACTGTACACTTTTTATGTGTGAACCAACCCATAGAAAACTGATACAAAACTGACAGGACTGGACTGGAAATGTACAGATTTATGTTGTGATCACATCCATAGAAACACATGGAAAACTGATGCCAACCGTCAAAAACTGACATGACAGGACTGGGCACCTTTTATGACTGAACGCAGCCTCACTGTCACTAGTCTTGATGCTGTTCACTGATAGGTTTTGACCTGTAATATCAATCACTTGTTCCGGTTAGCAGCTGACTAGCGGTTACGCTAATCTGCCCTGTCTATCAGAACACTCACGTTACGCCAGGGTGCAGGTTGTACTTCTTCTTGCCAAACCGGGTTTGTTGAGCAAAGAAATCGTATCGCTCTGACTTCTTCCACATGTAATAGAACGCCACGCATTCTCCAACAGATCGTGTTCTCACCTGGAAGGGAGAGAGGGGAGGGAAATCTGAAGCAAAATGTGAAGCAAACCCCTACCTGCTTACAATGCTGTTTCCTTTAGTTGCTGGACTCGGCTGTCAGCATCCCGACTGCTGGATGCTCAGAAACAGTACTAGCAGGGGAGTCAGTTCACACGTCCTTCACAATGCAAAATACACACGTGGTGGTCTACTCCCACCAAATATGACAACACGTGACAGATGAAGTGGAGAGACTAAGTTTTAAAACGACAGCTGCAACTACCAAGAGGAACTTGACAAAAGGCAAAACACTCAGGGCCTTTACCATTATAATAAACTAGCCAACCCGCATCGTAGCATACGCCGCATCTATCTATCTAATAGAGTACGTGCCTCAACCTTGAAGCAAGAAGAAGTAGGCTTTCCATGAGAAAATGTATGCGTGCTCAAACACCAAGTTTAACCCTAGCAAGTCTGGCTTTGCAAATCCGGCCTAATTGGCTATTCATGAGGCAATGCTCATGCAAATATGCATTTGCTTTCGCATGCCAAACTATGCAGGGTCCAAAAACCAATACCGCAAAGCGATCGCCCTGCGGGTATTAGTTCATGCTACATTAGCACTATCCAGGAGCGCCACAGGGAGGATTCCGAATGCCCCCATACAATCGGGGGACTGCGGGGTCCCAGGCTCTCTTACTGCCTGGGAACCACAGCGGCACCCCGGAGAGGGAGGCTGGGTGGCCGGGGAGAGCCATCCGCACCCACCTCCCAATATTAAAAACAGGCACTTACCTTAACGTCCATTGCGTTCTGCAACATGCACATTAACTTGGGGGCACCACATGAGAAAGGAGTGAAGCATGGGTCACCTCGAGCTTTAGAGTTCAGGGCTGACTCACTTACAACACTCCGGGGTGGGGGGAGGACAGGCGCAGACAACTCACTCCAGGCTCACACCACCAGAGCAAGCCATCCACCACCTGCCTCCAAAGGATACAACTGCAAAAAATGCTTTCCATGAGAAAAATTTTGCGTGCTCAAACACCAAGTTTAACCCTAGCAAGTCTGGCTTTCCAAATCTGGCCTAATTGGCTATTCATGAGGCAATGCTCATGCAAATATGCATGCCAAACTATGCAGGGTCAAAAAACCAATACTGCAAAGTGCCCTCTCGCTGCCTGGGAACCACAGCAGCACCCCGGAGTGGGAGGCTGGGTGGCGCAGCCGCCCCCCCCCCCCCCCCAAGCGTGGCCAGCGCTGGGGAGAGCCGTCCGCACCCACCTCCTAATATTAAAAACAGCCACTTACCTTAACGTCCATTGGGTTCTGCTACATGCGCATTAATTTTCTCATGGAAAGCATTGTGTGCAGTTTGTATCCTTTGGAGGCAGGTGGTGGATGGCTTGCTCCGGTGGTGTGAACCCTGGAGTGAGTGCGCCTGTCCTCCCCCCCCCCCCCCCCTCTGGAGTGCTGTATGTGAGCCAGCCCTGAGCTCTAAAGCTCGGGGTGACCCATGCTTCTCTCCTTTCTCATGTGGTGCCCCCAAATTAATGCGCATGTAGCAGAACGCAATGGACGTTAAGGTAAGTGCCTGTTTTTAATATTGGGAGGTGGGTGCAGACGGCTCTCCCCGGCGCTGGCCACACTTGGGGGGGGGGGGGGGTCGTCCACGCCACCCAGCCTCCCCCTCCGGGGTGCCGCTGTGGTTTCCAGGCAGTGAGAGAGCCTGGGACCCTGCGGTCCCCCCAGTTGTATAAAAAGGGGGCATTGGGAATCCTCCCCGTGGCGCTCCTGGAGGCCTGGAGCACACCAAAAACTGCTAGCAGATCCGCAAAATGCTAGCAGATTTTGAAACGCTTTTTCTTATTTTTCTGTAGCATTTCACCTAGCATTTTGCGGTTTTGTAAAGCGTTTTTGGTGTAGTAGATTTCATATATTGTTACAGTAAAGCTGTTACTGAACAGCTTCTGTAACAAAAACGCCTGCAAAACCGCTCTGAACTGCCGTTTTTCAGAGCGGTTTGCGTTTTTCCTATACTTTACATTGGAGGCAGAAACGCCTCCGCAATCCAAAAAATGCCTCACCTCGGGAGTATGCGTTTCAGCAAAACGCCTCCCGCTCTGGTGTGCACCAGCCCATTGAAATACATTACCCAAGCGTATCCGCAGCCGCAAGTGGATCGCAAAACGCTGCCGAACCGCTCTGGTGTGCATTAAGCCGGATAGTGCTAATGTAGCATGTAGCAGGGTGACTGCTTTGTGGTATTGGTTTGTGCATGCATTTGCATGAGCATTGCCTCATGAATAGCCAATTAGGCCAGATTTGCAATGTCAGACTTGCTAGGGTAAGGCCTCTTTTCCATGGACTGTGAATAGGCAGTGAAATGGCTCTCAAACTCTCACAACTGCTCACTGCTGCCTGGTAACTGCTCGCTGCTGCCTGGTAACTGCTCGCTGCTGCCTGGTAACTGCTCGCTGCTGCCTGGTAACTGCTCGCTGCTGCCTGGTAACTGCTCGCTGCTGCCTGGTAACTGCTCGCTGCTGCCTGGTAACTGCTCGCTGCTGCCTGGTAACTGCTCGCTGCTGCCTGGTAACTGCTCGCTGCTGCCTGGTAACTGCTCGCTGCTGCCTGGTAACTGCTCGCTGCTGCCTGGTAACTGCTCGCTGCTGCCTGGTAACTGCTCGCTGCTGCCTGGTAACTGCTCGCTGCTGCCTGGTAACTGCTCGCTGCTGCCTGGTAACTGCTCGCTGCTGCCTGGTAACTGCTCGCTGCTGCCTGGTAACTGCTCGCTGCTGCCTGGTAACTGCTCGCTGCTGCCTGGTAACTGCTCGCTGCTGCCTGGTAACTGCTCGCTGCTGCCTGGTATCTGCTCGCTGCTGCCTGGTATCTGCTCGTTGCTGCCTGGTATCTGCTCGTTGCTGCCTGGTATCTGCTCGCTGCTTCCAGGTATCTGCTCGTTGCTGCCTGGTAACTGCTCGCTGCTGCCTGGTAACTGCTCGCTGCTGCCTGGTAACTGCTCGCTGCTGCCTGGTAACTGCTCGCTGCTGCCTGGTAACTGCTCGCTGCTGCCTGGTAACTGCTCGCTGCTGCCTGGTAACTGCTCGCTGCTGCCCGGTAACTGCTCGCTGCTGCCCGGTATCTGCTCGCTGCTGCCCGGTATCTGCTCGCTGCTGCCCGGTATCTGCTCGTTGCTGCCTGGTATCTGCTCGTTGCTGCCTGGTATCTGCTCACTGCTGCCTGGTATCTGCTCACTGCTGCCTGGTAACTGCTTGCTGAGCACACAGCTCAACAGTCCGTGGAAAAGAGGCCTTAAACTTGGTGTTTGAGCACGCATAAATTTTCTCATGCAAAGTACTTCTTCTTCTTGTTTGAAGGTTGAGGCACTTAGTCTATTATATATATATATATAGATGTGAATGATCAACAGGGAAAGAACTCCACAGAGACAGCATCACTTTAACAGATGAAACACGTGTAAAGGATACCAGAGCTGAAACACTCTGGTGAAATGGGCATGTTATGTGTAGGTTATTAGTAGGTACGACTCGGGTAATATATAACCCAGGCATACTGCGCCGCGCATGCGCAGTATGTCCATTCTGCACCCTTGTGGCTGCGCTCATGCATACCGGGGTACGCGTTCTGAACGGACATACTGCGCATGTGCGGCGCAGTATGTGCGGACCATATGTTACCAGAGTCGCCCGAGTAAGCCATCGGCACAGGGCTTGCTGCAAGAGAACGGTGTGTGACATAAGGAAACAGAATGTGCAGTAAAAAGTTACTTATAGCAACCCACGCATAAGATATGCCCATTTCACCAGAGTCCTTCAGCTCTGGTATCCTTTAAGTGGTTAACCTTTCTCACATATACTGTAAGTGCCAGTGTATCCATACTTAATTGTTCAGTGCAGTGACCCTGCTTTTATAGTGAGCCTGAAATGAGGAAACTCACTTCAGGTTAGATAGATACCTATGTAGAGAGAAAGCTCTTGATACCATAGAGCCTTTTCCGATCCTCAGTCTATCCCGTCATTCCAGTGCTGTTTCCAGTTGAAGTTATTTGACTACCTTTTCAGCACTTCTAGGGAAGCCTTCGGAATTACTAGCTTCCTTAAGACGAACGCATCCAAACTGCACGTGTGCATATTCTGCATTTTGTGTGTGTGTTGTGTGGCAGGGTTATATAACAGGATCACTTTTTGACAGCAATGCAAAGGAAACCTGAGATGGGTAAATTAACCATGTCAGGATCATAGGCTTACACCCCCCCCCCCCCCCAATGACCAGGCTATCTCCGCCAAATTTCTTCAAGCCCACCAACCAAGCTTTCTGTTGGTGGGCTCTGATCGCTGCTGCAGCTTTTTTTTTTTTTTTTTAATTGTGTCTTTTTTCTAATAAAAATGTCTATTTTATTATTATTTTTGTATACCCGATCCCTCCCTCTCCCGCCAGCCAATCACAGTGGTCAGCTCTCACAGGCATCAGCCTATGAGAGCCAATCGCTCGCTGAGCCTCCCCAGGGGACAGTCAAGTGACATGGCTGTCCAAGGTAAATAGATGGTGGTTTCACCATGTAATAGCAGCGATCGCCAACTGATGACGAGTAGAGCTCCATCACTCAAGCGGCGTGCGATCCCCTGCAAAACCCCGTCCCAGGACTTAATGCCAACAGGCAATACGCGGTCCTGGGGCTGCCACCTTGCGACTGCCAATATTTTACCAGGGCTTCCTCCAGCCCTTTGAGCACCTTCCCTCGCCGTCCTCCTGAGTGCCTCCGTTCGCCTAGTATCGGTCCCGGTAAGTGGCTCAACTGTGCCAGTCGGGCTCCTCTGCGCATGCGCAAAGGGGCTGCAAGTGCGCAGTAGAGCGGACTTGCGTGGCTGAGCCAGATTACCGGGACCAATTCCAAGCGAATTGGGGGTGGGGGGTTATGGGAGGGACATGGTGTGCCAGTACCTACATATGCATGAAATGCAGAGAGAAAGACTGCCCATAGGCATGACACCACATGCACAATGACTATAGCACAGGTGTCGAATTCCAGGCCTGGAGGGCCAGTAACCCATTACATTTATACAGATCAGGCATTCTGACCTCATACTTGTCAGAACAAGAACTCAAAAACCACTTGAGTCAAAAAAGCCCAATGTTACCACCAGGAAAGCCTCCTAATAGTGTCAAAAATTAGTAAGAAGGGGGTCAGCATTGCCCACCTCTATATCCATCCCAGTATTGGCCTCCACTAGTGTGACTTTATGCCACACCCATTATCAATGCTGAGAAGTGGAATGTTGATGGTATAACATATTTACCTTATTTGCCTGAATCAAGTGGAAATCTTTTCCATAGGCTTTAAGACCTTGTTCAAAATTTCGGCACTCCTCCTCTGTCCAGATCGAGAGCTCTTCTGCAATGGGGAAAACAGGAGAGTGAAAAATTTACCCTGCACTGCATTCTTGCGCCATCTATGGGATCGATAAACTAAGCCTTAAAATAGCAATTAAAAAAATAACTTAAAATTAAGTAATAAAATTGATCCTGGCGGGTAGTAAAGTTTACAGTTTTACCTATGGAAAACTGAAATTTGCTTTCCTAAAACAAAGTATTTGCAATAATTCAGGGTGGAGTGAGCGCAGAGATTTCTCCCAGTGCATGCACTGTGTCAGATTTTTAATATTACAAAGCCACACTAATCCAACATGCATACAGACTGTTTTGGATCCTCATCAGTGCATGTCATGGATTAATGTGGCTCTATGGAGTAGAACTTGAAATACCCAGTTACAGACTACCTAGCAAGCTCATGGTGAACCTTACACACTTCAATGAGTTACATACCCGAATAGTAATTAATGAACAAAGACACATACTGTATATACTCGCGTATAAGCCTAATTTTTCAGCATTAAAAATGTGCTGAAAAGTTACACCCTTGGCTTATATGCAAGTCAGTGGAGCAAAACAGATGGTGGAGCATGTTTTGTTAATGGCAGAGGAGCGTAAGGATTGTGCACTAGTGATCCTGCTCTTGCCAGCTTGTGCCCTGCTTCGTCTGTGCCCTCCATCCCCTGCAACATGGTGTGCAGAGTGCGCTGCTCAAACTACCTGTGTCCCCTGGCTTGTGGAGCAGAGTGTGCAAGCAACGTGTCAGCAGTGCAATGATCGGTGTCTCATATCTATGACGCCATCTAACGGCTTGAAACACAGCTGCATGATCCTGGGGCACATCTGGCTATGGGGGGGGGGGGGCTGACTTGTACTGGGGGAACATCTGGCTACTGTAGAAGGGGCTATATTGAGGAGGGGGCTTATACGCAAGTCAATCACTTTTTCCTGGTTTCTGGGGGGAAAGTGGGTACCTCCGCTTTTATGCGAGTATAAGTATCTTTCTTTTTTTCTTTCTCTGCCTGAAAGAGTTAAAAAATCAGGAATGTAAGTGACAGTTTCTTTCTGGGTCACGACCGGTTCAGACTATAGCACAACCCTCACTGATAAGTAATTACAGCCATAAAACCCTTTCCTGTCCGGTAAAAATGGTCAATTATTCATAGATTTTAGCTCTGGCATACTTTAACCTCCTTGGCGGTCTGATTCTTTCCAGATTTTAGGGTCTAAAAGCGGTGAAATTTTTTTCCACTCTTTCAGACCCTAAAACCTGAAAAAAATCATTCTGGCAGGGAGATCTACAGCAAAATAAAAAAAAAATGTACCTTCCTGGGCTCCTGTGCTGCAGTTTTCTCTTTGCCCACAAGATGGCGCTAATATACATATAAACGAACTTCTCTATATTTCTCTAATATAGAGAAGTTCGTTTTCAATATTACCCCGCCCCCGATGACGTCACGCTGCCACCACCGCTCTGCTGCCACCACCACGGCTGCGCTGCTCCAACTGGCTGCCGGGTCCCCGGAAGAATAGCGGGGACATGGGGGATCCCGGCGGCCAGGGAAAGACCCCACACTGCCGGGGAGAGAGGCTGGAGTCCCGCTGCGCAGCGAGATCGCGCGCGGGACTCCACAACTGCAAGTAAAGCTCTGCAATGCCTACCCCGACCTGAGCTCGGGATCACCGCTAATAGCTTATTTTTTCTACCCCGAGCTCAGGTCGGGAAAACCGGCAAGGAGGTTAATGAAGGTGTCATTGATCAGAGACAGTGAAACAGTAAAAACTTACAAACTAGATTACAATGCAAAATAAAACTGTGGGATACCTAAAAAAAAAGTCATATTTAGAAGGAAGATAGATTTTTTTTTCATCAGTTTATTTTCACCTCGGATTTCACCTTGGATGTCCTTTAACCATTTTAGCCGTGCGGACGTGAGCTTCACGTCCGCAGCGGCAGCAGCTAGTCACGTCCCTGCAGTTTGGGGGGTCTGCAGGCGATCGCGCTGCTACTGCTAGCAGGGGGGATTGGCTGTAGGGGACAAAAGTCCCCTGTGCCAATCCGAGCATGTCCGCCGAGAATAAACACTGTTTTTGTTCAAAAACAGTGTTTATTCTGTAAATGGAGCTGCCCGATCGTTAAATTTATGAATGGAAACAATGTTTCCATTCACAATCTCCCCGCCGCCACTGTGATTGGAGGCTTCCGATGGAAGCCTACGTCACTTCCCCTTGTTACAATGTAACAATACATTTTATCCTATGCAGCGTAATTGTACGCTACATAGAATTTTGCTCCGCGGGGACATCTTGTGGCCAAATAGTAAAATACACCTACTGACTATAGGGGAAAAAAAAATAATATGTCAAGAGGGCATCTTATTATTAAATAATGGGCTCAAAATTAGTGATAGATGTAAAACTGAAAAAAATGCACCTTTATTTCTAAATAAAATATTGTCACCATACATTATACTAGGGATATAATTTTAACGTTGCAATAACCGGGACAAATGGGCAAATAAAATTTATGGATTTTAATTAAGGTAGCATGTATTATTTTAAAACTATAATGGCTGAAAACTAAAAAATAATGATTTTTTTTTTCATTTTTTTGTATTACTCCTGTCAAAATGCATTTAGAATAAAATAATTTTTAACATAATGTACCACCCAAAGAAAGCCTAATTAGTGGCGGAAAAAACAAGGTATAGATAATTAATTTGTGATAAGTAGTGATAAAGTTATTGCGGAATGAAAGGGAGGAGCGCTGAAAGGGGAAAACTTCTCTGGTCCCTAAGATGAAAAATACCCGTGGGCTGAAATGGTTAACTGACCGATGCTTACCACGTGCTGCTTTCACATTAAACCTCAATCTTCTCAGTGCTTCTTCTGTGTCAAAATTACATTTCACCAGCTCATAGAGCGCCTAGAAGGCAACAATGAGAAAATAATGATTAATGAGGAGCAGCACTCACTACAGCCACAGACAAGAGTGAAAGATACACAATTGTATGAACCAGCATGTAACCTCTGCTGAGCAACAGCTCCACATTTGCTGTAAAGGTTTAGTTTACTACAAGAGAAAAAAAAAAAAACAATGCTTTAGGCAGATAGACTAGAGGTCATGTGACCACTGGGGAGGTCTTCCTGCAGAGCATGAGATAGGGGCTGATCCCTGTCTATGGTTGAGATGCAAAGAATTCAGGCCAGCATGTACATTTTAATGGAATTCAAGCTGAGAGACATGGAGGCTGCCGTATTTATTTCCTGTTAAACCATACCAGTTGCCTGGCTGTCCTGCTGAGCCACTGCCTCTATTACCTTTTAGACATGGACCCTAAACAAGCAAGCAGATCAGGTCCACCGACTGAAGTCTGACTGGATTAGCCACATGCTGGTTTCAGGGTTGTGACTCAGACTACTGATGCCAGAAATATCAGAAAGACAACCAGGCAACTGGTATGGTTTAAAAGGCAAGAAATATGGCAAATGACAGGTAGAAATGAAGGCCGCTGCAACTCACCAACCAAATGCCATAAGGGAGCAAAGGAACAAATAGCTACAGGACGTCAAAATTCAAAGGATATCCAGGACACACAGGTAAAAGCTCGCGCATATCGGAGCAAACGTGACTTGAATACTTGATTGATAGCTTGATTGAGGAGTCACGTTTGCTTCGATACGCGTGAGCTTTTACTTGTGTGTTACCTAATGTAATATAGAGGATTTTCTCTACCCAGCCATCTGGTGCAGCGGGATAGCCTTTAAATTTTGAAGAAATATGGCAGCCTCCATAGGTCTTTCACCTTGGGTTCCTTTTAAAGAGAACCCAAGGTGGGATTTACTTATGTTAGTGGGGCACAGAGGCTGGTTGTGCACACTAACAACAGCCTCTGATGCCCCATGCTGTGCCTCCAAGACCCCCCTGCGTGCCGCTATACCCCCCGCAGTGCTGGCGACATGCAGCGTGTCGCCAGCACAATGTTTACCTCTCGCCTGTCTGTTAGCGCTGCTCCCCCGCCTCCTCCGTATCGGCGCTACCCGCCCGCGTCCCTTCCCTCCCGTTGATTGGAGGGAAGTGACGTGGGCGGGTAGCGCGGATGCGGAGGAGGCGGGGGAGCGGCGCTAACAGACAGGCGAGAGGTAAACATTGTGCTGGCGACACGCTGCATGTCGCCAGCACTGCGGGGAATATAGGGGCGCGCAGTGGGGTCTTGGAGGCACACCATGGGGCAACAGAGGCTGGTGTTAGTGTGCACAACCAGCCTCTGTGCCCCACTAGCATAAGTAAATCCCACCTCGGGTTCTCTTTAAAGTGTACCCGAAAGGAAGAAGAAGGAGTAAAAAAAAAAAAAAGATCCTTATCTCAGAAGACTCTGGCTGGTCCAGAGTTCCCAGATCCTCTTACTTCCACAGTTTCAGCGCACGGTTCCCCTCATTAAAAAAAAAATAATAATAAAAAAGTTTGTGGTATAGGCTTCTTTGTAGCTGTGCTCCTGTTGTGATGGGCCACATCAGGACTGGGCATGTGCGAGTAAGGTCAGTGCATGCCAATCAGAGTGAGGTGCTCGTGCACTGCTTTTTCCTCTGTGCATTTTTTCTACTGGGCATGTGCAGATGTTAGTTGCACGTGTTCAGTCCAGATGTGCTCATCTACCCATGACCAGACCTTAGCCAGAAGACAGGAGGGACCCTGTGCTGGGATGGTGGTCTGTAGGAGGATCAGTGAATCCTATGGACCATGCAGAGACTTAACTACTAAGGTAAGTACAGCAAAGTCCCTGTTATCCGAAAGTTCAACTAACTGGCATTCCTGTGGTGGAATACGGGGACAGTACGCCATTTGCAGAGTTTTGGGCACAGCGGAAGAAACTTCCTCTGGCTGCCATCTTCTACACTTCTGCAGCCTCCAGGTGTCCATGCATGGTCCAGGCATGTCATGTGAACAGCATCAAGTCACATGACATCAATTACACAAACGGAGTGCGCTACCCCCTCCCAGTGTCCAAAACCTGTTCCAACAGTCCTTGTAACAAATTCCTTTGCTGTTCAGCATCCACTGTCCGGACACTCCAGGATATGTATCCGTGATGAAAGTTTCACATATATGGAGAGAAAACCAAAAAGAAAAAGACAATCATAGTGCAATCCTGTAAATATCAGAACGCAAGGACCTTCACCCTATGGGGCCCGACTGTGCGACTTCTATTGCGGGTTCACCTCTGTGTGAGTGACCATCCGCCAACAATTGGCACGCTCACCTTTTTGCAAGGCTGCCCAGCCCTACAGACAGCAACTGCACCTTCTGAGGTTTAACCGACCTCCTCCCAACGATCAGGTCATATCCAATCTCAAACAAACTGGGTGTGCAGGCTCAACCCCAATCCTTGCAGGTATATTCCACCTTCTTATAAAACGATATCAAGCACACATCTAGAACTGAAAGGCTTCTGATAGTGTAAAACCCACGGTTTTATTTATAAAAAACAAGTATTGTACTCACAAACATAAGTGTAAAAAGCGCATGTAAGTTTAAAAACGATCAGGGGACGTCTCCTCCTGCTGCTGGTCGCTTCCCTTCCAGGCTCCGCCAGGCTCCGCCTGGAAGGGAAGCGACCAGCAGCAGGAGGAGACGTCCCCTGATCGTTTTTAAACTTACATGCGCTTTTTACACTTATGTTTGTGAGTACAATACTTGTTTTTTATAAATAAAACCGTGGGTTTTACACTATCAGAAGCCTTTCAGTTCTAGATGTGTGCTTGATATCGTTTTATAAGAAGGTGGAATATACCTGCAAGGATTGGGGTTGAGCCTGCACACCCAGTTTGTTTGAGATTGGATATGACCTGATCGTTGGGAGGAGGTCGGTTAAACCTCAGAAGGTGCAGTTGCTGTCTGTAGGGCTGGGCAGCCTTGCAAAAAGGTGAGCGTGCCAATTGTTGGCGGATGGTCACTCACACAGAGGTGAACCCGCAATAGAAGTCGCACAGTCGGGCCCCATAGGGTGAAGGTCCTTGCGTTCTGATATTTACAGGATTGCACTATGATTGTCTTTTTCTTTTTGGTTTTCTCTCCATATATGTGAAACTTTCATCACGGATACATATCCTGGAGTGTCCGGACAGTGGATGCTGAACAGCAAAGGAATTTGTTACAAGGACTGTTGGAACAGGTTTTGGACACTGGGAGGGGGTAGCGCACTCCGTTTGTGTAATTGATTGTATTTTGAGATGTGCATGTGGCATCTGTGTTTGAGTTGCAGCAGGCCCTAGGTTAGAGGGGAGTGGGGAAGGAGGGGAGCGCAATTGAGAAAGTCTTTTTGAAGTCACATGACATGCCGGGCCCTGTACACAAGAGGGCACCGGTAAGCCAATGCGAGCTACAGGAAGTGTAAAAGACGGAACTCGCGGGGGGGTGCTGTGATTGGAGGTTTGTAACAACTGGCAAGCACACATCTGGCACCAGGCATTCCCCATCTGTACTGGATATTGGGGGATTTGCTGTATCTAACTTTTACCCCCTTATCTCCCCATTACAGGTTTGTGTTAATACAAAACTGGATTTAGTTTGGAATCCAGCCAATGGAATGCTCTTCCTGCCGATTTGGACTGACCAAATACCCAGCTGCATACAACCTGCATGACTGGTAAAGTTACGGCTGGTCTCAGTGTTGAAACTGATCCTGCTTGCACTATAACAGTGCTTCTCAACCACAGAGATCATGCCACCAGTAGCGATGGTCATGTTTAGGAGAATTCATGGAGAAGCATGTGATCAGTGTAGTCAGGTGATAGATATGCAAGTCTCTGATTTGCTAGTCATGATCATGTGCTAAAATAGATTGTGATGACAGCAAATCAGAGCTTTGCAAATCTATCAGCTGATCAAACAAATATCATGATTCTCCATGAGTTCTCCTAGACATGACCATCAGCCACCTCCTCCTAGGTTATAACATGCTCACCGCCCAATACTCTGACAGCGTTACAGTTCTTCCTTTTATAGTACAATGCCAGCATATATCACAAACATTTCATTACGGTTTGTCACAGCCTGAAAAATGGTGCGATGCGATGCGATGCACTGCAGTAGGGAAACCTACAGAGTCACCAGTAATTACTAAGCTAACTGCAAACAAGTGATAGATATCATCCCAAACATGGCAAAGTCCATCAGATCACAAAACTATGCACACCCACTACACATAATATTTGTTTGCTAAAGGATAAGGGTTATCTGTTAATAGAAAGGGATACACTTACAAAACGTATGGCACATATGGCGAGAAAATGTTAGGACAAAATCAGATAAGGATACAGCAAGCTGTTACAAAACACTAGCTCTGGCTTCAACATGCCTGCATGGATTACCTTGAAAGCACCAGCTGGTGAGACCTATGTACATGGCACAGCCTCCATAGAAGGAAAGCCCTGCGCGAAACGGCCGTCAGGCTTTTTTTGTACCCAGCACCCACCGCCACATCATGTGCCTCTGATCATCTTAATGGTATGTTACCTGCTTCCACTTGGTGATGTTTTATGCATGTTTGATGCACAACTATACCCAATAAAGAATTTGCGCTATACAGCAGTGCCAGCTTTCCGCCTACTACATGCTTCTATATTATACATGCTAGTCACACAACTGGCTGGGAGAGTGCTTTGCATGAACTTTATGGTTTATCTGTATAGTTAAGCGCTAGGATAGCATCTATTCATTTTTCTTCGTGAGCGCTGAATCTTCTTGTTATAAATTGTTAGCAACTTGTAATGTTGGCACAACCAGGGGAAGATGCAGAGACGACGCTGCACAGAACCGTCTGAAGAGGAGGAAACCTGTGATCCCCAAAAACCACATGCTGAGATCGGCCATCCAGAATGAGG
This sequence comes from Hyperolius riggenbachi, assembly GCF_040937935.1. Lineage (NCBI taxonomy): Eukaryota > Metazoa > Chordata > Amphibia > Anura > Hyperoliidae > Hyperolius > Hyperolius riggenbachi. The sequence continues at coordinate 53,396,811 of NC_090651.1, forward strand.
TGTGTCTCTGGTACCTGTTCATTGTCCTTTATGTGTGCTCCTTCAGGGATGGCGTCCAGGCCCTTCTCCTCACCAGTTCTTTTCGATGCCTCCGTCAGGAAATCTATGACTCTTTCTTCTCTGACATAATCTGGATTCCACAGTAGCTGGTCATCATTCTCATAAACTATCATGAAATATGGAGAGGAGAAGAACATTACCCATCTATACTGCACAGGATTGTCCTATTGTCCACAAAAACAAAACAAAACGCATTTCCATCTCAGCCCTCCCCAGCAGAGCTTACATTATAATTGGTGTACATTTCTCCCTCATGAAAAGGATTCTTTAATTTGACTTTGAATGGGACACTGATCAAAAATCTTGCACTCAACCCCAGTGCATACAGCATATACCACTATGCTTATATGGATAGAAAAGAAGGTGTGGTCTGTATAGATGTCTGCCTAGATAACTTATTTTGGGGGATGTTTTTTCATGTTTCATACAGATAATGGGTGGTTAATAACCAGCATATTTTTAACCTAATCTTCCGAGTTTTGCTTGAAGTATAGTTGCCAAAAGATATACCTCAAATAACTTATTAAGGAGCTCCCTGATGCCACCTGCAACTAAGGAGCGCCCCGATACCACCTGCAACTAAGGAGCGCCCCGATACCACCTGCAACTAAAGAGCGCCCCGATACCACCTGCAACTAAGGAGCACCCCGATACCACTTGCAACTAAGGAGCGCCCCGATACCACCTGCAACTAAGGAGCGCCCCGATACCACCTGCAACTAAGGAGCGCCCCGATACCACCTGCAACTAAGGAGCGCCCCGATACCACCTGCAACTAAGGAGCGCCCCGATACCACCTGCAACTAAGGAGCGCCCCGATACCACCTGCAACTAAGGAGCGCCCCGATACCACCTGCAACTAAGGAGCGCCCCGATACCACCTGCAACTAAGGAGCGCCCCGATACCACCTGCAACTAAGGAGCGCCCCGATACCACCTGCAACTAAGGAGCGCCCCGATACCACCTGCAACTAAGGAGCGCCCCGATACCACCTGCAACTAAGGAGCGCCCCGATACCACCTGCAACTAAGGAGCGCCCCGATACCACCTGCAACTAAGGAGCGCCCCGATACCACCTGCAACTAAGGAGCGCCCCGATACCACCTGCAACTAAGGAGCGCCCCGATACCACCTGCAACTAAGGAGCGCCCCGATACCACCTGCAACTAAGGAGCGCCCCGATACCACCTGCAACTAAGGAGCGCCCCGATACAACCTGCAACTAAGGAGCTCCCCTGTACCACCTGCAACTAAGGAGCTCCCCTGTACCACCTGCAACTAAGGAGCTCCCCTGTACCACCTGCAACTAAGGAGCTCCCCTATACCACCTGCAACTAAGGAGCTCCCCTATACCACCTGCAACTAAGGAGCTCCCCGACACCACCTGCAACTAAGGAGCTCCCCGACACCACCTGCAACTAAGGAGCTCCCCGACACCACCTGCAACTAAGGAGCTCCCCGACACCACCTGCAACTAAGGAGCTCCCCGACACCACCTGCAACTAAGGAGCTCCCCGACACCACCTGCAACTAAGGAGCTCCCCGACACCACCTGCAACTAAGGAGCTCCCCGACACCACCTGCAACTAAGGAGCTCCCCGACACCACCTGCAACTAAGGAGCTCCCTGATACCACCTGCAACTGTTGGATAGAGTACTGGTTAAGGGGTCTGCCTTTGACATGGGAGACCAGGGTTCGAATCCTGGCTAGGTCAAGTACCTATTCAGTAAGGAGTTCAAGGCAAGACTCCCTAACACTGCAGGGTGGCCTCTTGAGCGCGTCCCAGTGGCTGCAGCTCTTGAGCGCTTTGAGTCCGACAGGAGAAAAGCGCTATACAAATGTTCGGATTATTATTATTAACTAAGAACCTCCTTGATAGCAGCTGCAACTAAGGAGCTTTCCAATACCTCCCCGACACCACCTGCAACTAAGGAGCTCCCCGACACCACCTGCAACTAAGGAGCTCCCCGACACCACCTGCAACTAAGGAGCTCCCCGACACCACCTGCAACTAAGGAGCTCCCCGACACCACCTGCAACTAAGGAGCTCCCCTATACCACCTGCAACTAAGGAGCTCCCCTATACCACCTGCAACTAAGGAGCTCCCTGATACCACCTGCAACTAAGGAGCTCCCCGACACCACCTGCAACTAAGGAGCTCCCCGACACCACCTGCAACTAAGGAGCTCCCCGACACCACCTGCAACTAAGGAGCTCCCCGACACCACCTGCAACTAAGGAGCTCCCCGACACCACCTGCAACTAAGGAGCTCCCCGACACCACCTGCAACTAAGGAGCTCCCCGACACCACCTGCAACTAAGGAGCTCCCCGACACCACCTGCAACTAAGGAGCTCCCCTATACCACCTGCAACTAAGGAGCTCCCCGACACCACCTGCAACTAAGGAGCTCCCCGACACCACCTGCAACTAAGGAGCTCCCCTATACCACCTGCAACTAAGGAGCTCCCCTATACCACCTGCAACTAAGAAGCTCCCTGATACCACCTGCAACTAAGGAGCTCCCCGACACCACCTGCAACTAAGGAGCTCCCCGACACCACCTGCAACTAAGGAGCTCCCCGACACCACCTGCAACTAAGGAGCTCCCCGACACCACCTGCAACTAAGGAGCTCCCCGACACCACCTGCAACTAAGGAGCTCCCCGACACCACCTGCAACTAAGGAGCTCCCCGACACCACCTGCAACTAAGGAGCTCCCCTATACCACCTGCAACTAAGGAGCTCCCTGATACCACCTGCAACTAAGGAGCTCCCCTATACCACCTGCAATTAAGGAGCTCCCCGACACCACCTGCAACTAAGGAGCTCCCCGACACCACCTGCAACTAAGGAGCTCCCCGACACCACCTGCAACTAAGGAGCTCCCCGACACCACCTGCAACTAAGGAGCTCCCCGACACCACCTGCAACTAAGGAGCTCCCCGACACCACCTGCAACTAAGAAACTCCCCTATACCACCTGCAACTAAGGAGCGCCCCGATACCACCTGCAACTAAGGAGCTCCCCTATACCACCTGCAACTAAGGAGCTCCCCGACACCACCTGCAACTAAGGAGCTCCCCGACACCACCTGCAACTAAGGAGCTCCCCGGACACCACCTGCAACTAAGGAGCTCCCCGACACCACCTGCAACTAAGGAGCTCCCCGACACTACCTGCAACTAAGGAGCTCCCCGACAGCACCTGCAACTAAGGAGCTCCCCAACACCACCTGCAACTAAGGAGCTCCCCGATACCACCTGCAACTAAGGAGCTCCCTGATACCACCTGCAACTAAGGAGCTCCCTGATACCACCTGCAACTGTTGGATAGAGTACTGGTTAAGGGGTCTGCCTTTGACATGGGAGACCAGGGTTCGAATCCTGGCTAGGTCAAGTACCTATTCAGTAAGGAGTTCAAGGCAAGACTCCCTAACACTGCAGGGTGGCCTCTTGAGCGCGTCCCAGTGGCTGCAGCTCTTGAGCGCTTTGAGTCCGACAGGAGAAAAGCGCTATACAAATGTTCGGATTATTATTATTAACTAAGAACCTCCTTGATAGCAGCTGCAACTAAGGAGCTTTCCAATACCTCCTGCAACTAAGGAGCTCCCTGATACCACCTGAAACTAAGGAGCTCCCTGATACCACCTGAAACTAAGGAGCTCCCTGATACCACCTGCAACTAAGGAGCTCCCTGATACCACCTGCAACTAAGGAGCTCCCTGATACCACCTGCAACTAAGGAGCTCCCTGATACCACCTGAAACTAAGGAGCTCCCTGATACCACCTGCAACTAAGGAGCTCCCTGATACCACCTGAAACTAAGGAGCTCCCTGATACCACCTGCAACTAAGGAGCTCCCTGATACCACCTGAAACAAAGGAGCTCCCTGATACCACCTGCAAACTAAGAATCCAATGGTCCTTCACCACTTCCTGCCATTCACACACCACACTCATGCGACATGTAAGCCAGTGAACTCCTCCTGTCCCTGCCCGCTTGTTTGGTGCTGAGCAGCGGCAGTCAGGAGTATTCCGGTGTTTAGAATTAGAACACCAACACCACATTACTGTTTCTACAATATAACCAGAGCTCACCTTTTTCTGCTTCTCGATATTTGCTGATGCCAACCGGGATTTCAGCCTGAAACATGGATCCCACCATAATCTCCTACAACAAAAAGTTATTTAAATAAGTATTTAAATGATTTAATACTTTAACTCAGTTCAATAAGTTTAAATTATTTGAGAACATCCATTACAGGAATAAGATTTTTGTAACTCTTTGGAAATTTGCACCATTAGAGAGTACCTTTCTTCCAGTACATGGAACCTCCATAATCTACAAACCCTGGTGGTTCCAGGCAGAGTTTATGAATAATTCTTCATATGAACGACTGATTAATGCCTAGCGTTCTCTCCTGGATGGTTTATGCCTTGCACCACCTCATGGATGGTTTATATGTAGCGCCCTCTAATGCACGGTTTATACCTAGCACCTAAAAGATGGTTTATACTTAAAGGGAACCTTAACTGAACGGGGGGGAAGGGGGGGAGGTTAAAGAGTTTTACTTACCTGGGGCTATTACCAGCCCCCTGCAGCAGTCCTGTGCCCTCGGCGCTGCTCTGGAATACTCTGGTCCCCCGCTGTCACTTAGTTTCGTTTTTGACGACTCACCAGTCGCCGGCCGGCATGCGTATTATTGGATGCATTCACCAATGCAATTAGCGCTATTGCGGACCGCAACACGTACAAAAATACGCGTTGCCGCATATCTACGCTATAGCACTAATTGCATTGGTGAATGCGTCCAATAATACGCATGGCGGCCGGCGACTGGTGAGTCGTCAAAAATGAAACTAAGTGACAGGGGGGGGGGACCAGAGGATTCCAGAGCGGCGCCGAGGGCACAGGACTGCTGCAGGGGGCTGGTAATAGCCCAAGGTAAGTAAAACTCTTTAACCCCCGTTCAGTTAAGGTTCCCTTTAACACCCTCTCATGGATGGTTTATAACCAGCACGTGCATGGTTTACACCTAGCTCCTTCTAATGCACGGTTTATACCTAGCGCCTCCTCATGGATGGTTTATGCATAGCACCCTCTATAGATGGTTTATACCTAGTGCCCTCTCATGGACTGTTTATACGTAGCACCCTCTATAGATGGTTTATACCTAGTTCCCTCTCATGGATGGTTTATACCTAGTGCCTTCTAATGGACGGTTTATACCTTGCGCCTTCTCATGGGTGGTTTATGCCTAGTGCCCTCTCATGGATGGTTTATGCCTAGCACACTGTCATGGATGGTTTCTGCCTAGCGCCCTCTCATGGGTGGTTTCTGCCTAGCGCCCTCTCATGGGTGGTTTCTGCCTAGCGCCCTCTCATGGGTGGTTTCTGCCTAGCGCCCTCTCATGGGTGGTTTCTGCCTAGCGCCCTCTCATGGGTGGTTTCTGCCTAGCGCCCTCTCATGGGTGGTTTCTGCCCAGCGCCCTCTCATGGGTGGTTTCTGCCCAGCGCCCTCTCATGGGTGGTTTCTGCCCAGCGCCCTCTCATGGGTGGTTTCTGCCCAGCGCCCTCTCATGGGTGGTTTCTGCCCAGCGCCCTCTCATGGGTGGTTTCTGCCCAGCGCCCTCTCATGGGTGGTTTCTGCCCAGCGCCCTCTCATGGGTGGTTTCTGCCCAGCGCCCTCTCATGGGTGGTTTCTGCCCAGCGCCCTCTCATGGGTGGTTTCTGCCCAGCGCCCTCTCATGGGTGGTTTATGCCTAGCGCCCTCTCATGGGTAGTTTATGCCCAGCGCCCTCTCATGGGTGGTTTATGCCCAGCGCCCTCTCATGGGTGGTTTATGCCTAGCGCCCTCTCATGGATGGTTTATGCCTAGCACCTCCTCTGACCCACCGTGTTATGCGCATGTGTTGGGCCAGCACAGGAAAATTTCAGGTAAACCTAATACAAACATTGGTGATGGAAAATGGAATGAAAAAAATACACAGTCAAAGGTTACCTTGTGTGAAAACTTTATGTCAAAACAGTCAGTAGTTCCAGAGATACAGGGTGCTGAAATCTGGTGAAGATAAAAGTAAGATTAAAGTGAATTGAGCTCTAGAGTTTCCCTATTGATCAGTGAAGCTATCTATCACACTAATGCCTTGTACACAAGCTGGATTAAACTCGATATTAGAACGACCGCCTCTGCCTATAATCTAGCGCAAGTACAGTAGACCCCAACACCCATGGTGGATTGGCCAGGGATTAGCCTGGTGGATCGATTTAACCTCTTACTCCACCTACTGCATGACGCTCCTTGTGCACAAAACGCATCACTAGCCTGTAGACTAGTGGCGCATCTGTACAGTCTCGGACTCACAATGTCACCTGAGGGTTTGAGTCTCAATCCCTGCCAAGCAACATGCCTTGTACGTATGTATGAGGCTTAAAGGACAGATCCGAGGTATTTAAAAACAAAAATCTACCTACCCGAGGCTTCCTCCAGCCCCTGGCAACAGTCTTGTGCCCTCGCCCGCAGCCCCGCTCCCAGTGGTGGCCCGGGGGTCCCCTCCGGTGCAGATGCCGATAGGCATCTACTGCGCCAGCCGCTTGCTTTCCCGCCGATGTCATCTACTGCGCCTTGCCACTACATTCCAGACCAGGGCTGTGGAGTTGGTAAAAAAAATAATTTGAATCCAACGCCTCAGTTTATGAAACCACCGACTCCAACGCAAGGTACCCAAAATGGCTCTGACTCCTCGAGACCAGACTCCTTAGTCTAATACTTACCAGAGCTGTGGATTTGGTACAAAAATCATGCGACTCAGACTCATCAGTTTGCAAAACCACCGACTCAGACTCCAACTCCAGGTGCCCAAAATTGCTCCGACTCCTCGATTCCAACTCCACAGCCCTGCTCCAGACTAGGTCAGCGTGACCCCAAGCGGCTCTCGCGCAGGCGCAGTAGATGCCGACCTGGCATCTGCACCATGGTCCCCGGGCCACCGGCTGGGAGCGGAGCAGTGGCAAGGGCAATTTGATTGAACAACAATTGCCCAATTTTACGGCTTCTATCTAATAGGTATACAATCTGTTCATAGTATTCAAAATTAGTAGGCCCTCATACAAGATGGAAGTGGAGGAATTTGTTAATCAAAATTGGATGTATGTGTGCACTCTAATGTCTGGTACACACAATGCAATTATTCCATCAGACCGACAGAAAATTTCCCATAATTTGATAATGCTCTAGATGTCGGATCTGATTCCGTTAGAAAAAGGGATCTATTTTAAAATCAGTGCTGCATAAAATGATCCCTTTCTCAATCAGAAGCAGATCGGACATGTTAAAAATTATCTAACAATGGGAAATTTCCAGTCAATCTAATGGGAAAATTGCATTGTGTGTACCAAGCATTAGGCTGGACGTTCACAATTAGATATTGTCAACAGATTTAATACTAGATATAATGATAAATATACTAAATCTATTGAAATATCGATTGACAATCAAATCCCTCTCGGTCCTTGTTTGATCGCTGTACTTAACAACTAATTGGAATAGTCAAATGTCAGACCGATGTGAGCGGGGGAGGGATGCGGGCAGATGCGACACTCGAGAGATGTTATCACAGCTCTGTACTGAAAGCAGTATACAGTGCTAGCAGTTTCAATAGACAGACTATATTACATCAAATCTCAGCAGACAGCGGTACCCACAGTGGTAACCCAGGAAATAATAGATATTGGTCAGAAATGATATCACCATATACCTGATAACTTTCAACATCTAACAATGCATTATGGCTCTAAGGGTGTGTACACACAATCAATTTTGATTGGTCAACGATTGGTTAATTTTACCACCTCCATGTAGCATGAGGGCCAACAGAATTTGAATACTATGAACATATTGGGCTCGATTCACAACGCGGTGCTAACCCAGTTAGAGACTTTAGGCGTGATAACCATTGCACCACGCTGGTGAAAAGCCAGTTTAGGCGTGATAAGTTTAGGCATGCTAAGTTTAGATAAGTTTAGATCGCGCGCAAAGTCCCGCACGCAAAGCAGCGCCATTAAACTCTATGCGAAGTGCACCAGACTTTACTAGCGCAAAACTTTTGATCAGCTGTGCACTGCGGTGCTAACGCAGTTGGTGCTTAAACTTATCATGCCTAAACTTATCACACCTAAACTTATCATGCCTAATCTTATCACACCTAAACTGAGTTTAGGCGTGATAAAGGGCATTTCACCAGCATGCTAACTGTTAGCACCGCTTTGTAAATCAGGCCCATTGTGTGGATAAGCTTTCATACTATATGGAAGCGGTACAATTGGCCAATCAAAATTGGATGTGTGTACATACCCTTAGGGAAGAGAGGAAGGCCTGGGGGTAGAGGAGGAAATCAAGAAAAAAATATATTTGCAAAGGACTTTAGTGACCACTATCTCTGGAACTGCTGAGCATTGTGACATACACTTTTATTTCTAAATTTGTACTAGCCAGGCTTGTGTATTTTTATGCACTCTTCAAAAAGACATCCAACCTTTCCATTTTCTTTTTCTGCAGTCTCAGCCTAAAGCCTCTTATCACACAGGCAGCTGAAAGGTGGTGCCTCAGCGGCCTATCAGATCCTCCCATGTGCCTGCCAGGTTCCTACAAGCACTTGACACAGGAAGTAGAGCGGTGCCCGTCCACGCCCCGCACATCTGAGCGAGGTGGCATCAGCACAGAGAAAGGGATCGATGTTGCGCAACACTGATCTCAAAATCTATCCTTTTGTCGATTGGAAACAGATTGGACATGCTGGAAATGATTGAACGACGGCAAAATTCCAGTCAATCTGATGGGAAAATTGCATGGTGTGTACCAGGCCTTAGAAGTACGCTGCCTCAGTAAGATCCTGTGCTGCCACAGACCTAGTATTTCAAGAATTATGAGTGCATCTATTAAAGATCACACTGCACATGCATGTGATGAGGCGCAGCTCAGTGACATAGGGCAGAGATCACGCACTGCATTGGATCTACACATACATATATGGCGATGTGCATAGATCTGGGCAATCAGAAGGGCATACAGACGTGTTCCACCAGCCCCAGGCCTGAAGCTGTATAATGCTGGTGGGTGGTGGGAGAGGTAAAGAAAAATAGCATTTTTTAAAGTGAACCCGAGGTAAGAATGATATGAAGGCTGCAGTATATGTTTCCTTTTAAACAATACCAGCTTCCTGGCATCCTGGTGACCTCTTTGACTGTAGTAGTGTCTGAAGTACACCAGAAACAAGCATGCTGCTGATCTCATCAGTTATGAGTCCTGACTACATTATCAGAAACACCTGATCTGCTGCATGCTTGTTCAGGGTCTATGGCTAAAAGTATTAGAGGCAGAGGATCAGCGGGGAACGCAGGCAACTGGTATTGCTCATAAGGAAATAAATATGGCAGCCTCCATGTAACGCTCACCTCGGGTTCACTTTAAATACACTATTGGGATGCTTGGTTTCATCATTTCTATCTGTAAACATCTTCAGCAAGTAAGTAGGATAAGTATAGGCATTCTCTAAATATATTGGAAGAGTTTATTAAGTGCACTAGGGTGATCATTGCCGAGCCCTACCTTTTTCCAGTCCTCTGAAGGAATATAATCTTCATCATCTTCAGATTCTTCTTCTATTTCATTATCTGACAAGACAACGTTCATATTTTACACTCAGTGACATTAGCTGAGAATGAGCAGCAGTCAGAAACAAAGTGAAAAGTTTGAATGGGAGTGGTGAACTTACTGGTGTCAAAGTACTTGCACCTCCGAGGACGGATGACTTCAGGTGCGTCTGGAGTCACAGAGGGTGCCGGGTCCTCATTGGAGGACTGAGTCTCGTCTTCCTGACCTGACAAATCTTTATTTTCATCCTGATGAGCATGTAAACTATCAGTGTGTGTGATAACTATACAGAAAATATACAACACACACCTTAAAGGACACCTGAAGTGAGAGGGATATGGATGCTGCCATATTTATTTCCTTTTAAACAATGCTGAGTCCATGGCTGTACTACTGATGATCTGCCTCTAAAATTTTTAGCCATAGACCCTAAACAAGCATACGCAGATCGAATGTTTCTGACTGAAGTCTGACTGGATTAGCTGCATGCTTGTTCCAGGTGTGTGATTCAGACACTACTGCAGCCAGAGATCAACAGGACTGCCCGGCAACTGGCATTGCTTAAAGCGGACCCAAACCAAACATTTTTTTAAATTCAAAGTATTTAGTTGAACCACTCTGACACATACAAAGATAAATAAACAATCCTTTAAAGCCTATGAGCATTTCAGTGACTGCTTTTCACCCTTCTCTTTTCATAGCTAGGGTTATACAGGTGGCAGCCATTAGTAATTCCTCCTTTGCTGGACACCATCTACTCCACCAGTTTGCCGGATTCTGTCCCGGCAATTTGAAAGGAAGGGAGGGGTTTCTCCAATAAACGTAAATTATTTTAGATTTGTCATCATGCAGCCGAAAAAAAGGCTGCTATTTATTATTATAATTTAGAAAATAGATTTTATTTCTGAAATCTTGTATTTTTAATTTGGGTCGACTTTAAAGAGGAACTGTAACGACAAAACGTCCCCAGGGGGGTACTCACCTCGGGTGGGGGAAGCCTCCGGATCCTAATGAGGCTTCCCACGCCGTCCTCCGTCCCTCAGGGGTCTCGCTGCAGCCCTCCGTGAAAGACGACGTCAATATTTACCTTCCCGGCTCCTGCGCAGGCGCTCTGACGGCTCCGAAGTAGGCGGAAATACCCGATCGCCGTCGGGTCTGCTCTACTGCGCAGGTGCAAGTTTCCGGCGCCTGCGCAGTAGAGCGGACCCGACGGAGATCGGGTATTTCCGTCTATTTTCGTGCCGAAAGCAGCCACAGCGCCCCCGCTGGAGCCAGCAAAGGTAAATGTTGAAGTCACAGTCGGGCCTGTCGCCGGCTGTTCGGAGGGCTGCAGCAAGACCCCCGTGGGACAGAGGACGGCGTGGGAAGCCTCATTAGGATCCGGAGGCTTCCCCCACCCGAGGTGAGTACCCCCCAGGGGAGGTTTTTCATGTTACAGAGTCTCTTTAACAGGTTGCTTCTATCTGGACTGATTTATCAGTCCAGATTGGGCCGCTGTAAATCAATCTGGATGGAGATATGCGTCCAACGTAGTTGCAATGGGCGTGCGCGCATGTCCACTCCCGCTGCTCGTTCATGGGGGGATTTAAAGAGTTTGAAGCCAAACTAATTTCCTTTTTTTATTGCTCACTTATGTTAAGCAGTAAGATCAAAACTGATTCGCCGCAACACAATGAGGTCTTAATCCGCACGAAATCCCGATGCAATATTCTCCCTGCGCTACCTGGTAGAGGCAGAGCTGTGTGCAGTAGCTCTGCCTCTGCTCCAGTCAATCTCCGCCTCTCCCAGTCTTCTTTCACTGAGGGGGCGGGGAGAGGTGGAGATCGACTGGATTGGAGGCAGAGCTAAGCGCAAAGCTCTGCCTCCCCCGGGCAGCAAAATCCACGACCTGGAAAGTGGACCTGGAATTTTGGGGGGCTAAATACCTTGTTCTGCCGTGCTGTTGTGGTGAATCAGCTTTGATCTTACTGCTTAACATTACTGAGCAATAAAAAGACCAAATTATTTTGGCTTCAGACTCTTTAAGTATCGGCAATTGGTCAAAGTGCTGAAAATGAATAAACATGCCTCCATTCTTGTGGCATGTTCATTCATCAAAGTGAAAGTAAAAAGTGTAGTTACAAAAACGATTGATCACTTCCTGGTAACTTCCAGAGTGCTTAGTGCCATCTAGTGTCCAAAAAGTATAATTGAAGTTTAATATATACAGTAGCAATAAAAAGTATGTGAACCCTTTGGAATTATTTGAATTTCTGCACATATTGGTCATAAAATGTGATCTGATCTTCACCCAAGTCCAAACAATAGACAATCACAGCCTGCTTAAACTAATACCACACAATCAATTAAAGGGAAGGTTCAGGGACAATAAAAAGAAATAAAAATCCAAATCCACTTACCTGGGGCTTCCTCCAGCCCGTGGCAGGCAGGAGGTGCCCTCGGCGCCGCTCTGCAGGCTCCCGGTGGTCGACCCGACCTAGCCAGGCCGGCGGCCAGGTCGGGCTTCTTCTGCGCGCCATTATGCGTTTCACGCCGGCGCGCTGACGTCATCGGACGTCCTCTGGGCTGCACTGCGCAGGCTCAGTAGTTCTGAGCCTGCGCAGTACGGCCCGGAGGACGTCCGATAACGTCAGCGCGCCGGCGTGAAACGCATAATGGAGCACAGAAAAAGCCTGACCTGGCCGCTGGCCTGGTCGGCCACCAGGAGACTGCAGAGCGGCGCCGAGGGCACCTCCTGCCTGCCACGGGCTGGAGGAAGCCCCAGGTAAGTGGATTTTTTTTTTTACTGTCCCTGAACCTTCCCTTTAAATGTTTCCATGTTTTTATTGAACACACCATGTAAACATTCACAGTGCAGGTGGAAAAGGTATGTGAACTTCTAGATTACAGGGAGTGCAGAATTATTAGGCAAGTTGTAATTTTGAGGAATAATTTTATTATTGAACAACAACCATGTTCTCAATGAACCCAAAAAAATCATTAATATCAAAGCTGAATATTTTTGAAAGTAGTTTTTAGTTTGTTTTTAGTTTTAGCTATTTTAGGGGGATATCTGTGTGTGCAGGTGACTATTACTGTGCATAATTATTAGGCAACTTAACAAAAAACAAATATATTCCCATTTCAATTATTTATTTTTACCAGTGAAACCAAAATAACATCTCAACATTCACAAATATACATTTCTGACATTCAAAAACAAAACAAACAAATCAGTGACCAATATAGCCACCTTTCTTTGCAAGGACACTCAAAAGCCTGCCATCCATGGATTCGGTCAGTGTTTTGATCTGTTAACCATCAACATTGCGTGCAGCAGCAACCACAGCCTCCCAGACACTGTTTAGAGAGGTGTACGGTTTTCCCTCCTTGTAAATCTCACATTTTATGATGGACCACAGGTGCTCAATGGGGTTCAGATCTGGTGAACAAAGAGGCCATGTCATTAGTTTTTCTTCTTTTATACCCTTTCTTGCCAGCCACGCTGTGGAGTACTTGGACGCGTGTGATGGAGCATTGTCCTGCATGAAAATCATGTTTTTCTTGAAGGATGCAGACTTCTTCCTGTACCACTGCTTGAAGAAGGTGTCTTCCAGAAACTGGCAGTAGGACTGGGAGTTGAGCTTGACCCCACCCTCAACCCGAAAAGGCCCCACAAGCTCATCTTTGATGATACCAGCCCAAACCAGTACTCCACCTCCACCTTGCTGGCGTCTGAGTCGGACTGGAGCTCTCTGCCCTTTACCAGTCCAGCCACGGGCCCATCCATCTGGCACATGAAGACTCACTCTAATTTCATCAGTCCATAAAACCTTAGAAAAATCAGTCTTGAGATATGTCTTGGCCCAGTCTTGACGTTTCAGCTTGTGTGTCTTGTTCAGCGGTGGTCGTCTTTCAGCCTTTCTTACCTTATCCATGTCTCTGAGTATTGCACACCTTGTGCTTTTGGGCACTCCAGTGATGTTGCAGCTCTGAAATATGGCCAAACTGGTGGCAAGTGGCATCTTGGCAGCTGCACGCTTGACTTTCTCAGTTCATGGGCAGTTATTTTGCGCCTTGGTTTTTCCACATGCTTCTTGCGACTCTTGACTATTTTGAATGAAACGCTTGATTGTTCGATGATCACACTTCAGAAGCTTTGCAATTTAAGAGTGCTGCATCCCTTTGCAAGATATCTCACTATTTTTGACTTTTCTGAGCCTGTCAAGTCCTTCTTTTGACCCATTTTGCCAAAGGAAAGGAAGTTGACTAATAATTATGCACATCTGATATAGGTTGTTGATGTCATTAGACCACACCCCTTCTCATTACAGAGATGCACATCGCCCAATATGTTTAATTGGTAGTAGGCTTTCGAGCCTATACAGCTTGGAGTAAGACAACATGAATAAAGAGGATGATGTGGTCAAAATACTCATTTGCCTAATAATTCTGCACTCCCTGTAAGAACATCTCCAAGAGGCAATTGGAGTGAGGTGTTAGCCAGCTGGAGTACAATCAATGAGATGAGATTGGAGATGTTGGTTACAGCTGTCCTGTCCTATAAAAAAAACACCAGTTTTGGGTTTGCTTTTCCCAAGAAGCATTGCCTGTTGTGAATGATGCCTCGCACAAAAGACTGCTCAGTTGAGGCATAGTGTAACCAAAACACTGCTGTGTTGTAAGACATCCCTCTGGGAGGCACATGGGTAATACACACCCTTTCAGTGCAAAATTTGGGGGTAACTTTGTGCAACTTCGCTGAGACAAATACGGGTCTAAATTGAGAGTGCAAATAAATGCATAGTTTTAATATTCCTTAATTTCTCTGTGGATTATTACTATTTCCCCTTTACAGTGCCACAAAGAAGGCCTTTAACATTCTGGACTAAACGATCAGAAACAATCGTTTCAGCTGAGAAAATTGAAGGGTGTCTAGTTTGCTTACTTGCTGCTGTCAGGTCAGATGCATAATGGGTTAACAAGCAAAGCCTATTAGAGCAGCAGGTCAGCATAGGAGAATTCAGCCTCGTACAGATGCTAGATGGTTATCAGCCAAGGCATCCACTTTCAGTGTAAATATCACTGTCAAAAAACCCCAATAGCATGACCATATACAAAAAACAGTAACTTCCCGGAGAGCGATGTAAAGTGCCAGGTACAGTGGTGTTAAAAACTATTTGCCCCCTTCCTGATTTCTTATTCTTTTGCATGTTTGTCACACTTAAATGTTTCTGCTCATCAAAAACCGTTAACTATTAGTCAAAGATAACATAATTGAACACAAAATGCAGTTTTAAATGATGGTTTTTATTATTTAGTGAGGAAAAAAACTCCAAATCTACATGGCCCTGTGTGAAAAAGTGATTGCCCTCCTTGTTAAAAAATAACTTAACTGTGGTCTATAACACCTGAGTTCAATTTCTGTAGTCACCCCCAGGCCTGATTACTGCCACACCTGTTTCAATCAAGAAATCACTTAAATAGGAGCTATCTGACACAGAGAAGTAGACCAAAAGCACCTCAAAAGCTAGACATCAAGCCAAGTTTCAAAGAAACTCAGGAACAAATGAGAACAAAAGTACTGTAATTGAGATCTATCAGTCTGGTAAAGGTTATAAAGCCATTTCTAAAGCTTTGGGACTCCAGCGAACCACAGTGAGAGCCATTATCCACAAATGGCAAAAACATGGAACAGTGATGAACCTTCCCAGGAGTGGCCGGCTGACCAAAATTACCCCAAGAGCGCAGAGAAAACTCATCCGAGAGGCCACAAAAGACCCCAGGACAACACCTAAAGAACTGCAGGTCTTACTTGCCTCAATTAAGGTCAGTGTTCACGACTCCACCATAAGAAAGAGACTGGGCAAAAACGATATATAAAAAGATATCCAAGGCACAAACCATTTTTAAACAAAAAGAACATTAAGGCTCGTCTCAATTTTGCTAAAAATAATCTTAATGATTGCCAAGACTTTTGGGAAAATACCTTGTGGACTGACGAGACAAAAGTTGAACTTTTTGGAAGGTGCGTGTCCCGTTACATCTGGCGTAGAAGTAACACAGCATTTCAGCAAAAGAACATCATACCAACAGTAAAATATGGTGGTGGTATTGTGATGGTCTGGGGTTGTTTTGCTGCCTCAGGACCTGGAAGGCTTGCTGTGATAGATGGAACCATGAATTCTACTATCTACCAAAAAATCCTGAAGGAGAATGTCCGGCCATCTGTTCGTCAACTCAAGCTGAAGCGATCTTGGGTGCTGCAGCAGGACAATGACCCAAAACACACCAGCAAATCCACCTCTGAACGGCTGAAGAAAAACAAAATGAAGACTTTGGAGTGGCCTAGTCAAAGTCCTGACCTGAATCCTATTGAGATGTTGTGGCATGACCTTAAAAAGGCGGTTCATGCTAGAAAACCCTCAAATAAAGCTGAATTACAACAATTCTGCAAAGATGAGTGGGCCAAAATTCCTCCAGAGCGCTGTAAAAGACTTGTTGCAAGTTATCGCAAACGCTTGATTGCAGTTATTGCTGCTAAGGGTGGCCCAACCAGTTATTAGGTTCAGGGGGCAATTTCTTTTTCACACAGGGCCATGTAGGTTTTTAACTTTTTTTCTCACTAAATAATAAAAACCATCATTTAAAACTGCATTTTGTGTTCAATTATGTTATCTTTGACTAATAGTTAACAGTTTTTGATGAGCAGAAACATTTAAAGTAATACTATCGATGTATGCATTTATTTGGAAATGCTGTATGTTGTAGCACACATTAGGGCAAGTACTAGGAGTAATTTCATTCCTCACACAGCTGTTCCTCTCAGCTGTAAAATCTTCCGTCAGTTTTGGCGTCAGTGTTGGATACAAAATGTATCTAATACTGAGCTCCCAGAGGGCTAGACCATGTCTCTGCAAAGGGGAGATGCTATCAACTCCTCAGTTTATAGTGTAATTATCACCTTGCTGAAAGAATCTTATTGATATGGTGGTAAGGGGTTAAAGATTCTAGCAATGTGTGTTTATTATCTTTGCTTCTCTTTACTGATAAAGATACTAATAATGCTAATTGTAAGCAGTGGTCTGCCCCTCAGCAGCTTGTAAAGTGGATGCAGCCTGGAGTGAATCACCAGAAGCAGGCAGCCAGGCAGTGTAAAACACAGACTAGTGTTATAGCTAGTTATATTCCAGCAATATTCCAGCTCATTTGGTTACCTGTTACCACCTCAGATCAGCCTGTTTCTCCTCATGTATCCTGCATGCTGTGAGTGACACAGTGACATATATTTGTGAGCTGTGTGAGAAATGAATTTTTAAGCAGGGATAGCGAGAGAGAGACCTGGGTGAATAAATAAAGTGTCTCTAGCACTAGTGGTAATGTGTACACTAATATAGAGTATTAAAAAAAAAAAAAGTCGTTTCAATCGATAGTATTCCTTTAAGTGTGACAAACATGCAAAAGAATAAGAAATCAGGAAGGGGGCAAATAGTTTTTCACACCACTATATGTTGCACCCACCCATATCTTTCTGGCTGGTGCATGGGCAGCATGTATACCATTCCCAAAGGCAGTGTTTTCCCCAACCCCTATCAGCCAGTCACTCTGGCTGGCTCTCCTCCTCACTCTCCTACTATCAGAACTGGCCCGAAAAAGCAGAAAACCTGTATCATGTAATTCAGGCAGCATCCTTTAGGGGGCAGCAGCTTTATACACCGATATAGCAGAAGATCTTCCTTGCACTCCCTGCTGCTGACACACTAACGCCTCTTATGCTCATTAATATTCACTGCAATCCTAGCTGGCCCCTCCTCCTCCACGTGATGATACTGTGCTGAGTAAGATTTTCCTATGTCTAGTGTGTGCGCAGTTTGTTTCTGTGGGTGTAGAGTGTGTGCGTAGTTTGTTTCTGTGTATGTAGAGTGTGTGCGCAGTTTGTTTCTGTGTGTGTAGAGTGTGTGCGCAGTTTGTTTCTGTGTGTGTAGAGTGTGTGCGCAGTTTATTTCTGTGTGTGTAGAGTGTGTGCGCAGTTTATTTCTGTGTGTGTAGAGTGTGTGCGCAGTTTGTTTCTGTGTGTGTAGAGTGTGTGCGCAGTTTGTTTCTGTGTATGTAGAGTGTGTGCGTAGTTTGTTTCTGTGTGTGTAGAGTGTGTGCATAGTTTGTTTCTGTGTGTGTAGAGTGTGTGCATAGTTTGTTTCTGTGCGTGTAGAGTGTGTGCGTAGTTTGTTTCTGTGTATGCAGAGTGTGTGCGTAGTTTTCTTGTGTGTGTGTAGAGTGTGTGCGTAGTCTGTTTCTGTGTGTGTAGAGTGTGTGCATAGTTTGTTTCTGTGTGTGTAGAGTGTGTGCGTAGTTTGTTTCTGTGTGTGTAGAGTGTGTGCGCAGTTTGTTTCTGTGCGTGTAGAGTGTGTGCGCAGTTTGTTTCTGTGCGTGTAGAGTGTGTGCGTAGTTTGTTTCTGTGTGTGTGTAGAGTGTGTGCATAGTTTGTTTCTGTGCGTGTAGAGTGTGTGCATAGTTTGTTTCTGTGCGTGTAGAGTGTGTGCATAGTTTGTTTCTGTGCGTGTAGAGTGTGTGCGTAGTTTGTTTCTGTGTGTGTAGAGTGTGTGCATAGTTTGTTTCTGTGTGTGTAGAGTGTGTGCGTAGTTTGTTTCTGTGTGTGTAGAGTGTGTGCATAGTTTGTTTCTGTGCGTGTAGAGTGTGTGCATAGTTTGTTTCTGTGTGTGTAGAGTGTGTGCATAGTTTGCTTCTGTGTGTGTAGAGTGTGTGCGTAGTTTGTTTCTGTGCGTGTAGAGTGTGTGCGTAGTTTGTTTCTGTGTGTGTAGAGTGTGTGCGTAGTTTGTTTCTGTGTGTGTGTAGAGTGTGTGCGTAGTTTGTTTCTGTGTGTGTGTAGAGTGTGTGCATAGTTTGTTTCTGTGCGTGTAGAGTGTGTGCGTAGTTTGTTTCTGTGCGTGTAGAGTGTGTGCGCAGTTTGTTTCTGTGCGTGTAGAGTGTGTGCGTAGTTTGTTTCTGTGTGTGTGTAGAGTGTGTGCATAGTTTGTTTCTGTGCGTGTAGAGTGTGTGCGTAGTTTGTTTCTGTGCGTGTAGAGTGTGTGCATAGTTTGTTTCTGTGCGTGTAGAGTGTGTGCGTAGTTTGTTTCTGTGTGTGTAGAGTGTGTGCATAGTTTGTTTCTGTGTGTGTAGAGTGTGTGCGTAGTTTGTTTCTGTGTGTGTAGAGTGTGTGCATAGTTTGTTTCTGTGCGTGTAGAGTGTGTGCATAGTTTGTTTCTGTGTGTGTAGAGTGTGTGCATAGTTTGCTTCTGTGTGTGTAGAGTGTGTGCGTAGTTTGTTTCTGTGCGTGTAGAGTGTGTGCGTAGTTTGTTTCTGTGTGTGTAGAGTGTGTGCGTAGTTTGTTTCTGTGTGTGTGTAGAGTGTGTGCATAGTTTGTTTCTGTGCGTGTAGAGTGTGTGCGTAGTTTGTTTCTGTGCGTGTAGAGTGTGTGCGCAGTTTGTTTCTGTGTGTGTAGAGTGTGTGCGCGGTTTGTTTCTGTGTGTGTAGAGTGTGTGCGTAGTTTGTTTCTGTGTGTGTAGAGTGTGTGCGTAGTTTGTTTCTGTGTGTGTAGAGTGTGTGCATAGTTTGTTTCTGTGCGTGTAGAGTGTGTGCGTAGTTTGTTTCTGTGCGTGTAGAGTGTGTGCGCAGTTTGTTTCTGTGTGTGTAGAGTGTGTGCGCAGTTTGTTTCTGTGTATGTAGAGTGTGTGCGTAGTTTGTTTCTGTGTGTGTAGAGTGTGTGCATAGTTTGTTTCTGTGTGTGTAGAGTGTGTGCATAGTTTGTTTCTGTGCGTGTAGAGTGTGTGCGTAGTTTGTTTCTGTGCGTGTAGAGTGTGTGCGTAGTTTGTTTCTGTGTGTGTAGAGTGTGTGCGTAGTCTGTTTCTGTGCGTGTAGAGTGTGTGCGTAGTTTGTTTCTGTGTGTGTAGAGTGTGTGCGTAGTCTGTTTCTGTGTGTGTAGAGTGTGTGCGTAGTTTGTTTCTGTGTGTAGAGTGTGTGCGTAGTTTGTTTCTGTGTGTGATTTCTCAGTGTCCCCTTACAGATGGCTCTGGGGCCCTTGGCAATTGCCCAGGATGCCCTCTGGGGCCCTTGGCAATTGCCCAGGATGCCCTTATGGAAGCGTCAGCCCTGCATTTCCCTGTCCCGCTCCACCCGACTACATTTGCCTATCACCCAGCTGGAAAGAAATTCTGGGGAGAACGCTGCAAAGGCAAAACCTATGTGCACAGATCCAGCCGCTAGATGGCATGGTATAATGTCAGCATTCGAGAGTACCGGTATGGGTCTCCAATAGCAAGGCAGCCTAGACACCTTAAATTGCAGTCAGGGCAGGAACACCATCATAATGTGCATTAAGACGGGACATGCATGCACCCGAATGACTTATGCAAACTTCACAATTCTGGAGACAGGTTCACTAAAATCTCACTAAAACAATAAAAAAGTGTCACAAGTGATCCAATGCTAATCTTGTGCTGTGCACCTTATTTTCCCCACTACAGCCACTGTTGTCATCATTCTCATCCTCCTCCTCATCGTCGTCATCATCATCTTCCTCCTCGTCTTCTCCAGGCAGAGGTACGGTGCTACCGTAACCATAAAGCCTTAATAGCTCTTGAATCGGCATCTCACTTTCCTGGAGAGCAAAAACACACATCACATTTTTCATTATTATTGTATTTTTTTATTTATTACAAAGCATGAAAATCACAAATAAGCACTGCAGTCCAATAAGGTTTTGTGAGCATAACAGACCGGGACATTTTTGCTACTATACAGTCTCTAACAATACAAATTTAAAGTTATACTAAAGTGACCCTGGAAAAAAAAACTATAGATCAGGGGTGTTAAATCACATAAGGGGCCAAAATCTAAAGGATAGTGTAAAAGTCAAGGGCCAAATTGTTTACCAAGATCTAATATTGATTGAACAGTCAAACTAAATGGCCTAACTATAGCGAACATGGGGGGCTAGCTCCTCCCCCTTTTGCAGAGTAGCGCCATGTAACAGTTTAATATTTACCTGCCCCAGTACTGCTTTGGCAAAAAAGGGATCAAGATGAAATGTGGCCCAAGACAAGATGCTAGCCTTTCACTTCCCCCATAGTCTCTGGAAAGTTGAGGTGTGAGGTTGGGGAGGGGTGTTTTACCAGCCACACAGGGGGGTTTGTATCTCAAGAGGGGGTACCATGTAATTTTGCTGAGGTGTCCCATGGGTTGTTGCTGGACCCTGCCTGCACCCCAAACTCCTGTGCATGGGAAGGCAGTGTGCTGTAATTCTTTTACTGCTTACAATGATGCACATTTATTGCTCTGGAGAGCCACATAAAATGACAAGGATGGCCGCATTCAGCCCATGGGCCTAGTGTTTGACACCTGTGCCATAGAGCCTTCCCGGTCCTCTTGGTCCACCACTGTCCCGTCGTGAAAGTTATCTGACCAACTGGTCAAATACGCCTTTGGGAGTCCTTGTGGAGGCTTCGGAAGTACTCGAGCCCCTAATATTTCTGAAGATGAGTGGAGTCCATACTGCATGTATGAGTGCGCCAGTCTTCGGGAAGCACTCGATGGAACGAGGGGACAGAGAGGCCCGGGAAGGCACTATGGCAGGGGTCATGAACTTTTTGGGCTGAGAGAGCCATAAATGCCACAAATTTTAAAATGTAATTCTGTGAGAGCCAAACAATATGTTTCAAACTGACATGCACAGTAGAGGGCTCACGTCCTTGTTGCCATGGTTATGTGTATACAGTTGATCCACCGGGCAGCGGAAGTGTCAGACACGTCCTCAGCTTCTATTGGGTTTCAGCAACATCAGCAATTTTCCCGAGAGCCAGACAGGAGAAATACCGACTAATGCTGAGTACACACAATGCGTTTTTTCAGTCAATTATCCGTCCAATCAATTTCCGATTTGATTCTGTTATCTTTTCCTATATATTTCCATTTACTTCTATGAGAAATCGATCAGAAAAACTATCGCAAATAAGATCGGACATGTCGAAAATTATCTATCGAACCATCTATCTAATCACAAAATTGTATGGTGTGTAACTAGCATAATAGCTTGTACAATTAGCTTGCTGACTTGGGGGTTGATTTAATTTGTAGGATGAGATCCCCGCACTTTGGCTCAATAGGCTGCCTGTCAAGTGACAGACAGCCTATTGGGCCAATTACAGTGCAGGGATCTCGTCACTGCACCTGACAGGATACAGAGTGGGACAAATGGAGCAGCTGTTCGTGTTGGGGGGAGCGCGAGCAAGTTAGTAGTGCATGCTACAGCAGTAGTGTGCCTACTTTAAAAATGTTACTTGCGCTGCCACACTAAGCTGTGCTGCTTGAGCAGTGTAACTTAGTGAATCAACCCCTAACTGTGAGCCAGATGTAGCCATCAAAAGAGCCACACCTGGCTCCCGAGCCATAAGTTTCCTACCCCTGCTCTTTTGAATCCAGAGCCTTCCTTCTCCATAGGCTAGTATTTTTTTTTCTACAGCGGCTTCACATGTGCTTTAAAGCAAATGTTATACAGCTTGGAATTGGGCAAATTCAAACCCGCTGAAAGTGCAATTGATTGATGCACTTAAAAGGAACCCGAGGTGAGAGGGATGTGGAGGCTGACATGTTTATTTCCTGTTAAATAACGCACATTGCCTGGCTGTCCTGCTGATCCTCTGCCTCTAATACTTTAAGCTATAGACCCTGAACAAGCATGCAGATCAGATGTCTATGGCAAATCTAACAAGATTAGCTGCATGCTTGTTTCAGATGTGTGATTTAGACCGTACTGACCAGAAAGACCAGCAGGACAGCCAGGCAACTGGTATTGTTTAAAAGGAAATAAATATAGCAGCTTCCATCTCTTTCACCCCTCGAGTTCCTTTTGTGGCTCGTAGACACGTGCAACTTTTCCGCCCAACTATTGGCCAAACTTGGTCTGTTGGACGATGGTTGGGCGTGTGTACACGTGACAAGCGACTAGACGAGCGACTGATAACACGCGGCTTCCCTGATCTAACTGGCAGATCAACTTGCATGACTTTTGCGCTGATATCATGCAGTTGGCCACATAAGTCATTTGAACAACTTATCCTTATATTGAATGCAGCCATATCACGCACTCTGTCGTTCAGATGGTTGGAGCACGGAAAATACAAGCCGTGGCCGTGCAATCACTTGGTTGTGTGGTCGTTCATGAGCTTTTGTTGGCCGTGTGTAGGGGCTTTTACAATCAGCACACAATTTACATTAACTGTACACGGCAAGCAAGCTGGATTTCTTAGTATCTCAATGACCATCTCTATTGAAACTCCCTACTGAACCATCGCATCAATTTACTACACTGCAGCAAAACAAGTGTTTGTACTTACAAAGCTTGTCTGTCAGACCAGCAGGGGGAGCTCTAAACAAATATCACATTTTAATTTGGAAGCTAAACTATTTTCTGATTTAAAAAAAAAAATGAAGCAAAAGGCCTAATGCACCAAATGCTGGTAATTTTACTGGTCCTGACGTCAGCATAGGCGCTAATAGAGTAATGGGCACTGCTCCCCTGGCACTAAATTACCACCATTTAGTGCATCGGGCCCCAAATCTCTTAGGGCCCTTTTCCACTATTGCGATCCAATTCCAATCACTTGCAAATTGAAAAATGCTAGGCACTTAACTCACTGAAACCGAGGGCTGTTTCCATTAGTGTGCTGCATTTGCAATTTTTCTCGATTGCAATTGTCGTGCCTGCTGCATTATACCTGCGCTTGAGCTCCTATACTTTATACAATATAAAATTATATAGCAAATCACACAGTTATGCAATATTTCTTTGGTCCAGCAATTCAAAAAATGTTCCTGCCTGTTTTTTCTCCCAGCGCAAACGCACTGCAATTGTTCCATACACCCAACAGATTGCAGCACTAAACTAGAAAGGGGCACTTAACTTTCGTTTAAATGGATATTATTCAGTGTTCTCCCCAGAATTTTTTCCCTGCCGGGTGACATGAAAATGACATCATAAGTAGTGGATGAGGAGGGGAGCCGATAGCAGCCGGGTGCTCACTAAATTATCCGGGTGGGACACCCAGCTAAAACCGCTTGGAGAGAACACTGTTAATATTTAGTATTTATATAGTGCTGACATCTTCCGTAGCGCTGTACAGAGTATATATAGTCTTGTCACTTAACTGTCCCTCAGAGGAGCTCACAATCTAATACCTACTACAGTCATATGTCCATCTCAGTCTAGGGCCACTTTTTAGGGGGAAGCCAATTAACATCTGTATGTTTTTGGGATGTGGAAGGAAACCGTAGTGCCCGGAGGAAACCCACACAGACACAGGGAGAACATACAAACTGCAGATAGTGCTCTGGCTGGGATTCGGCCGCCACTGTAAACCAAGATATTATTTCACTGGGAAATACTAAAGGAGAGGTTACGTAACCCCTAAAGACTGCAGAAATGCTTTTTGGGGATTTTTTAGCAGCAGAAACTGTGATTACATGACAACAAACCTGACATGAACTCATTTGGGACAGGAGCCTCTGGTGCCTTTAACCACTTCCCAACTGAGGGGTTTTACCCCCTGACCACCAGAGCAATTTTCACCTTTCAGCGCTCCTTCCATTCATTCGTCTATAACTGTATCATTACTTATCGCAATGAAATGAACTATATCTTGTTTTTTTTCGCCACCAATTAGGCTTTCTTTAGGTGGGACATTATGCCAAGAATTATTTTATTCTAAATGTGTTTTAATGGGAAAATAGGAAAAAATGTGGGAAAAAATTTATTACTTTTCAGTTTTCGGCCTTTATAGTTTTTAAATAATGCATGCTACTGTAATTAAAACCCATTAAATGTATATGCCTATTTATCCCGGTTATAAAACCGTTTAAATTATGTCCCTATCACAATGGTTGCCGCCAATATTTTAGTTGGAAATAAAGGTGCATTTTTTTCAGTTTTGCGTCCATCCCTAATTACAAGCCCATAGTTTATAAAGTAACAGTGTTATACCCTCTTGACATAAATATTTTAAAAGTTCAGTCCCTAAGGTAACTATTTATGTATTTTTTTTAAATTGTAAATTTTTTATTTTTTTTTTAATTACAAAAAAAAAAATAATTGGGGAGTGTGGGAGGTAAGGAGTTAATTTTTTGTGTAAAACAAGTTTATTAGTGTGTAAAAAATGGTTAGGGTGTAGTTTTACTATTTGGCCACAAGATGGCAACATTACAAATTTGTTTCATGCGACCTGCAAGCGTCCTTCCGGACGCTTGCAGGAAGTAGAAAGAGGCTGGGACTTTGTTATTTTTTCACAATGATCGCGCTGCTCAGCCGAGCGGCAGCAGATCATTGCGGGGCTGAGATCAACGAACGGGAATGGATTTTCCCGTTCGTTGATCTCTGGGCGAGCGGGCGGCGGCTTGTTTACTATCGGGAGCGCGGACAGCGGCGGGAGTGCGCAGAGTACGGATTTCTCCGTCCCTGGGGGTGAAAGGATGGAAAAAGGGGCGGAGAAATCCGTACGCGCGGGGTAAAGTGGTTAAGTACCAGAGGCTTATTTTCTTTTTTTTCCCTTACCGATCACTGTGATTGGCTTACAGAAATCAGGAGCCAATTAAAACACCTCCTGACCGATAGAAGGAAGCTCGGCTGTCACATGACGAGTTTACTTCCTCCAGGAGCAGTGATTGGTTTGGGACCGCGGTAAGCCACGGCAAAGAATCTACGCCGCACCAGAGTTAGAGAGCCACAGATGCAGCGTTGATTTTACTTACCGCGGTCCCGAACCAGTTAATGAAAAACGTAAAAGAAATACTGCAACCACGAAAACAGACATGAAAAATCACATGCAGCATCCAGAAACTTACAGAACTTCTATAAAAATTTTCAAGAGAGGCGAGTTTTGCATAAAATAGAAACAGGGCCTTTTAAATGCATTGATAAGGGAATTAGTATGCAGCAAAATTCACACCAATTCGCATCTAGTGGAAAAGGGCCCTTACAACTTAGGTGCTTATAGAAACCCTATTGCTTGGAAATTTCCCTTTAAATATTTGGTATCGTGTTCAACTTAAAGGGGTTCTGTGGGCTGGTTTAAATATCAAAAACCGACACTTACCTGGGGCTTCTACCGGCCCCCTGCAGCTATCAACGAAGACTGAAGAATATTTTGTTCCCCCGCTGCCAGTCACCGTCCAATTATTCTTCTAACTAGACGAATGCAACTGCGGCCGCGCGCGTCCTCGCTCCTGCTCGCGTCCCCAGGAGCTTCCTAAGATCCAATGGTAAAAAGAGTGGCACTCTTTCAAAACAGGAGAAGTGGGTGCCCAAGCCTCAATAGATCCTCACACCTCCAGATCACAGTTGCAGCAAACACGATGGAGGCTGGCACTTCCAAAGATATAAAGCTCTTTATTGTGACATCAATAAAAATGGCTATGCGGCGACAGCCCGCTGTTTCAGGTGTTAGCCCTTTCTCAAGCCGTTACAACCATACAAACATTAACACAAGTGACCCTTTAAATAGTACACATTTAGTCCCCCGACCAATGAATTTAAAATACCTACAGCCAATCAGTTCGCCAGCATCGCAGGACGGACCAGAGTGGAGACTGACAACCTAATATGTTAATCCGTCTTCTACACAAGAAGATCCGGATAGCGCTGTGTTATACACCAGCTTCATCACCTCTCATTGGCCAAAGAGCGTCAGGTGGTCATGTAAACAGATGACGTCACCGTGGAGCGCTGTACCAGCCTATGTAAAAGCAGCCCCATAATGCCTAGCGGGCCATGCCGATACTCATGCGGCC
The DNA here is from genome assembly GCF_040937935.1 of Hyperolius riggenbachi. NCBI lineage: Eukaryota > Metazoa > Chordata > Amphibia > Anura > Hyperoliidae > Hyperolius > Hyperolius riggenbachi. Next base: position 53,423,342 of record NC_090651.1, read on the forward strand.
AAACGTAAACAATGACGCATGTAACCCCGCCCTCCAAGGCGGAGGCCAGCATACGTCATATGTAAACAAAACATCGTTGTACCCTAAAGGCAAACGATCACGCTGTATACGCGCTTACCACAGTAAGCCTCCTGCACAAAAACAACACACTCTTACCATACGCTCTGAATCCAGGGCAGGATAACATACCACTCATTCTCCCCGATGCTGGAAAGCTGAAAGTTCTGTAAAAGAGCAAATAACAGTAAAAAACATGCATCTAATGTCCTCAACAGGAACATATCTATATACAAAAACCCAGCTCATATTCCTTGTTCAAACCCCACTCCCCTAACAAACCCAATTTTCTTATCCACCCAGCCTCCCTTCTAAGTAATTCCTTCAATCTACTATGTCTGCCCCTCCAAGAAGTTGGAACCCCATCGATGATTTGTACTTTTAACTGAGATATACTGTGATTCATTTCAACAAAATGAGAAGATACTGCCTGTTTTCTATCCCTATTCCTAATGGCACTCTTATGGGAACAAATCCTGTCTCTAACCTTCTGCGTGGTCATGCCTATGTATCCTAAGCCACACGGGCATTTCAGGTAATAAACAACATAGCTGGATTCACAGGAATAAAAATCCCTAATCTTATATCTTGTACCTTTCGATGGATGGCTAAATTCAATGCCCTTAGTAATGTGTCCACACAGGTGGCATCCTAAACAAGGAAAAGTTCCCACTTTTTTATTAGACTCCATCATTGTAGGGGCATGATGGAACACTTTGTCTCTCACAGTAGGGGCTTTCTTAAAGGAGAGCAAGGGAGGGTATCTAAATTCTGGAATAGTGGGAAAGGCCTGACTCAATAGGTGCCAATGGCGCCTCATAATTTTCCCAATCTCAGCACTACAGGTGTTGTACGTGGATACGAAGGGAAGGCGGAATTGTTTATTCACTTTTTTCTTTTTGGCAGTCTCCTGTTTTAGAATCTGTTGTGGATAACCCCTCTGTCTAAATTTGACTTCCATGTCCATTACCCGCTGTTCCAATACATCAGGAGCAGTCACAATTTTGCTAAGTCTGGAAAATTGTCCCTTAGGGATGGCATCTCTGATGTGGGGAGGATGGAAGCTATCATAATGAAGAAGGGAATTACAGTCAGTGCTTTTTATATAAAGGTCAGAAACTAGGGAATTGTCTTTCTTACTAATGGTGGTATCCAAAAAAGTCACCTGTTCATTATCTATGTGACTTGTCAATTTGATCTCATTGCAGCATTGGGACAAATAAATCTGAAAATCGTTGAGGGTCGAACGCGGCCCCGCCCATACACAAAAAATGTCGTCTATATATCTAAACCAGCACCTTGCATGCTGCTGAAACAGACGATTTGAATACACAAAAGCCTCCTCGTAGAGGCCCATGTAGAGATTAGCATATGACGGGGCCACGTTCGACCCCATCGCTGTGCCCCGTAGCTGCAAGAAGAAATCACCCTTAAATGAGAAATAATTACATCGTAACACCAAATCTAGTAGTTCCAAGGCAAAGAACCGCTGATCATTGGACAAGTCAGATCGAGTCATCAAGAACCAGTCTATAGCCTCTACACCACCATCATGTGGGATGGAGGTGTAGAGGCTCTCCACGTCAAACGTCACCAACAGGAGATCATCCCCCTCCACATCAAGGTTCCTGATCTTATTGAGAAACATATCTGTATCCCTGATATATGAATCAAGCATCACCACCAGTGGTTGTAATAACCTATCCAGAAACTGTGCCAAGGGTACAAATATCGAACCCGTGCCGGCCACGATGGGTCTCCCCGGTGGACGGCACGGGTTCTTATGTATCTTGGGTAGTGTATAAAACTTGGGTGTCACTGGATTTTCCTGCATCAAAAATTTCTCAATATTCTCATCAATAATTCCCTTAGACCTGGCCTTTTCCACAATGCTTTTAATTTTCCTTTGTATAGAACACACAGGGTCTTCCTGTATCCTACAATAAACTTCTGTTTGAGCTAGTTGACCCCTAATCTCCTCCTCATAATAGATAGTATCTAGTACCACTACGGCTCCGCCCTTATCGGCGGGTCGTATGGTCAGTTCAGTTCTCTTGCTGAGATTATTCAATGCCAAACGTTCATCCCTTGTAAGATTAAACTGAATCCTCTTCTTTTGATGCACGTCCTCCAACCTTTTCACATCCTCCATAACCAGACTGCAAAATTTATCAATCACTATGTTTCCAGAGGGAGAAAAAGAACTTTTGTTCCTAAGTCCCAGTTCCTTTAAATTAAATGCAGATTCAGTCGTCTCCCTGGTAGGACCATTGAAACACGGGGAAACCCCAAAGAAATATTTCAATTTAACAGTCCTGAAGAACCTGAACAACTCTTGGTCTAGTTCAAAAAAATTGGGTAAGTTAGTGGGGCTGAAACCTAAGCCATAATTGAGAACTCTCTCCTCAGTTGGTGTCAAAGTGTGACCAGATATATTCACCACCAACTGCGGTTGCTCAACTAATTCCGTTTGCGCAGCTCCATCTGGCTCCTGACAGGATCTTTTCGTGCGCCTACCCCTGGCTCTACTCCCGCCCCTCCTTGTGCCCCTCTTCCTACGGGTGAGTTCTCCCGTGAGGACAAAAAATCTGAGGCTGAGGATCCCGGATTCCCTCCCGGATTCCCACCCCGTGGGCGAGGTAATCTGCCTTTCGGCTTATTTGGTTTGCCTGGTTTGTTCCATCTTCTCAATGAATTAGCTGGAACCATTTTCTGCCATGGGTAGACATATCCTTCAGTGTAATCCAAAGTATCCCGATGGAACTTAGATCGCTTAGTTTCTTCAATGTTCTTTGTATGTGCTGTGATCTTTTTGGAAAGCTGTTCCACAAACGTTTGCATATCCTCCGCTGTGAGGGTAGCCGTGAGCTGAGCAATGATTGTCAAACTTTTCTTCTCCAATATGGGGAGCTCCTGATCAATCCGTTCAATTGTAAGAATCATAGTGTCAAAAGCAGCCTTGTTCCATATCCTCTCAAAGGTTGAACAGAACTCTGGATCTCCACCAAAAATCATAGGTGACACCTGGGAGCGTACTGCCCGTGGTATTCTCCTGGTACGACAATATTCAGCCAGAGTTCTGGCATGCATGTCAAGCTCGACCCATCTCTTTTTGACAATCTCCAACTCACGCTTCAAAGGTTTGGCATCGGGTGTTTGTAAAAACGGAGCACAAACACTTGTCCTTGCTAAGACACGAGCTGCATGTTCCTCTGTATACGTAAATGTATCAGGTAAACCTCCCGATAAATCATCTCCTGTGGTGCTCATCCTCTGAGGTGCGATCACGTCCTTAGATCCAATGGTAAAAAGAGTGGCACTCTTTCAAAACAGGAGAAGTGGGTGCCCAAGCCTCAATAGATCCTCACACCTCCAGATCACAGTTGCAGCAAACACGATGGAGGCTGGCACTTCCAAAGATATAAAGCTCTTTATTGTGACATCAATAAAAATGGCTATGCGGCGACAGCCCGCTGTTTCAGGTGTTAGCCCTTTCTCAAGGGTCACTTGTGTTAATGTTTGTATGGTTGTAACGGCTTGAGAAAGGGCTAACACCTGAAACAGCGGGCTGTCGCCGCATAGCCATTTTTATTGATGTCACAATAAAGAGCTTTATATCTTTGGAAGTGCCAGCCTCCATCGTGTTTGCTGCAACTGTGATCTGGAGGTGTGAGGATCTATTGAGGCTTGGGCACCCACTTCTCCTGTTTTGAAAGAGTGCCACTCTTTTTACCATTGGATCTAAGGACGTGATCGCACCTCAGAGGATGAGCACCACAGGAGATGATTTATCGGGAGGTTTACCTGATACATTTACGTATACAGAGGAACATGCAGCTCGTGTCTTAGCAAGGACAAGTGTTTGTGCTCCGTTTTTACAAACACCCGATGCCAAACCTTTGAAGCGTGAGTTGGAGATTGTCAAAAAGAGATGGGTCGAGCTTGACATGCATGCCAGAACTCTGGCTGAATATTGTCGTACCAGGAGAATACCACGGGCAGTACGCTCCCAGGTGTCACCTATGATTTTTGGTGGAGATCCAGAGTTCTGTTCAACCTTTGAGAGGATATGGAACAAGGCTGCTTTTGACACTATGATTCTTACAATTGAACGGATTGATCAGGAGCTCCCCATATTGGAGAAGAAAAGTTTGACAATCATTGCTCAGCTCACGGCTACCCTCACAGCGGAGGATATGCAAACGTTTGTGGAACAGCTTTCCAAAAAGATCACAGCACATACAAAGAACATTGAAGAAACTAAGCGATCTAAGTTCCATCGGGATACTTTGGATTACACTGAAGGATATGTCTACCCATGGCAGAAAATGGTTCCAGCTAATTCATTGAGAAGATGGAACAAACCAGGCAAACCAAATAAGCCGAAAGGCAGATTACCTCGCCCACGGGGTGGGAATCCGGGAGGGAATCCGGGATCCTCAGCCTCAGATTTTTTGTCCTCACGGGAGAACTCACCCGTAGGAAGAGGGGCACAAGGAGGGGCGGGAGTAGAGCCAGGGGTAGGCGCACGAAAAGATCCTGTCAGGAGCCAGATGGAGCTGCGCAAACGGAATTAGTTGAGCAACCGCAGTTGGTGGTGAATATATCTGGTCACACTTTGACACCAACTGAGGAGAGAGTTCTCAATTATGGCTTAGGTTTCAGCCCCACTAACTTACCCAATTTTTTTGAACTAGACCAAGAGTTGTTCAGGTTCTTCAGGACTGTTAAATTGAAATATTTCTTTGGGGTTTCCCCGTGTTTCAATGGTCCTACCAGGGAGACGACTGAATCTGCATTTAATTTAAAGGAACTGGGACTTAGGAACAAAAGTTCTTTTTCTCCCTCTGGAAACATAGTGATTGATAAATTTTGCAGTCTGGTTATGGAGGATGTGAAAAGGTTGGAGGACGTGCATCAAAAGAAGAGGATTCAGTTTAATCTTACAAGGGATGAACGTTTGGCATTGAATAATCTCAGCAAGAGAACTGAACTGACCATACGACCCGCCGATAAGGGCGGAGCCGTAGTGGTACTAGATACTATCTATTATGAGGAGGAGATTAGGGGTCAACTAGCTCAAACAGAAGTTTATTGTAGGATACAGGAAGACCCTGTGTGTTCTATACAAAGGAAAATTAAAAGCATTGTGGAAAAGGCCAGGTCTAAGGGAATTATTGATGAGAATATTGAGAAATTTTTGATGCAGGAAAATCCAGTGACACCCAAGTTTTATACACTACCCAAGATACATAAGAACCCGTGCCGTCCACCGGGGAGACCCATCGTGGCCGGCACGGGTTCGATATTTGTACCCTTGGCACAGTTTCTGGATAGGTTATTACAACCACTGGTGGTGATGCTTGATTCATATATCAGGGATACAGATATGTTTCTCAATAAGATCAGGAACCTTGATGTGGAGGGGGATGATCTCCTGTTGGTGACGTTTGACGTGGAGAGCCTCTACACCTCCATCCCACATGATGGTGGTGTAGAGGCTATAGACTGGTTCTTGATGACTCGATCTGACTTGTCCAATGATCAGCGGTTCTTTGCCTTGGAACTACTAGATTTGGTGTTACGATGTAATTATTTCTCATTTAAGGGTGATTTCTTCTTGCAGCTACGGGGCACAGCGATGGGGTCGAACGTGGCCCCGTCATATGCTAATCTCTACATGGGCCTCTACGAGGAGGCTTTTGTGTATTCAAATCGTCTGTTTCAGCAGCATGCAAGGTGCTGGTTTAGATATATAGACGACATTTTTTGTGTATGGGCGGGGCCGCGTTCGACCCTCAACGATTTTCAGATTTATTTGTCCCAATGCTGCAATGAGATCAAATTGACAAGTCACATAGATAATGAACAGGTGACTTTTTTGGATACCACCATTAGTAAGAAAGACAATTCCCTAGTTTCTGACCTTTATATAAAAAGCACTGACTGTAATTCCCTTCTTCATTATGATAGCTTCCATCCTCCCCACATCAGAGATGCCATCCCTAAGGGACAATTTTCCAGACTTAGCAAAATTGTGACTGCTCCTGATGTATTGGAACAGCGGGTAATGGACATGGAAGTCAAATTTAGACAGAGGGGTTATCCACAACAGATTCTAAAACAGGAGACTGCCAAAAAGAAAAAAGTGAATAAACAATTCCGCCTTCCCTTCGTATCCACGTACAACACCTGTAGTGCTGAGATTGGGAAAATTATGAGGCGCCATTGGCACCTATTGAGTCAGGCCTTTCCCACTATTCCAGAATTTAGATACCCTCCCTTGCTCTCCTTTAAGAAAGCCCCTACTGTGAGAGACAAAGTGTTCCATCATGCCCCTACAATGATGGAGTCTAATAAAAAAGTGGGAACTTTTCCTTGTTTAGGATGCCACCTGTGTGGACACATTACTAAGGGCATTGAATTTAGCCATCCATCGAAAGGTACAAGATATAAGATTAGGGATTTTTATTCCTGTGAATCCAGCTATGTTGTTTATTACCTGAAATGCCCGTGTGGCTTAGGATACATAGGCATGACCACGCAGAAGGTTAGAGACAGGATTTGTTCCCATAAGAGTGCCATTAGGAATAGGGATAGAAAACAGGCAGTATCTTCTCATTTTGTTGAAATGAATCACAGTATATCTCAGTTAAAAGTACAAATCATCGATGGGGTTCCAACTTCTTGGAGGGGCAGACATAGTAGATTGAAGGAATTACTTAGAAGGGAGGCTGGGTGGATAAGAAAATTGGGTTTGTTAGGGGAGTGGGGTTTGAACAAGGAATATGAGCTGGGTTTTTGTATATAGATATGTTCCTGTTGAGGACATTAGATGCATGTTTTTTACTGTTATTTGCTCTTTTACAGAACTTTCAGCTTTCCAGCATCGGGGAGAATGAGTGGTATGTTATCCTGCCCTGGCTTCAGAGCGTATGGTAAGAGTGTGTTGTTTTTGTGCAGGAGGCTTACTGTGGTAAGCGCGTATACAGCGTGATCGTTTGCCTTTAGGGTACAACGATGTTTTGTTTACATATGACGTATGCTGGCCTCCGCCTTGGAGGGCGGGGTTACATGCGTCATTGTTTACGTTTGGCCGCATGAGTATCGGCATGGCCCGCTAGGCATTATGGGGCTGCTTTTACATAGGCTGGTACAGCGCTCCACGGTGACGTCATCTGTTTACATGACCACCTGACGCTCTTTGGCCAATGAGAGGTGATGAAGCTGGTGTATAACACAGCGCTATCCGGATCTTCTTGTGTAGAAGACGGATTAACATATTAGGTTGTCAGTCTCCACTCTGGTCCGTCCTGCGATGCTGGCGAACTGATTGGCTGTAGGTATTTTAAATTCATTGGTCGGGGGACTAAATGTGTACTATTTAAAGGGTCACTTGTGTTAATGTTTGTATGGTTGTAACGGCTTGAGAAAGGGCTAACACCTGAAACAGCGGGCTGTCGCCGCATAGCCATTTTTATTGATGTCACAATAAAGAGCTTTATATCTTTGGAAGTGCCAGCCTCCATCGTGTTTGCTGCCCAGGAGCTTCCTATGCAGGCGCAGTACGAGAAAACTTTGTACTGCGTAGGTAGCTCCTGGAGACACAAGCGGGAACGCGGGGCCACGGCCGCGCAGTTGCATTCATCTAGTTAGACGAATAATTGGATGGTGACCGGCGGCGGGGGAACGGAAAATTCTTCAGTAACAGCGAGGGACAGGTTATCAGCAGGGGCCGGTAGAAGCCCCAGGTAAGTGTCAGTTTTTGATTTTTAAACCAGCCCACAGAACCCCTTTAAGAGCGCATACAAGACAGAACTAGATTTGGCTACTTCTATCATACATTTTTATTGTTTTTATTTAAGCCACACCGAACACATACTGTAGATGTGGACTTTGGTCTCCAGGAACACCCAAACCACATGGTTGCCCAGACACAAGTCAACTAAGGCGCATTTTTCTCTATGGCTATAAAAGGGAGTGAGCTGTAAAGTGCTAAATGTAAGGCAATAAAGGCAGAAAGTGCTCTCTTTAAAGGCGTTTTACCCACCCTTTCCAGGTGCTCAATTTCCGAGCTAAAATTCACATCACCCTCCATTAACTCTTCCTCCTCCAACGTCCGCTCATCATCGAACTCGTGAACCAACATGTCAGCTGTAGGGTCAAATTCGTGGTCGTCTGAAGTAGCCGAGCCTCCTGCCAAACAGAAAATCTGAATGTGTTTGTTTAGGAGAACACAGAATATCTACGGCAGCAATTTAAAGTAAACCTGCCGCTTCCATCAACAGCTATTTAAAGTAAAGCTACACCTTGTTTTCTTTTTTAAATAAAGAAAGAATGGCCTAAATAGAAAATACCGACAGTGTAATATTATACATGCTTCTGACTTTCAAAGCATTTTAAAGCAGTAGCCAGAAGCAGAAGCCAAAGTACTTGGAGCTAATGTCCAACATACTATGAAAGTGACAACTGCACTCTACAGATAGCCATACATCTAAAGATTTGGTGGCCGATCAACCATCCAACTTAATAATTAGAATCAAATGAAAATCGGTGATGCGAAAAAAATGCTAGCTACTAACCCCCCCCCCCATCATGAATAGGGGAATGGCCCCTAGTGAAAACGAGCCATAAGGGATATTAACAGGAAGTATACAGACAGCGAAATGGGACAATGTGTATATTGTGTACAGCTGGCCAAAATGAATGCATCAATTGATATCAAAACATTAAGGCTACCATCACAGTGAAAGCTGCTTTGCGTTCCCTGTAAAAACAGAAACGCAACAGAATTAAAAAGTCACACCGCACATTATGCAACCTACAGTGAAGCATATAGTCAATGAAAAGTATGCTTCACTGTCCCTGTTAACACATGCCTTATGCAATAACGTACCGCATGCACTCTAAACATTGCATAGACTTACTACTGCAGTGAGAATTTCTGCATTAAGATGCCCCATAAAGTCACAATGCACCACTGTGCACATAAAGGGAACCTGAGATTACTAAAATGGAAGAATTTATCCATACCTGTGAGGCTTTCTCCAGCCCCCTTTAGCCCCTCGCCGACCTCCTCCGCCTTCCGGAACATCCGCTAAGGCTCCCCAATCGGGGCTTACTGCAAATGCGAGACCCAGGCACGCACGCACACCCGTCACACTCCCAGCCACGGCAGCATGACAGGGGAGCACGTGCAGCCGCACTGCGCATGTGCCGACTCGTCAAACTTACGGGAGCCATAGCGGATGTCTGATCCGAAGGGACAAAGGGGACTGGAGGAAGCCCCAGGTATGTATACATTTTTCTTTCATGCCCTCTCAGGTTCACTTTAAAGGGATACTGTACGGGGGTCGGGGGAAAATGAGTTGCCCGGGGCTTCTAATGGTCCCCCGCAGACATCCTGTGTTAGCGCAGTCACTCCCTAATGCTCCGGCCCCGCATCCGGTTCACTTCTGGAATTTCTGACTTTAAAGTCTGAAACCCACTGCGCCTGCGTTGCAGTGTCCTCACTCCCGATGATGGCACCAGGAGCGTACTGCGCAGGTCCAGTGTGGTCTGTGCCTGCACCGTACGCTGCTGGTGACATCAGGGGAAGCGAGGACACGGCAATGCAGGCGCAGTGGTTTTCAGACTTTAAAGTCTGAAATTCCAGAAGAGAACCGGAGGCGGGGCTGGAGCATCGGTGAGCGGCTGCGCGGGCACAGGATGTCTGCGGGGGACCATTAGAAGCCCCGGGTAACTTCAACTCATTTTCCCCCGACCCCCCCTACAGTATCCCTTTAAGGTTATATAAAGATGCGAACAAAGACGGTTACAGATTCATTGGCTGTCGGCCAAAAAGATCTTATGTAAAGATTGTTTAGAAATCTAGTGTAGGTACAGGTTTCTCCCGAAGCCACTAAAAACATCATTACTGCTCTCGTGTTGGGACACTCATCTACCAACCTCTCTATTGGTTCTACGAATTTAGTCCCTGCAGCAGGGCACATTTCATCTCTCCTCCCCTTGCACCACTCTAAAGAACACAACAAGCTGATAAGCCATGTGTCTGTAGAATGATCATTCCCAGAGAACTTTTTAGGTGATAGTTAAATAAAGGTCTTTAGTGAGAAGGAAGATTTGTATTGGAAAGGATGAACAGTGAGTCAAAACACAAAGGGAAAAAAAGAATACAGCCATAATAAATGCATTTATAAATGAGCCAATGCAGGATTATCTTAAACAACAAGCAAAAGAGATATTACCTGGGCTTGCATTCCCAAGAGAAGGCTGCAAAACAAAAGCAGTGTGTTAGGTCCAAATGTGACAGTATCCAAATCAAGTATCCAATAAAAGAAATATAACTAAAACAGCATGATCTCTACTCAACTCATGGGAAGCTCATAACTTAAACCGCAACTATGGCGAAAAAGTTATGCACATATAGACATGCATAAAAGATTTACATTGATTCCAGAGTAAATGCATCATTAACACTTTACCTCCTTGAAAGTCACTTTCAATAGATATGACAGCTCTGAACCTCTAACCCGCAGGTTTTTGGATTAGTCCATCTTCTCACCAGAGATTTCTTTGAACTATTTCAAAAGCACTCCTTGGGTAGGACCTATACAAAGATGCTAGCCAGGCAGGCTGCCTAATCACACTATTCTGGCATTTTGTATGAGCAACTGCCATTCAAAGCTTTTAAAAAAAACAAAATTCTAAGAGTCCGCCATGAGGAGTAGATGGACTAGTTCAAAACCTGTCAGTAAGGGGTTCATTTGATAAACTACCTACTGTAAGTGAAAGCTACATAGGAAGTAAAAAAGGCATTTACTCTGGGACAAATTTACTTCTAATATGTACAGTATGGCCTGGTGCACACCAAAAACCGCTAGCAGATCCGCAAAATGCTAGCAGATTTTGAAACGCTTTTTCTTATTTTTCTGCAGCGTTTCAGCTAGCATTTTGCGGTTTTGTGTAGCGGTTTTGGTGTAGTAGATTTCATGTATTGTTACAGTAAAGCTGTTACTGAACAGCTACTGTAACAAAAAACCTCTGGCAAACCGCTCTGAAGTGCCGTTTTTCAGAGCGGTTTGCGGTTTTCCTATACTTAACATTGAGGCAGAAACGCATCCGCAATCCAAAATCTGCAGCAGCCCGGGAGTATGCGTTTCTGCAAAACGCCTCCCGCTCTGGTGTGCACCAGCCCATTGAAATACATTACCCTAGCGTTTCCGCACCCGCAAGCAGATCGCAAACCGCAGCGGAAACGCTCCGGTGTGCACTAGGCCTTTGTGTAGATACGAAATATGTTAACGTATTTCACCATAGAGTCCATTTGAAGGATACATGAACTGGTAAAAAAAATGCTGGATTTACTTACCTGAGGCTCCTCCAGCCCCTAGAAGCCTCCGTGTCCCTTGCCGCAGAGTCTGCCATTCTTCTGAAGTCCCCTCTGTAGCGGCCGCTGCTTCTGCGCGTGGACAGAAGCATTCTGCACCTGCACAGAATGCTCCTGACTACGGGAGGGCGATTGCAAGCGTGCATAGTAGCCGCTGACCCTGGTCAGAAGAGTGGCAGATGGCAGAACTGTGGCAAGGGACACAGAGGCTTCTAGGGGCCGGAGGAAGCCCCAGGTAAGTAAATCAGCATTTTTTTTTCCAGCACATGCATCCTTTAAAGGGACATAGTGCACCTCTCATGGGCATGCCTTTAAGCCAGATGACTTCCAACAAAGTCATGCTATACCCCTCTGGAGGAGCCTCTTGCAATGGCCATGCGTGTCACTTCCTCTTCCTGCTTCATTCAGTGATGCACTTCTTTATAGGACAACTGAAGTGAGAAGACTATGGAGGCTGCCATGTTTATTTCCTTTTAAACAATACCAGTTGCCTGGCAGCCCTGCTGGTCTGTTTGCCTGCAGAAGTATCTGTATAACACCAGAAACAAGCATGCAGCTAATCTGTCAGATCTGACAATTATGTTAGAAACACCTGGTCTGCTGCATGCTTGTTCAGGGTCTATGGGTAAAGTATTAGGGGCAGAGGGGCAGCAGGATAGCCAGGGAACTGGTATTGCTTAAAAGGAAATAAACATGGCAGACGGGTGACCCAGAAGTTATAATATAGCCAAGATGGCAGCCACGATTTTTAAGTTGAAATCGAACGAAAACTATTTGGTGTAGAACGATTCAGGCCTCAGATGAAAGAGGAGAGCACAAGCTACAGAAAGGTATGCATCTTTAAGTACTTTGCAGTACTGGTCTGAGTCTTAAAGGCATGCCTATGACAGGTGCTCAGAGTCCCTTTAAAGAAATGTTGTAGCAAGAGGTACAGCTTTGATGACTGAAATCTGTATTCCCAGTTGCCTGGCTGTCATGTTGATCTTACGGTTTCAGCAGTAGGCAAGTCACACACATGCAGTCAATAAAGTCAAACCATCTGCACTACAATGTCAGTCAATGGGATGCCAATAATGAGAATAATAGTAATACTAGCTAATACAAAGTATCGGCAGCCTGAAATTGGACCAATCAAAAGCACTTCCTGATGATTCTGACTAGCCCAATTCCACATTGCATACAATTTACATGATATCTGCATGCATGCTGGAAATGTCTACATCTCATTGACCATCTCTAATCTGCACATTCCGGTTTAATGATTCATGTTTCAGAGGCAGGGGATAAGCACATCAGCCAGGGAACTAGTATTTTCGGAAAACATACAAAAATGTTTCTATTCAGATTCTCTTTTTTATGCTATCATCATCTTCTGTGAAAAATCACAAAGCAATACAAATGTGGCTGCATAATAGAGGTTATATACTACATAAATGTGATAGCAGTCTAACCAGCGATAAAGTAACAAATAGAAACAAGGGGAGTTAGATCTGCATTAACCATCTAGAGCAGGCATGGGCAAATGTGGCCCTCCAGCTGTTAAGGAACTACAAGTCCCACAATGCATTGCAGGAGTCTGACAGTCACAGTCATGACTTTAATGCAAATGCATTGTGGGACTCGTAGTTCCATAACAGCCGAAGGGCCGAGTTTGCCCATGCCTGATCTAGAGCATACATGTCAAACTCTGGCCTGCGGGAAAATCTGGCCCTCAGAGCCATTAAATTTTGCCTCCAAGTGGTTTCCCCACTTTGCATTATGTTTGGCCCTCTCTAGACCACCAGGAAAGCTATATTGGAGGTGAAGCCCTACAACACCAGGGCAGGGCTGTGGAGTCGGATTCGAGGAGTCTGAGCAATTTTGGGCACCCGGAGTCGGAGTCGTGGTTCCAGAAACTGTGGAGTCGGAGTCGCATGATTTTTGTACAAAATCTACAGCCCTGTTAAGTATTAGACTAAGGAGTCGGAGTCTGAGAAATTTTGGGTACCCGGAGTTGGAGTCGGAGTCGTGGTTTCAGAAACTGAGGAGTCGGAAGATTTCTGTACCGACTCCACAGCCCTGCACCAGGGGAAGGTAGTGGAAAAGCACTAAACACTAGGAAACTGTATAGGGGAGGGTGGGGGCCACATAGTCACAAGGGGAGCCATGCATAAGGATTGAAGGGGTGGTGGTATGGTTCGTTAAGAACTATTTTATTCTAAATGCATTTTAATGGGAATAATAAGAAAATATGAAAAAAATGTATGGCGACAATATTTTATTTGGAAATAAAGGTTTATTTTTCCAGTTTTGCATCCGTCACTAATTACAAGCCCTTACTTGTAAAAATAACAATAATATACCCTTGTGATCTACATATTAAAAAAGTCCCTAAGGAAACTATTTTCAAGAATGGTGATTTAGCCCTTAGCCTAAAAAGTTTGGGCACCCCTGCTCTATACCCTCAAATTAGAACATTCCCCTTTACTTCCTCAGCAAGTATTTCTGAATTAAACAGACTTTTTTTTTTTTGAAAATTGAGAAATCTGTCATTTTGGAGACCACCAGGGCTCAAATTAAAGCCAAAAGAACCAATAGGTGCTCCAGCACCAGCAAGTGACAAAACATTGCCCAATCGGGTACACAGGCCCCAGTAAAAACGCAAATGAGTTCCTAACTTCTGTCCACGCCATTTAATAAAATTACATTATTTCCTGGAACTGAGCTTTAAACGTCCATCTTGCCAATTTTACTCCAGAAAGAAACAAAAGGGCACAAGTGATTTACTGAGATATGACAGCTGCTAGGAGCCAAGCAAGCCTTCCAAGTCCTCCACCAATCACAGCATCAAGTTCAGAGATTTTGTTGAAATTATGGACCAGTGCCAAATTCTTCAGCTAATTTAGAACACATAAAGTGGATAAGATCAATGTTTGCTAGTATAATTTGTCGTCAGTGTCAGAGCAGACAAGACCCGGCACTCAAGGAAAAGATTTTCCTAAAGAGGCCTCACTATTCTTTTTAGCATAAAAAACCCAACCGCACAAACAGCCATAAAGTATGACACAGACATATGGAAGCCTGAGTAGATTGTCATCGATACCACTATGCTACTCATAGCCACAGGTGAACAAAACAGCAAGGAGTACAATGTTAAATGAACACAGATTCCCACCAGGAACAAACAAAAAACATTTTTGGATTAGGATAGAGAGGACTAGAGTAACCAGTATAGCCTACTAAAATGAATGTGGCACTGGAGAACCCATCACCACCATCTACAACCATTCTCAAACTGACTAAATAAACTGACTCTCTGCAGCTCGGAGCTAAACTCCACCTCCACCCATTCAACAGTGATGAAAATAAGAGACCGATTACAGGGCTGTGGAGTCGGTACAAAAATCATCCAACTCCTCAGTTATGAACAGGGCTGTGGAATTGGAGTTATTTTGGGTACCTGGAGTCAGATTTGGAGTGAGAGTCGGTGCTTTCATAAACTGAGGAGTCAAGAGTCAGGAGTCGGATGATTTTTTGTAAAAACTCCACTGCCCTGGTAAGTATTAGACTAAGGAGTCGGAGTCAAAGCCATTTTGGGTACCTGGAGTCTGAGTCGCCTGGTTTCATAAACTGAGGAGTCGGATGATTTTTGTACTGACTCCACAGCCCTGGTTATGAAACCACAAACCAACTCAGGTACCCAAAATTGTTCCAACTCAACAGCCCTGGTGGAATCGATACAATCATCTGGCTCCTCATTTTATGAAACCACCGACTCAAGGTACCCAAAAATTGCTCTGATAAAGAAGGCCTTGAGCAAAAATCTATAATGTGTATAGGAGCTGGATCTTAAGTGATGTCTGAGAAACCTCTAAATGCATGTTCTCTAACACCCCGCCCACTAGAAGCCAAGGTTGACATTGCAGCCCCCATTCATTCACTTCATACAACCAAACTGCAAGTCTGTGCAGTGATTGTTCTTAAACTGTCACCAGACACAATCATTTCAGCCTAATGGTGTCCTAGAGGTGCCTGTAGCTTTACATCCAATCTCAGTGACGGTTTACCAAAAAAAGTAAACGCAAGCAATTCTCCCCAACAAGGACTGAAGACAACTGTAAAAACCTCAGGGTTGTTTTTAATCCTGCTGACATTTCAAAACTGGGAAATTTTCTTTACTGGAATAACACTTTTAATGAAAGTAAAAGAGGAACATGGAATTTGTCAGTTTTAAAAAAACGCTACTTGTTTTAAACCTGTCTGGAATACTAAATCACTGATCCAGAATGACTGCACAGATCAGGTGTTCTGACTCCACTGACGGCATGCTTGTTCCAAGGTAATAAGGCTGCATTATAGCCACTCAACATGCATTTTATAAAAGAGGTAGCATTCACATCCTTTACCCAGCAAATCTGAATGGCTAGGTTGGGGCTAACAGAAGCAACAGGCAGGGCTTAGAACTGGAGGGGAGGTGCTTAGAACACAAAAAGTCTAACCAGGTAGACAAGCCTCCTACAAGGTGCTGCACTCTGAGCTCAGAACCACAAGCCTTCAGAAATCGCTCTGGAACCCCGCCATACAGTTTGATGACAATCCTCCGCAGCTGACTCAAAGAGGATCGTTGATTCTCCACAAAAACTAAAGTTTTCCTTTACAGCTTCATAATGCGCCACGTAAGTGCTTAACACTAACTAGATTGATTTTATTGACCGCATTTCAAGCAGATTATTGAATTCTGGAAATCTCTCTCCAGATTGACGGCTATGTTGCAGACAAGCGTGCAATGACAAGTAGCGCTGGCTGTTTAGCTGCACGGCCCAGATCGATCGCTCTCACTGCTTCCACAGTAACATGACATTACAAGAAAAAAGACACAACAAGGAATATAGCTTACTTGAAATGAAAACATTGATTTTGATAACATACACTGGGCTGCATAGAACGTTCACACCTGTCATAAATCTGAGCAACAGAAACTGATCGCAAACCACAGCAGAGATACAGGCTGCTGAAGTAACATGAAGAGGTTGACTACTGTATTTAACCCTTAAATAGTCAATTTATTTGAAGGCCCGCAAGTGCTCCAGGCCAATTTATTTTAACACATTTAGAACATTGCTTCTAATTAGTAATCAGTGTATTTATGGCTAGTTGTCACAAGGGGGAAGTGATAGACCATAGGGGACTTCTGCTTTCAGTTTCTACATTTTCTGCTAGTAGAGAGAGATCAAAGCATTCCAAGAATTTACAGCACAACAAGAACTGCGACTGAGGTCAAAAGCAGTGCATTAGCTCTATTGAAGCTATTAATGGTTTAAATGGGACCTGAAATGAGAAGTATATGGAGGTGGAGATATACATCATATATATATTTATACAGTACAGACCAAAAGTTTGGACACACCTTCTCATTCAAAGAGTTTTCTTTATTTTCATGACTATGAACATTGTAGATTCACACTGAAGGCATCCAAACTATGAATTAACACATGTGGAAGTATAGTACATAACCAAAACGCGTGAAACAACTGAAAAAATGTCATATTCTAGGTTCTTCAAAGTAGCCACCTTTTGCTTTGATTACTGCTTTGCACACTCTTGGCATTCTCTTGATGAGGTAGTCACCTGAAATGGTCTTCCAACAGTCTTGAAGGAGTTCCCAGAGATGCTTAGCTCTTGTTGGCCCTTTTGCCTTCACTCTGCGGTTCAGCTCACCCCAAACCATCTCGATTGGGTTCAGGTCTGGTGATTGTGGAGGCCAGGTCATCTGGCGCAGCACCCTACTCTCCTTCCTGGTCAAATAGCCCTTACACAGCATGGAGGTGCGTTTGGGGTCATCGTCCTGTTGAAAAATAAATGATGGTCCAACTAAACACAAACCGGATGGAATAGCATGCCGCTTGAAGATGCTGTGGTAGCCATGCTGGTTCAGTATACCTTCAATTTTGAATAAATCCCCAACCGTGTCACCAGCAAAGCACCCCTACACCATCACACCTCCTCCTCCATGCTTAACGGTGGGAACCAGGCATGTAGAGATCATCCATTCACCTTTTCTGCGTTGCACAAAGACAAGGTGGTTGGAACCAAAAACCTCAAATTTGGACTCATCAGACCAAAGCACAGATTTCCACTGGTCTAATGTCCATTCCTTGTGTTCTTCAGCCCAAACAAGTCTCTTCTGCTTGTTGCCTGTAGTTGGCAGTGGTTTCCTAGCAGATATTCTACCATGAAGGCCTGATTCACACAGTCTCCTCTTAAAAGTTGTTCTAGAGATGGGTCTGCTGCTAGAACTCTATGTGGCATTGACCTGGTCTCTAATCTGAGCTGCTGTTAACCTGCGATTTCTGAGGCTGGTGACTCGGATGAACTTATCCTCCGCAGCAGAGGTAACTCTTGGTCTTCCTTTTCTGGGGCGATCCGCATGTGAGCCAGTGTCTTTGTAGCGTTTGATAGTTTTTGAGACTGCACTTGGGGACACTTTCAAAGTTTTCCCAATTTTTTCGGACTGACTGACCTTAACCTATTTTGGTTCCTGGACGTAGAAACTACGTCCAGGAACCATGCGCGCTACCGCGCACTCCCGGCTGCGGATTCGGTAGCCAAGGAATCAGTGTATCGGGCTATGGTGCCCGATCACTGATTCCTCTCCCCCGCTGAAAAAGCGACAGCTTCTCTCGGAAGCTTTGCTTTTTCTGGCCGTTCCCTCCCCTATGCGTCACTCTAAGCGTGTGTTACGCTTAGAGTGACGTCATGTAAACAAACTCATGGCCGCCATCTTGTGGCCAAAAAGTAAAACTACAACAAAAAGTAAAAAAAAATTAAAATCAACACACATTTACATTAAAAAAAACTTTGGTTTACATCCCACCCTCCCAAAAATACCCAAATAAAATGTTTAATATAAAAACAAAACAAAAAACATTATAATAAAAAAAAAAATAAACTTGTAAATAGTGATAGATGCAAAACGGAAAAAATGCACCTTTATTTCCAAATAAAATATTGTCGCCATACATTGTGATAGGGACATAATTTTAACGGTGTAATAACCGGGACATATGGGCAAATACAATACGTGAGTTTTAATTATGGAGGCATGTATTATTTTAAAACTATAATGGCTGAAAACTGAGAAATAATGAATTTTTTCCGTTTTTTCTTATTCTTCCTGTTAAAATGCATTTACAGTAAAGTGGCTCTTAGCAAAATGTACCCCCCCCCCCAAAGAAAGCCTAATTGGTGGCGGAAAAAACAAGATATAGATTAGTTCATTGTGATAA
Source organism: Hyperolius riggenbachi (assembly GCF_040937935.1). NCBI lineage: Eukaryota > Metazoa > Chordata > Amphibia > Anura > Hyperoliidae > Hyperolius > Hyperolius riggenbachi. The sequence goes on from NC_090651.1 coordinate 53,442,053, forward strand.
GTAGTGATAAAGTTATAGGCTAATCAATGGGAGGTGAACATTGCTCAAGTGAAAACGACGGAACGCGAATGGGTTAATTTCTTAAAGTAATGATGGCCACTCGTTTTTCTTTACTTAGCTGCTTTTTTCTTGCCATAATACAAATTCTAACAGTCTATTCAGTAGGACTATCAGCTTTGTATCCACCTGACTTCTCCACAATGCAACTGATGGTCCCAACACCATTTATTGGCAAGAAATCCCACTTATTAAACCTGACAGGGCACACCTGTGAAGTGAAAACCATTTCAGGTGTCTACCTCTGGATGCTCATCAAGAGAATGCCAAGAGTGTGCAAAGCAGTAATCAAAGCAAAAGGTGGCTACTTTGAAGAGCCTAGAATATGACCTATTTTCAGTTGTTTCACACTTTTTGGTTATGTACTATACTTCCACATGTGTTAATTCATAGTTTGGATAAACTGTTTGAATGAGAAGGTGTGTCCAAACTTTTGGTCTGCACAGTGTATGTGTATATATATATATATATATATATATATATATATATATATATATATATATATATATATATATATATATATATATATATATATATATATATATATATTTGTGTGTATGTATGTATGTGTGTATATATATCTCTATGTATGTATGTATGTATGTATGTATGAATGAATGAATGAATGAATGTATGTATGTATGAATGAATGTATGTATGTATGTATACGTACGTACGCACACATTTTTTTGAACAATACCAGTTGCCCGACAGCCCTGTTGGTCTATTTGGCTGCAGTAGTATATGAATATGACAGTATATGACAATAATGTCAGATCTGCATATGCTTGTTTAGGGTCTATGGCTAAAAGTGTTATGCTGGGAATACACGGTTCTGAATATACTCGATTCTGGCGCTCGATTCTGCGTCTGATCGTTTTGCCCGCTCGATTCTCTGATCTTCCGCTCATTTTTCTTATCTCTTTTCAATTAACTTCAATGGTGAATCGAGCAGCAAACTGATCGAACCGTGATCGGACATGTCTGAAATTATCTATCCAACCATCTTAATGGCTCAAAATCGAGCCGTCTATTCCCAGTATTAGAGGAGAGGCAGGCAGCTGGTATTGCTTAAAAGGAAATAAACATGGCAGCCTCCATATACCTCTCACTTCAGGTTTTCTATAAAGGACCACTATTATGAAAACTTTTAAAATTCAAAATGCAGGATTGTGCATATGTGTAAAATGTGCACTGAACTTGTTTTTCCTATGTCGCTGTCACTTACAGTAGGTAGTAGTAGAAATCTGACAGATTTGACAGGTTTTGGACTAGTCCATCTCCTCTTAGGGGAATGTCAGGGTTTTCTTTATTTTTAAAAGTACCACCCGAATGGAAGCCGTTTAGCAGGCCTGAAAGATTTACGGTTTTTAAACCAAAATCGCGATCAGCGGCATGACGATCTTGAGATCGTCAAAGCCACGGTTTTCCTGTGCAGCT